>NC_089517.1:36979026-37289026 GCF_963924715.1 Thunnus thynnus | reverse complement strand
TATGTATGTATGTATGTATGTATGTATATATATATAAGCTGTTGACAGAATAAACATTCCCTTTGCTGCATATTTGTATGTCTGGTCTTGTCAGGTCAGGGTGGGTGTTTTCCTGCTGTGGGTGGATGGGTTTGCTGACAACAGCGTGTTGAATGTCCCACACTGATAAGAGCAGAGGAGTGGGGTTTTTTTTTCTTGTGACAGATGTTTCAGATTCAGACTGTCAGCTCTCCAACATGCAAAAGGGGATACAGTGAAACTGCAGCTCAGATAACCAGACCAGTTGACAGGATTTCAGAAATGCTGAAGTCTGAATTCCCTCAGCACAACCCCAGCCCAGTCCCTTAAGAAACTTTGGACAAGTGACCAAAATAAGTCTGTACAATGTATTAAATATTTTACCATTTTTATTTTTGTTACATACTGAGTGTAAATTAAACTCACGACACAAGCTTCACGCTTCAGAGTTCTCTCCACACTGCCAGCAACATAATTCTGCTGTAAAAAATACATATATTTCTTAAATACAAAGTACTGTGTAAAAGTTTTTACTTTTAGGTAAAGTTAGAATACTTTCAAAATAGAATAGTTTTTATTTATCAATTAATTTCATAGACAGTTCAGTAAAAAGACGAGACCTAAATGAAATCAATATCTGGTGTGAGCACACTGCCGGTCAAGCATGTTGAGATCAGGGCTCTGTGGGGGCCAGACCATCTGCAGTTCTTGTGTGGTACTGCATGTACTGTACATCATGTGTACTTGTATAGTTTAAACTCCTCCACAGCAGGGCCATAGCTGCCATTCAGGACACTGAAGATATGTCCTTGGTATATTTTTTGGGGGAATCTGGGCAGTTTGTCAACCTAGGAGGAGTAACTTTGACAAATTTAGAAAATAAGAACATGAGGTGATTTTTATGAGCTGATTCCATTATTTTAAAATTCAGTAATTTTAAATAAACATGTAAACAAAAATAATGTATGGCCAAAAGTATGTGGACTCTCCACATACTTTAGTATACTTTTGGTCTGGGCCCTCATGGTTAAGAGAAATGTTGATTCACATTTCTTATTGTTTTACCTTTTGATTTTTAAATTATACTTCCTCTTCTCCTCATCACCAGTCATAACGGATATGGCTTATTAATATTATTAAAGAAACTCAGAACTTTCTTTTGTAGTTGCATTCAGAAAGGCAGTACTGTACACACCCACCGTCACACACCTGTGACAGATGCAATGTTTCACACAGGTTGCAAAGACTGTTTGAACACTGTTGTGTTCACGCGTTTTGATATAACATGTTGCGTATTAGCTCTTGTAGAACCTGGAGCGGTATAAAAGCTCTCATTGGGTGTCAGCAAGACACTCATTCTCTCTTCAGGCTTTCAGGTAAGGACCCACACTCCAGCTTTTATATACATGTGTCATTTACAGCCTCAGTCTGGCATGTTGGATTGACATGAGGTAACATTTTTTATGACGCCCATGCCTGTAATGCATTATAAACATATTTATATATGTTTTATATAACTCATAATGTGTTATAATCTGCTTAAAACACTGTATAATTATAGTTATAAGCACTCATAAATATTCATAATACTTTATAACAATAATCATAACATTATAAAGCATTTTATAATGACTTATAAGGTCAAGTATCATAATACTTCATAATTGCTGGTCACTCACTGACATTTGTTTTGCAAGGATCATAGTGTATTACAATTTTCATAGTTGGAATACATTATAATCATTTTATAATGGATTATAATTACTATTATAATGCATTATAATGTATTATATATATTTCACTAATATAATGTTTTCCCGAAACTCACTCTGAAGACTAAAATGATTGAAATTTTGACTTCCCGTCTTCCTCCTCCTCTCAGGTCTGTTGTAGCCATGTTGGTTTTCTCTTGGTCTGTTGTGGCCCTGCTGCTGGTGTCCTCTTCCTGGGCTGAGGTAAAAAATACTATAAACCACCACATCTCACCTATAGGACATGAGGCCTAGGTCAAACAGAAATGGAATATCATAAATGTAAATGTTAATGTGGAAAAATGGGGGACAAGGGAGGACAATTAAAATGAACTACTAGAGATAATCAGCCCATTAAATCTTAAATTGTTATTAAAACCCCAACCAAACCACTACTGTACCTATAGGCTGAAAATTAACCCTTTCATTTTCAATGAAATAAATAATTATTAAATAAATATTCACATGAATAAACTGAGTACACTTTACAAGTGAACCAACCAAAACTTTTGAAATAATTAATTAAACTCAACTTATTATTATAAAATGTCTTACATTCTTATTTTCGTTCTGTTTTATTAGTGTTGGTCACTGTTCATGACAGTGGTGTTATCACTAGTCATCGTCTCCTCACCTTTCATCCAATCACATACCTCCAGCCAGTCATGAGCAAGCAAACTACCAGATCTAACCAGTTAGCTCCTCTTAGCTAGAGCAATCACCAAGTTAAAGTAATTCTGAATTAACCAATTAGCTTACCAGGGTGACTCAAGCTACTTATCTAGCCAGCTAATTAGCTAGGCTGGGCTGTGAGCTTGGATTATTACTCAGCCTCAAAGTGAAAACCTGGTGTTAGCTGACTTGAATTAGGTCTTTGTGGATGTTTTGATGATGATGATTTTGCTCTTTTCCATGTCTCTCTGGATGAGTACAGGAAGGTAAGAAACCTGGTTTATTTCTTATTTCCTTTTCATAAGGAATATGTTATAATTGATGTCTGTGGAATTCCATTTGTAGTTGAAGTGATTCTGATGTCACTAGCATATCTGTTCAGAGTAATGATGTGCATACAATTTAATATACACTGTGTTGTGCAGACATTGCTTCCATTGAGGAGGACACATCCAGGGAGCTTTCTGTGAGTGAACTGCTGGAGAGAGCCAACAGAGACCGCTGTAAGTAGAGCTTCCCATAACTTAACTAAGTAGTTTTACTTGCCTTTAGTTACCATTCTACATTTTAAAAATGTCACAGAATAAAAGTTTTTTTTTTTTTTTTTTTTTACAACACAACACATAAAGTGAGACTATGTAACTTTTGATAAGCAGTTGTTACTGTGACCACGAGTGACAAATACAGGAAAATGTGAAATGCTAAAACATAGTGTAACAGTAGCACAGGATGAATGATGAAGTCAACAAACTGATTGAGCAGTATGCAGCAATGTCTATGTGTATTAGTACTAATGTACTGAATGAGCAAGGGTACGTTTGTTTGTTTGTTTCTAAGAGGAAGAATGTGCTATTTCCCTGTTCAAAATTTATATAGCCTCACTTTAAACATGACTGAACAGTTGTACACAATACAGTGATAGCAGTACACTGTTTATTATCTGTTCAAGAGAAGACAAGTCTACCAGTATTTTTATCATACATTGAGCATATTTGGATATCAGCAGAAGTGTGATGGTATTATCATTTGCCTCGATGCAATTTTTGTGTCCAGCATTGTTTTTCACTTTCCCACTATGAAGAAAAAGCAGGCATCTTCAAATCTACAAATGATAAGAGTCAGTATCTATGTATCTACTAAAGGAATGAATCTCTGTATGTATGTCCTTCATGTATCTCATGAACCATTCATTCAATCGACTCCACACTTGGTGGGTGTATGGCTGGGGAACAATGTCAAATTTGGTGCAATTTGGACATGTGATATGTTTAATATTAATAACCATTGAATAAACCAGTGATCAGCAAGCCGCTCCGCTCTGTGCAGGGGCTTCAGGGCGGAGCTTCAGGGCTCTGCTGACTGACTCCCACATGTCAAGGAGAGAGCAGAGACGAGGCGTGACACGAGTCAGAGAAAAGTGCTCTAAAAAGAGAAAAGTGGATGGTGAAAACAGAGCTTTTAATCAAGAATGGACATTCTTACCCCATGTCAAGACAAAAAGCGTAGCATTAGCAGTAGTTTAGCAGATCAGCAGCAGCGTGTGACTACACAGGAGGCGTTCAGGTAAATTTCTGAGCGTAGGTCACATCCAAACTTGTGTTGGACTTGCAGACCCTGACATTGATGAGCCCACCCTGATCGGAGGAGACATCGCTATCAAGTCTGAGGCAGACAGAAACGCTGACCCCTGCACCTCCCGCGGCTGCCTGTGGTTGAAGTGGTCTGATGGCAAAGTCTACATCCCTTACTACATCGCCAACCACTACTGTAAGCATTGATTGTTTTATTTAGATGGACAGATACATCCTGTTCACTACACAGACTAATGTCACATATCACTGCTTTTATAGTCACAACTAACTTGTTTTTAATACTCATTTTGAGAAACAATTTCCCTATATTTACATTTTTGCACATCCATTACTGCAACTATAATTTTCTATGCTGAGTACATTTACTTTTTATATAGTGCATTCTCTTGTAATATAATACATACAATAGATTTTGAATGCAGGGCTTTAAGTTGACTCCACATCAGCAGATGAATGTGAAAACAGCCCTCTAGTGTCAAATTCTGCACAGTGAAACTCAAACACTCAAGCTTTAAACATCCAAGTAAAGTAACAATAAGCAAAACACATTTTTGAGTGGAGTGGGACTTTAAATTAAGAATTCAACACAGAAAAAAAATAAAACACAACTCGACTCTGCTACTGCACTTATTTCACCTCTTACTGTTACACTCACAACTGTCCCCTGTAAAACAACAGCAGGTAGGAACTAAAATGACCCTGAGGCAAGACATGAATCACCTAAATGTAAAAAGATATAAATGATAATGAAATGATTACTAATTGAGTAATAATAATGATACTTAAGTCTGCAACAGTACTATGTACTATCAGTTACACAACATGAATGAGCGAGGTAAACTTAAGTAATTCAAGTAAACTAAGATGTAATATGTACATTAACTAAGGTTACAGATGTTCTCAACATCCCATATTTGTCCTGTCAGCCTCCCGAGAAAGGTCCATCATCACTCGTGGACTGGAGTCTTTCTCTGCAGTGTCCTGCATCCGTTTCAGACCCTACCAGGACGGCGATAGTGAGTGGCTGAGCATTGAGTCGAGGAGCGGGTAAGGCTCTGGCCGTATGGCTTTCTACACAACGGCAGGGTTTAAACCATGCATGTTGGAGTTCTCCGAGTTGTTATTTGTAATTGTACACCCTCAACCAGCCTTGAGCCTCACTGTTACGCAGATAAAACCTCTGACGTAAATAAATACTTGAGAATAACAAAGAAATTCAGAATATTCATGTTTGAATAGAGATTTGAGAGAATGCAACATAATGACCTGCATACTTGTTACATTGTTGTGCTTTAAAAATCCTTGTAGAACAACACTTCATAATTCTACATGTATGATTTCTAAAATCTGCTTTATGTTTATGTGTTCACAGCTGCTACTCCTTTGTGGGTCGTCAGGGTGGTAGTCAGACCGTGTCTCTGAGCCGCCAGGGCTGTCTGTACCACAGCACCGTCCAGCACGAGCTGCTCCACGCCCTCGGCTTCAACCATGAACAGACTCGCTCCGACAGGGACAGCTACATCAGGGTGTACTGGGAAAACATCATCAATGGTTAGACTCACACACTCTCTCAGTTTCACCCTCTATTACATGACTTGTATTTGACATGACAAGTATTTCTAAAGTAAAGGCAGAAATAGCCTCACTGTTTGAAAAGAGAGAAAAAATAATCACTGTTTTCTGGCTGTTTCATTAAACAGGAGCCCAGTGAAAAAACATTTAAGAGGGAGCTCTGAAGCTATAGACTCAAACAGTAAACGTAAAGGGGTGGAGGCCTGGGTGGGACTGAGGCAGTTGACTGTAATAGGCTGAGACATAATATCTGCTTAACAGAGCAACGATTCTCAAAAGCCAGAGTATTTTCCCTCAGGTTGACCACAGTCAGTGGCTGTTAATAGAACTGCTGCTTCCAGGCTTCATCACTCAACCGTGTTTGTATAAAGAGCTGAATTTAACCATGCATGCAACCTACAGTCAGCTTAACAGGCCTTCATTGTATCATATAAGGTCATGAATGCAATGTGCGTGACAACATGAAAATAGGCATTTGTATAATTATTTATTGATATTGAAAGTTCATTTTTTGCAGGCCAGATTTAACATTTGTCAAACGTGTGAAAAACTACTGGTGCTTTAGCTTAACGCATTAAGTTAATCTTTGTACAACTTTTTACAATCCTCTCACTCTGCATACTTAAATTTGAAAGTGTAAATGTGTGATTTTACATGTATATTTTCTCTCATCTCTGCAGACATGAAGCACAACTTCAACAAGATTAACACTCTGAACCAGGGGACTATTTATGACTACAACTCTGTCATGCAATATGAGAAGTATGGATAACTTCATGTTTGTGTCATCTACTATATTTGAAACACTTTCATTTATCTTTCACTTCCCCTGCAACTTCATACAGGTACTTGCTATCAGTGTCTGATAGCAATTAATATTACACAAGATACGACTAGCAGCTTAGTTAGATTCAACGGTTGATTTCAGGTAATTCCACTGCCTGTACAAGACGTCCTTTATCACATGATAAGTGACTCTGGGGGAGCAACACGACTAATATGACTCCGCTTTTAATGGAATAGTTACGCAATTTGGGAATTACACTAATTCGCTTTCTTGCCAAGAGAGAGATGAGAAGATCAATACCATAGAGCGATATCGATCTTCTCATCTATCTCTCAGCAAAAAAGTAGTTAAGCACAGTTTGTAAAACATCAAAATATTATATAACAATTATCACATCACACTTGTCCCCTTTCAGGCAATTAAACCCAAACTCAACCTGCACTGAACTGCTGTTTCTATGATTCTCTAGGTACGCCTTCTCCAAGAACAACCGTCCCACTATGTTGCCCATTCCCAACAACAACGTGCCTTTTGGCCAGGCCACCCAGATGAGCAAGAATGACATTGATAGACTGAACAGGCTCTATAAGTGCTGTGAGTATACTATAAGCTGACCAGACTGAACACAAATACATAAAGCACAGACACAACATTGTTTGAATATTCTATGAGTCCCACTTATGCAGTGTCTATCAAAAATGTTTCCTCCTAATGACATGCATTTCTTCTGCAGAAACTGCATGTCACCTTTGACCTGCCGCCCTGATGACATCACAGCTTGCTGATGAAGGAGATGAGGATGTGGGCCAGATTTAACTGATGGATTGTCCTGTAAAAATAAACATGCAAACTTTGACTTGCTGCTTTACTCTTCAATGAAATGGCAAAGAAAACAGACACATTATACAATCTGGTGATGTTACTGAGATAATGAATTTCAAATAACAGCCTTATTATATTTCCATGTCACATCAGAAATCATCAACAGGCTTCATTCAGCTAATTTCCTTGTGTGATTATCGTTCCTACTCATGTTATTCTGAGTCAGAAAACAAAATAGTTTGACATTTTGGAAAATAAGCTATTACATTTTCTGGCTGGGAGTTTGATGAGAAAATCAATACCACTCTCTTATCTGTCCTTTAAAGTCCCACTTCACTCAAAAATGTTTTTCTTCTTGTTCCTATAGTTGGATGTTTGAGCCTCACTGTGCAGAATGATGTCTGTGCAGAGTTTCAAACTAGGAAGCTGTTTTCACATTCATCTGCCGAAGCTTTCTCTGTGCTCACCAAAAATCTGATTTTAATGCATGTACCTTCAAGCATGATTTGTGACATCACAACTAGTTTGGATCCAATCGTGGTCCAGTATTCAAGTCTCCAGTACACATACACTAATAATGGACTTTGTGTCCAACTGTTAAACTTCTGGAATCTATGAATATTTGCATATTCATAGATTCTGGAGTTCTTAATGCGGGGGGAGTAGATGTGATTTTAAGGATTTTAATGAGGTAATCATGTTAGACACAAATTATTATTCAAAGTAGAGCATATTATATATACATTGTAGAAAAGTCTGGAGGGGATCTTTAAAATATGAAGCTACAGCCAGGAGGCGATTAGCTTAGCTTAGCAAGAGGACTGGAACCGGGAAACAGCAAGCCTGGCTCTGTCCAACTGTTACAAAACCTGCCAACCAGCACTTCTAAAGCTCACTAATTAACACAACCATTCTTGGTTGTTTAATCCTTACAAACATTAGTGGGTGGACTTTCTTACCTTTTAAAAGAGCTAGACTAGCTGTTTTTTGGTTTCCAGTGCTAAGTTAAGCTAGCCAACTGCTGGCTGTAGCCTCATATTTAACAGATACAGTGCTATGGAATAAATGTATTTCCCAAAAAGTTCAACCATTTCTTTAAATATCTCATGATCTATAGAAACAAAGTCCAGTACAGGGATACTAATAAAAATCACTACCTCTGCTTTAAATATCATTTTCACATGAGTTTTAAATGGTTGTACAGTATTGCACACTGAAGACTTTTTATTTTGGCAGCCAGGTCCTCTAACACTTTTTTTCCCTTGAAGTCTAAAAAAACAGTTCATAGTTTGACCTCCACCTTCTCTCACAAAAGCAGAAAGACTCGACTTCCAATAACACTGATGACATTAAATTGGAAAGTATGAATGAACATGGCACATGTAGATAAGATTTGTATTTTAATACAGTATGGTACAAAAACTGATTTCTTGGCCAACCTGTACAACAAATATCTCTCTATAACAGGCAGAAGTGTTTGTTAGTGGTGTTGGATGCTGACATGTCAATACTAGCTAAAAGTCAAGGACAACTTGGATTGAAAAGAAACATCAGTTCAGCTCTTTATGAACACTTATCTTTCTAGTGCATATTTTATGATAGACAGAAAGTTGAGGGTAAATCCCCAACAAAGCTGATTTTTCTTTTTTTGCAACATTTAATAAATCTACCAATAATTTCCCTGATATTGTAGTTGATTTCTTTACTGTAAAGCTTTCATTTCTGTTCCAAAGCTTTATCTCCATCAAGATCCAGAATTTGCAAGTCTGTCCTCCAATTTATCAGCAGTGAGGTTGTGCTGACAACCCCTCAGGGCTTCAATCAGCTCCTTTGTCTGGGCCTGGGCTCCTCGACTCTTTCTCCACTCCTTCAGCAGCTCAATCACCGTCTCCTCCAGGTCTGTGGGATGCTTCAGGGAGATGGACTCCAGCTTCACTTCACTAAAACCCAGTTTGCGGCCCAGCTTACGCCAATTCCTCCCGAGAGTCTCTGCAATCAACTGTGTGGCGATCTCCAGTTTGGCTGAAAAAAGAAGGGGAAAAATAGAGGGTTTAGAGAAAGAAATGTTTTGGGACAAAATTAACTTTGAAACAAAGAATTGTTAGGCAAAGCATAAAAAGCAACTATTCAAACACCCTCCCCAGGCAAACAGTGGCATTTAGCAGTCAACAGTGAAAAGTGGGAACAGGCCAAAGCTAATTTAGCTCATCCAACTTCCCCTCTGGAGTTCCAAGTAGGTTTTTGCAGATGGTAGTCAGCTGTTCCAAGCAGATCAGAAAGCTACAAATCAACAGCTTAACATTAAACTGTAGGTAAACCATAGCAACAATACTGATGATCCATGCTACATTATCAGTTAGCTCACTGGTTAAGGTAATCTCACCATTAGTTAAACTGAGTACAAACACTAAAAACTGAAGCCTCTTTTGTCCTTTGCCCGTGTTGGCTGCACATTTTACAAGACCTCCATAAGGCCTGTCCAGCTTCCCAGACAACCTCCAATATTTGAAGCTACATTAATCAGTATAAAAGGGTTCATAAATCTTTCTACTGCCCTCTGATTGGCTGATCGACAACAACAAGAGGCTACAGCTCCTGTGCCATTTGAGGAAACTGTGGTGGTATCATACTGACAAGAGTTGCACTAAGAAGAGAGAGCAGGCTAATCTAGGAGTGCCAGATGAACTCCTCTGTTAAAAGAAATGTTTTGTTCACTTTTCCACTCCCGGTGCCTCGCCTCTACAGGTTCATCTGTGGTGGGGCTACATAGTCTGTGTACGACACAGCTTTAGCTTTATTTGGCTAATGTTACTTCACTGTCTTAGGTGTGTTAGGCTATGTCGTTTTAGTTTGCAAAGCAAGTATTGCCCCCAACCCAACTGCAGCTCTCATACACAGAAGACCCAGAGATATTTAATGTACTACTATGTTAAGAGAAGAAAAAGCAGCAAATCTACATGACTTACTGAACAACACATACTGTGAAGTTCAGACAAAAAAACTGTATCTAAGTTAAACTGACTGTCAGCTCAGCTAGCAGTGCTTCAGAATATTTCATCTCAAAGATAATATGTTAGAATTCTGATAGCTGATGTTTGTCCAGCTTTGTTGTCAGTCATGAGTATTGTTAAAAAATATCTACTGAGTGGACTGTATGGAGATGACAAGGAGAAAAGAAATAAGGGAAAGACTTTCACAGATTATGTTTGCATTGGCTGCTGACATTAAACGTATTAGAATGTAATTGCTATGCATGCATGTTTTCAGCTGAAGCAGTTCTGTTCCAGTTACACAATAAAGGCACCTGTAAATACTGAATCTTGTCAAGACATGGAAGAACAGCCACATAAGGAATTAACACTGCTATGGTGCAACTGGGCGTTCCCAGTGTATACAGCACATTCCATGGCAAGTTCACAGTGATATTGCGACATGGGCCTTTCACAGTAATCAGAGACACACTAGAGGCTGGATCTCTGCAGATTTACACATCAAACTATGATATTTATTGAAAATAATGAACATACTGATATTAAGACTACATCTACCAGTCTACAGTGACTACATGTTGATACCAGGATATACAAATGTATACAGCTGTCAGAGCAAACAACAAATTCAGTTGAAGAACAGATTTCTTTGACTGATTTTGCTCAGTGCATTGTCCACTTCCCTGAACTTAAAGGGACATTCCACCCAATTTACAAGTCAAAGTCAAATTATGTGTCATGATGAGTGTGTGAAAACAGATATGATGTCATAGTCAGCTGATCTTAGCTTGGGCTCAGAGACAAGAAAATCCTAACAGAAAACTTGCATTACAGACAGAGTCTGAGGATCTGAGGGGCAAATGAAGACACCCTATTGCATTATGGGAAATGTAGAATCCAGTGTTTTTGGATGTTGACCTATACTAGGGACTAAAAGTTAAGCTATCTCGGCCTCTGATGCCTAAAAACAATTCCAGCACATTATCATGATGAAGATCATATGATGGAACATTTTAGAGGTCACTGGGCAGCAGTAACAAAAATATCTCCATAACTTTATTCTCAATAATAATAATAATAATAATAATAATAATAATAATAATAATAATAATTATTATTATTATTATTATTATTATTATTATCGTTAGTAGTAGTATAGTTAGTAGTAGTAGTAGGGCCTAGTATTAGTAGTATTAATAGTAGTATTATACTAGTAGCAGTAGTGGCCTGTCGTTTCCTTGAAACAGCAGCAGTTCCTTGAACACCTGCTCTGCGGGTTCATACTGTACCTCTCTCTGCTTCGTCCGGCTGATCGTCGGAATATTCAGACAGACTCTCAAAGCTGTTTAATTTCTCCGACAGATCGGGTCGTTTAATCCCGTCGAGGAGGTCGGACAGAGGCTTCGTGTTGTCGGCTGACAGTTTGCATCTCTCCCCCAGGACCTGAAACAGTCTGTGTCCGCTGTCGATCTTTTCCAGGTCTTTTTTTCCGATCACGTCTCGACACAGAAACTTCAGCTTGTCCAGCTCGTCCGGGGACAGCTGGTTGGAAATATCCAGTAAGATTTTGTTAAACTGTGAAGAGCTCATGTCTCCGACAGAGACTGTACCTTCTCTGAAAGTTCTTGCTGTGTGAACGGTCTGAACTAGGAAATAATTCAGTTTTACTTTCACTTCCGTCTCTCTGTGTGGCTGTTAGTGCACAGGGTGCTTTTCATCTGGCTAATTTCTGCTTCCTCCAGTGTTCTTCCTCCAGATCTCACGAGTGAAACCTTTCTACGAAGCAAGTTCAACATACCTGGGATATCTTTTCGTTAGTTGGCTTCACTGAGCCTACCATTGGCCGTCCAGATAACCAGTGGTACGAAACTGGTTATCAACCAGCTCAGTCAACTCTGAGGTATCCAGCTACGAGCGCGTTCACGTGAAAGAGGCAGGGTTGTTAATTAGCAGTGACATCATCGGTGATACAAAGAACCTGCGGAAAACTTCTGTGAAAGTGAAATATAAACAATAGTCTGTAATCATACAACAGAATAAGAATATGGACAAACACTAGAAATGATTTCCAAATATTAAAAGTAGGCTGCGGCTTAAAATACATGTAGGAATTATTATATATAACTTTAGAAACCATTCTGAATATGTCACATAAAAAAAGAAAGTTAAAAGTAATGTCAGACTGTTTCTGCTACCGAAGCAAAGAGTGGAAAAGCAGTTAATGACTGCTGAGTCTATCTGATTGTAATGTTGTATTTATAATCATGAGAGCCAATTAACAGTGTGTGGATTATTTTTCTTATAAAAGTTAAGCTATTGTTTTTATTTCCAGTTATCATCACACAGTTATCTGATGTTATTCTGAGCTGCAGTGATGGAATGAGAGTGTAAAATCATCCGCACTGTCAGCTGTCACTCTGGGGATAAAATCAACTTTGCACAATTAAAATGCAGCTAAAATCATCATCATGTGTTTAGTGTCGTAAATGACGTCTCTGTATGTTAGAAGCTCTGTTGTAAAACCAGAGTGGAAAAAGAAAGCCTGGAACAATGAAATGTTTCTACTGACCTATAAAAATATATATTGCTCTTTTTTATTTGCTTTATTTTATTTATTTTATTTGTCACATTTGTAAACTCAAGACTTTTGTCCATTTCCATTCAATTTTTGAAATGGACATGAGAGAGGAGGCTCCCGGAGGAGCTTAGAGCAACCACACATGTATCCTCTGCGGAAGTTTTTTTTTTTTTTTTTTTTTTACCGGATGGCAACATCCCTTTGATCAAATGTGTTTATTGATTGGTTACTGATTGGTCAGCTGATCTGACAGTCAAGCTGTTGTTGTAATACAGCAGTTCAGGAAAACTACCTGTGGAACAGGAATGATGGCACCTACTTTTCATATTTATTCATAAAATAAAAATGACCGAGTCATGAATAAATCATAAACACTCTTGTAACTTTATTATTTTCTTCATGAGCCAAAAGACTTCTTCTTTCCTCGTCTCCGTTTCAGGAAAATATGACGTCACACAGCTGCAGTCTCCTATAAAATCATCCTGAGCCTGAAAAACACATCAGACTTTCACAAACTAAATACGCAACATTTTTATTTAAACATATTCTGCATGTTACAGCTGTTTCTGATGCTCTTTTTCGTTGGTTCTGTTCTTTCAGTAATTAACGAATTTAAATGGTCTATTTCAGACGCTGCTATAGATCTATAATCAAATGATAAAACATTTGAACAGTTATTGGGTGTTTTCTCTCCAGCTATCACTACATAGCAATTATCAAGTAACACTTTAAAGTCTTAAATAATTGTACATGAATTTTAAGTTTAAACTGTTAATTTACAAGTTCTACATATTAATCGCAGACTTCTACAAATGTCTTACATCCTTGCTGGGAGCAGCTGAGACATGAGTGAGGAAAGCGAGGAGACATGTTAGCCAGATGAAAAGCACCCACAGCCTCTCTCTTTCTGCACACACGTTTCTGTGAAATTCCTGGAGAGCTGCTCATATTCCAGGTGTGGATCCAGGATAAAAAATATAGCATATAACTTTGTAACTTCACCTAAGCTTAAGCTCATGGAACTCCACTGCAAATTCACATTTCTCTGACAGATGTGGTCTGACACAGATGTGATAAACTCACTCTGATAGATGTTTTATGTCATGGTTTGATAGTAATTCAGTCAGTACAGTCTGGTTGAGTGTCTTGTTATCATCAGCTGCATTAGGTCTTAGCTGCAACGCATGAAGGGAAAGCAGTGCCAGGGCATGTACAGTATATTTGGGGAAGGCACCTTCACAGTGAACTTGCAAGTGAACTGCAACCTGTGAGAAAGTTTATTTTACTGCAACATGATGTTAGCGGCCTGTACTGAACACTAATGCAATTATTACTACATCGTTTAAAAACTAAAAATATTAAATCTTTAAAATCTAAAAAATAACAAAAATGTGAGTAAGTCTAGCAGTGATACTTTTTATGGACGCCACGAGGAGATGTTTCAGCTGCAAATTAGACAGTACTCAAGAAAAAGTACTTTCAGAAACTGTTAATGCATTTGTTATAATGTAAGTACCTGGTCCATTTCTAATGACAGTAAACTCGTTTTACGAGTAAAATCGTTTCTGCAAAGGAACCTACTGTAACATACTGTATAAATGTAGTGTGAGCAAAAAGTTCAATATTTCCCTCTTAAATGTTGCAGACAGAAGTGTGAAGTTGCATGCAAAATGAAAATACTCAATTCTGGTATCTCAATATTATACTTTTATTAATGTACTGGAATAACAGTACTTTTGTTACTTTTCACCTCTGTTAGAATGAACGTAGCCAGTGTCAGATAGATTAAAAACAAACAAACATCAGTACAGTCAGTATAATGCAAATCTTTGTTTTTGAGCATTAAAGGAACATGATAAACCTGGTGCCTACGGGGTACCTGACAAGGTACAGTGCCATCTTGTGGCCTTATGGGGAATTGCGGCATTATATTACATTTGCTTTACACACTCTAGCACCGTCAACTGTATATATTATATAAGTGAATGTGGACATATGTCATTTCTTTAACATTATTTCCCCTTTCCAGCTCCATGGGAACATCAGCATTAAGTGGACAAATTACAATTTATGAATATCTGACCCCTGTGTATATTTCAATTAATATCTCCACTCAAGGCAGGTCATCTTTAATTTATTTGCAGTTAGAGTTTAAACAAAAAAAGACTCAAAATATCAGAGACAGACAAGTTGGTTATACATGCATATACACTCACTCAATGTGCTTTGACATACATTATAATAGACATTTAGACATAGTCACAACTCGTAGTGTTTTATTGATGCTGTAAATACAACATGGCAACAGACGGCAGGACAGGCGACATCCCATGAAGGTCTCCACATGTGACATCAGGTTATCGGCAGCACTTAATCTATCACTGAATATCAACACTAACCCTACTTACATATACAGTATTAACAGCGTTAACATTTGGTAAAAATAACATGTGCAGTTATTGCTCAAAAGAGCAAGTCGTATCCCAAAAAGTACTGTCTTTTGTGATAAGATGTCTTTTTTTTGTATTAGAGGATGTTTTCCCAGGTACCTTCCAAGATACAGAGGAATAGGTCCATATCGATAGTTTCTAGTACATTAAATTATGAATTAAAATTAATAAAATAAGATACCACTGTCACTGTGAAAGTCTTGTAACTCTAGTAGATGGATCTGTGGTCCCATGTGGGCTAATAAAACCCTTTCAACACATTAAATACACTAAATGCATTGTCATGACAACAGATATACAACATTTTGACCTAAAAGTGAATATATATCACTGAAAATTAAAAATTGAACAGTACATTCTATCAGTCTGGGTTGAGGGCTTACATTTGGGGTAGTTCTACACATCTACAGCAGGGCACAAGATTTCACACACACTGAGTGCAGACTGCACATTTCAGTCTACAGTACTGATATCCAGTCACCTCCATATGTTTTTGCAGTTTGATACACATAGATACATAAAGAAATATAATTCAGTCTTTGTGCTTGAATAGTTTTACTTGTAGCTTTATGAAAATGCCTAAGGATTTATAAGGTAAATATAAGGCAAGATAATAATATTAAAACTGTGCTGCCTTTTCAGGTACACTGTATCCCTTTGTATGAAAACTGTGCCAGTGAAGACAATCAGTCAACGGTTTGAACCCCTGCTGCAGCTGGGCGAAGACAAGGCAGGGAAAGTGAGTCAGTAACGCTGCCGCCTCACTCAACAACAGTCACTGTAGTGCTTATGAGTAAGACACTGGCATTGCTTTCCTGCAACGTAAAGAAGTTGCAAATCCCAACCTTTGCAAAAACAAGTCCCATTAAATTAAAATCCCAAATGGATAGGCAAGATTCCTCAATCCCATTTGTTCCAAGATGCAGTTTTCGGATGTCATATGAGCACGATGGCACACACTGTTAATGCTATACACACGTACCACTGCACGTGACTTTAAACATGACTACATTCACTTTCATTTTCAATACAAAGCCTTAAATCTGTCAGCGGTAAATGATTAAACATACATTTGAAATGGACATTTTAATTTCATTTACAGTTGCAAACTCTCTACGCTAACTACCAAAGATCATTATGAGCTGCTGCATGTGGAACAGGAACCTCCAATAAATGAAGCTGAGCAGCTTATATGCACAGGTTTGTATGGCTTTTATGATCTTTATCAGTGAAACGAAAACAACCAGTCATCTCTTGGGCTATTTAAAGCTGTACTCTGACAGGTGACATCAGTAACCTGCACTCTGCCTCAGGTGGATGAGAGAGGAAAAACACTAAATGTTGGTGAGTCCAGATTCCTGTGAATGTAGAGCTTGGTTGCAGTTATTTCAAGCTGCACTAAGCATTTTTTATATTAACGGTGGATCAAATGACTATGTGCAGTGTCAAAGGTGTTGCTGGTAGTGATGAACCCACAGAGGATTTTCACCCTCTAGTTCCTCTCAGCTCAACTGAGCATTTTAATTTGTTGTTTTGTTTTTTGGCGCAAACTCATAATTGACCTTGTTTCCTGCAGAAGCAGGAGGCTGATTTCAGCTGATCAGCCCAGATGAACAGACTGTATGCCACCTGCACAATACAAAATGGCAGACAAAGTTAGACATTAGTTTGTGTCAAGTCCAAAATCTAGCAGCTGAAAAGCCACATATTTTTTTCTGCTCATTAGCTGTCTTAGCTGAAAAGCCAGAAACATGACACCAAATGAATGTTAACGTTACTGTGTGTTGAATGTGTAAATAATCATTTGCTAAAATGTATTATAACTGTATAGGGAGATAATGTGTCAGATGCTGTATTATCAGCTTCTGCTGCCCCCAGGTAGCCAAAGAAAATTACATAATGCATTTTAAGTAACACTTCTGGAATTATTTTCAATTCACAACTTCATGTGTAGAAAACATTGCTCTCTATACCCAATACCAGAGGAGGTTAATAAGAGTAAATAAGACTTACAGTAAGTATGTACAGCATCTCAAGAAGGTGAGATGGAGCACTCCTATGTAATCATGACATCACTTTGTGTTTATAGCATAACTCTTGCCAATTGCAGCGTTAAGACTTCCAGTTCATTGGAATGAATAATAATGTGACTTGTGCTTCCAGGAATAATGCCACTGAGCACTGTTAGGCTGTTTGTTCGTACTCAGAAAGTAAAAAAAAAGTGAGCAATATGGTGCTTCTACAAGAGAATAGTACAAATCAACAAGCTGCTTTATGCAGACAGTTGTCCAAAACTTGCGATCCATGCCAACAAGCAAAGCACATGTGCCTTACCATAATGCATATTCAAAAATGTACATTTGTAAGTTCCTGCATTTGTATATAATTGTGCAAAAAAAGGGCCTATCTGAGCTTTACACTAGCAGGACAGAGTAGAAGATCTTCTTTTGCCTTGCATCTCACTGAGGAAAGGAGGAAATTCTGCTCAGCAGGACCATTTGGACGGATTGCTGGAGGCTGTCTTCTGTACAAAAGCTGCGTTCATGTCCCGTGGGAGAGATGAGCTCGCTCCTTGAGAACGTGATTCACATTAGATTCCAGGTGGGTTTTGGCTCTGTTTTCTCTCCCAAATTCCTGCCAAGTAAATGAAGCTAATGGCTTGTTCCTTTCAAATACATCCAACTTATAATGTTTTGTGATCACAAAACCTATGGCATTTTATTGTCTAACTAGTTGCTGGATTTTTGGTTAATGGTTGACACTGCACCGCAACATGGGAAAAGTGTTGAAAAGAGGTTTCTAAGGTGAAGGGATTCTAATGTGAACACGTCCAAGTCGCAGGTTGTAAATACCAGGTGATTCCTGCAGATATTCCCAAATAATGTGAATGCAGTAAAAGCTTTGCTGTTTAATGGATAACTTAACCTTTACCAGCTGGCTGCAAGCAGTTAGTTCGTTTACAGGTTGTGTATTTGTTTTCCCGGACATTGGTAGCTGGCAGTTCAACAGCAGTTTGCATGTGACACTGGCCGTGAGCGGGGCTGTGCGGGGCTGTGGTTGGCGGATGAGGGGGAAGTGTAGTTGTCCTGGTTGTGGTTGTCCCGTGCTGCGAGCCTCTTGCCCTGCTCCTCCTTCATGAAGAGCTCCACCATTAGGATCTTCTCCTTGTGGATCTGGAGGCTGATGTCCTTGGGGATGTCTGGGATCAGCCAGTCCACAAAGTCACTCATGAGCATCACCACATTCTGAGCAGGACGAAGGAAGAGAGAGCGCATTAATACACCTCTACGACACTATCATCGCATAGGCAGAGAAAATGATTGTTTAAATTAAACTTCTATAGTAAAAGAACCAGAGAACCACACTTAAGGAATAGTTCAACCTTTTTGTAAAAAAAACACTTATATGCTTTCTTGCCTAGAGATCGATGAGAAGATTGATACCAGTCTCATGTCTGTGATGACTACGGAGTGAAAGCTGAGAGGTTACTATCTAAGCTAGCTGGCTCTGTCTAAAATTCAAAAACACACCTAGTAACACCTCTAAAGCTCATTAATTAACACTGACTCAGTAATAAGTAGTAGTCAGTAGCACATCAGTATCTATTTGTAGTTTGCTAACATTAGCTAATATTAGCTACTGGTTATACCAGACCAACTAAGGCTATAATAGTAGTGTACTGAATTGAACAAGTGGGTATTATATCACTTATGAATTGTGTTATTTCTTCAAAAGTTAATAGCACCCCGTTAAACGAAAACGCATAGGAAAGCAGTTAGCTATGTAGTCCAGTGTTTTTGCTGCTAACCTACAGTAACAATGTAATAATGAATTATCTTAAATCAATTTTTCTTTTTCCCCAGTTAACACTAGCTATCTGGGTAAGATGAGCTTCTAAAATACTGCAAATAAGTAATTAGTCAATAAAAAAAATAAAACATTGCATCCTTCCTATATTTTACTTAGCCTTTGACTAGGGTTCTTTGAATTTTTTTTTTTTTTTTCATTTTTTCTTTTATGATTATCAGTATTAGAGGCCTCTTCCTGTCAGGAATCTTAATAGATTAAAAGCTATGAATGATTAAAATAAAACTACTGATAATTAATAAACATGAATAATTATTATTGAAATTATTATTGATAAAAATAATAATACAATTGATAATAATAAGACAATTGACAATACATTTGATGTATTGTACCAGAGTTAGCTTATAGCTAATTTTCAGCTGCAGTCGTTTGGCAGGTCACAATTTACCGAATGATTTATTTTCCTGGTGGGAATGGGCTTCTATATACAGGCTTTACACAATTGAGCGTTTGTATGAGTAAAACTGTAATCTATAAAGTAAAGATAGTAAATATTCTCTGTCCTGTTTTACAGACAAAGAGCTGATGGTGAAAAATATACACCAGTAAAAAATAATTCATGTGGGTTAGTGATAGTTGTACCCATGATGTGGAATTTCATTTTAGGGTAATAATATTTTGCCGTCTTGTTTTGAGAACAGATCCATCGATTATATTTTCACTAAATTAATTACCCTATATTTCACTCAGAGGCCATAAATTGATCAAATGACTTGGTTGCATGTTTGTTTCTTTGCCTACATACAATATGAATGACAAAAGTGAGTGAACATTATCTAATTGAGCAATATATGTGTGTTGTTGCGAACCTGAAAGACAACAACGAAGGCGAGGCGGGCTGCCAAAACAGCCCAAAACTCCTTGGAGAGTTCATATGGTGTGCTGGACCAGGGAGGCTCTCTGTAGTCTTTATACCTGAAAATATGATTATTTTCAAAACATATTTAAAAAGGTTTCATTTGATGCTTCACAATTTGTCAGATGTCCATATTATATTCCCCATAAAAATCAGATCATCATGTTAGCAAATGCAATAGGGGTCTATGAGAGATAATAAATAATTTATTGGGGGATATTGGCAAAAAAAGGTCAATTTTAAATGGACAGAATATTGTCCCGATAGAATAATAATCTTAGTCCCAAATCAAGTCCACCCAGCTGTAAATTGACATCTTACCTGCATATTTCTACCTTGTAGCCCAGGTGCATTGGCTGGAGAGGGTCTGTGCCTGGCTGAAAGTTACTGACATTGAAGTAAGACAGAGTGTGATTGACGAAGCCGTGCATGGTGCCGTCAGGGCTGTACATGTACTGGTAGACGAGCCGTGGGATGAAGTCGGAGGTGAAGGAGATGACAAAGGCCTGAGGACAGAAATTGAATGATTAGGTAAAACTGTGTCTCCTTCTTGTTTTCTTGATTTACAGATGAAAAGAACTCCATAAGCTGATGCTGACTAAACCGTCATTTCCCAGCTCTGTTTTGAAGCATTATTTGTTTCAGATCAGCTTCAGCATGTTTTGCAAGCACATCTGTGGAGTGACTGTAAAGACTTACATTAACGATGACTGCTACCTTGCTGAGGCCTCTTAAGAGGTTGTACCAGATACCTGCAAAAAGAGAGACGATCCTTCATTATAATCAAATCATCGGCTTCAACATGCTGATAAAGTATGGGGTCAGTAAGGACCAGCCACCACTAGATGGCACAAACACTCTGAGGATCAGAGGCAGACAGACAATGGTATGTTTTGTTGTGGGAATGTTACAGGTAGGTTGTTATGAATGTGAGATGCATGTTAAATGAAAGGTAAGTAAAGGATTTAAAAAAGTGTACTGGTTTACACCTGTAAATGCCCTATATCTGGTACATTTACAGATGCTTTGATGTTCAAGAATCACTACCTTTGCAATTATTAAATTATTATATCATAATGACATCCCAGTATGTTAAGGGTCATGTTATTATTATTATTACATTAGCTTCCATCATTATCTTATCATAGATTACTCGTTCTAATATCATATCAGTTTTGGCCAGTAGATGGCAGTAATGGTTATGTAATATCATTAACTGCATCGCTGTAATTGTTTTGTATGAGTGAGTTACATCCCTCTGACAGCAGGGCTGAGCACCGATTACACGGTTCAGTATTTTGTGTTTTTGATAGCAACAGCTACAAGCCCTGTATTCATGCTTCAACACTGTTCTGTGCTGTAATTGATGTTCATATTAAAATCATCTGGCACCTAAGTCGCCAGTGTCACCAGTGTGTGTAACACCTTGAGTTAAAATTAAATTTGTGATGACATCAACGTTTTCAACTTGAATTGAGAATTGGAGTTTGTTTTGTGTAAGGTAGTGTAATTTGTATTATTGAATACCCACTGATGAGAGCGATGAAGCTAAAAAACATTCAGAGTAATAAGCAGCACATTGGAGAAAACTGTTTCTCAGTTTATTTTGGGCGGGGGTGGTGGACACCTACCAATGTCTTTGGCTTTGACTGCAATCGGCCTGCGCAGCTCCATAACAAACTTCTTAGCATCCAGGCGAATCTCTATGATGTTATTCAGAAGAGCGAATAGTGGAGCCAGAGGGAAGGAGGCCACGAAAAGAGTCACCATCCCAAACTGGATGACTGAAGAAAGAGAAGACAGGCGTAATGAGCAGTTGTGAAAGTTACTGAATAAGCACATTAGTTTTTAAACAACTGGACAGACAGTTGTGGAACACTTGACTGTCAACCACCTATTTTGAGTGAAATAAAATCTGATGCTATCACTCAACACGGCACATGACACATGAAATGGTACAATTGATATACATTTTAAAAACAGACAGAGATATTGACATTGTGCAGTAAACCTGCAGATAGCTGATAGATAGATAGTTAGTTATAGTGCAATCACATACCTAAAAGAAGGCCAAAATCAACACAAGGTCTAACATTCTGTTTGCTCTAAAGCCCCTTTATCACTGCTCACTGTAAAAGTCAGTAAAACAAACACAACAGTAGTAAGTTATTCAATACTATTCTACTTCTACCTTGAGGAAATATCAGAGTGGTGCCAAAAATATACCTAAATGCTCCACTGCCTTCCTGATCTCACACTCTAATCCACTGTTTACTACTACATGCATTTAAAATAATCAAACCTGCAAAACTGCTTCATTTCTGTTTGTCTGTGTACATGTTCAGCTGAGTACCCCTGGAGCTCTATAGATTTTCTGTTGGATAATATGGATGGAGTCGCTAGAGCACTACAAAAGAGATTTGCAGTACAGAGCTAAACCACAGGCAGAAATTTCAGTTGATTTAAAGCTACATTCATTTATTTTTTGGCCACTTAGGGGCAGTATAGTTGCCAGGTCCCAGACATCTGAATTGCTGCCCACATCTCAGAGTTCTTCAGTGATTCAAACAGGTCTGGTGTCAGGCTCACTGATGGATGTTTCCACTGGTTGGAAAAATAGTTGATCAATCAGTTGTTAGTTGGTGTGATTAAGAATGGGGATGATATCTTCTGACATAGCTAGCTACATAGCTACATCCACGAATGATAGCGACAGAAAAATGTTGTTAAGTGTAGAGCAGCTGTTGTAAGTCAACTAACACAAATAACTCTTAAAACAACAGATTTATTTAATTTATGTGGAAAACAGTTAACTGTTCCTAGCAATCACTACCACAACTTCTACGCTGACTGAAAATGACTCTGGGATGAATACACCACTAGGGCAAAACAACAAGAAATCAGCTGAACATGAAGCCTGAATGAATGAAGTGAAGTTAATTATCAGACTAACAGTAGAGTCAGCTGAAAAGTGATTTATTATCACCTTTAAAAGCAAGTGTGTTGGCAATAATTACCCATTTACACAGCTAGCAGACATGGAGCTATTTGGAGCCATGTTTTTGGTCACCTGATAACTTATTTGGTGCTAGGCAGTTAGTGTGCAGTGGGTTCATCCAGTTTTTTTCCAGCTGTGTGCTGCTACTGGAAATTACGTTGATGAGAACAGAATTTATGAGCCAGAAAACCAAAATAATGAGCAAAAATAGGCTAAAAAGCTCAATAGAGCGAAAGAGGAACTGCACAGTTGGATTATAATTCTCTGTAGGTTTGTCACTAAGGATCCCTTTCACATTACACACAGTCATTTGATCCATTGTAAATATAAAAATTGAATAGTGTCGCTTTAAAGTGGTTATTCATGACATTTTCAAATACTGCACATACAAAAAAAATGCAATAGTGATTCAATCAATACTCAATTAAACAGAGGTGAAATGATCGATATGCTACTTTATATCAGACAGACTCTGCAGTGTAACCCACACTGATGCTCCTTATTTGCTTCACTGTCAGCTACTGTATGTTGCACTTTGCACCAAATAGTTTGTCAGATCTGACTCACCGCTGTTCACAGTTATGACAATCAATGCTGAGCCATTTGTGAAGTGATTGGTTTTGTGGCTCTGTTTAGAAAAGAGGGTGGAGGCAGGTTTTGTCATCATCGGACTTGTCATTCATCTCTGGTGCTGTCCTTCTTCACATGTTCAAATGTTATTTGCAGTGAGACACAATGTAAATTGTGAAAGACTGCAATCATTTTTTTGCTAAGACATTGTATCACAAAGACAAGCTTAAAAGATAAGGCTGGGAATTTTTCTTATTGTCAACAAATCTCATGTGCAGAGCCAAACCATCCTACTTTCAAGTATTGTGTGTATATCTAAAGCCTGATAAAGTCGTAGTTATCCAAAAACTAATAAAAACTTATCAGTGTTCCAACGTGGTTCCTTTTGCAGAGCATCACTATCTTGTTGTGCTACATAACATGTACTACAATATACATATTTCCAAAAACTTCAGTACAAAGTCAAGAGATTGTGATATGTGGCAAAACAAGCTAGTGCAGCTCTGTAAATGGAACCGTGTTTCTGTGCACGTGCAGTGGCAGGTTACTATCTTATCACTGTTTTTACTCTTTGGAGCCGTTTCTAAACAAACTACTGTAGCAACTAGTCTACAACACAAAGGAATAAAATATATCAGACTTTGGATACACACACAATACTTGTTAGTAGGATGAATTTATTGTTGGTATTGGTCTTTTCACCAGCCTTATCCTTTAACTCAAGGTTCACTGACTGGCCAGCACAGAGACATTACGTGCTACCAGACACAGTTAAAAATGTTCAATACCCAAATGGAATGCAGTTACTGCAGCAACCTTAAATATTGACGCAAAAGAGTAAGAGTGTTGAACTTGATGCAGCTTTAATTTTCTCAGTGGTATTGGGATGTTTGCTAAGATGATAAGCCTCAGCCAGTATTTATCATATAGATCTCTTCCCCTCTAGTGGGATGAATGGATCAACTGCTTATTAATGTAGATCCTTAAGGAGCAATTATATGGTTGCAACAATCATGAGCTTTCACCAGCCACATTAAAACAAGGACGCTTTAATCTACTTATCTTCATTAAACACACACACACACACACACACACACACACACACACATGCATGAATATAAATCTCTGCTGTGCGTGAAGCATGGTCTGGCCAAGGTTTCCACATCACTGACTGACACTGCGTGTTATGAAATTGGATTTTTTGTTAACTTAAAGGTCAACACAGCGTACTTCAACATGGAGATTAGTTTGTGTGCTATAGCAGTTGTTTTTTATCAGACAAATATGTTTGCTAGTTTATTCTATGAAGCCAACAAATTGTGCTGACAAGAGCTGGCATTTACAATGTCAAGCAACGGTCAGACATGAAGCAAGAGCAGAGAAACAGGCATGACTGAATGTGTTTGTTGATACATAGAAGCTGTGTATTAAGATTATTATTTCAAAGTGGTTACAGCTACTATGCTTGTTAGTTTTGACCTTAACATGACATGATGTGCAAAGGTTATAGTGTTAAAAGGGCTGATGTTAACAGAGAGCACATGCATCTCTCCAGCATCATCTTTGAATCAGAGTAGTTGATTCTCATAGAAGAGATAAATATGAGAATTGCTGCTTGTTTATTCTATTAGCAAACACCTGGCACATTAAACAAATGTGTCAGCTATAAGAATGAGGAGGAAGCTCAGAATTAGGACTTTAGGATTAGACTGCAGATGACTATTAGCAGATGACTCACTCATTTCCATGTACTCAGGGCTGAGGCCAACAAAGGGACCCAGGATGTGGTCTTTTTCATGCCGATGCATTGTTTTGTTCAGCTCCTCTTCTTGCTTTGAGTCCAAGTCCGACTTCCTCTTTCGGAGCAGTTTCTTCAGCTTCCTGTACAAACAACAACAAATAACCACAGAAGTAAAATAGTTTCTCTTTTTACTGCTCTTGGGGCATTTTGGGTCTTTTTTCAATATTTAATATACAGTACATTTTCAATCATTGTACTTTTACAGAAGTTTAAAGGGAAAACTCCTGATCGTCCCCAGAATAATCCATTAGATAATTTGTCATTGCACTGCAGCTTTTTGGGTTTCCTTAGAATACAGTATGAGGACAATGAAAGTCAGCATTTCAATTGATTAATGTAAAAATCATGTTTATTTGGAAAGCTTCAGGAGGTTTGCGCAGCTTGTCCCAATATAACTTGTTTTTACGAATTCTTGTTTTCCTGAATCCCTACAATGGAGGAGGCCTGACCAGTACAAAGTTAGCATGACCCATAAAGTCACAGTTGCCACATTTGTGGAAAAGATCTTTAAATATGGAGCTGGAGCCAAGCGGCAATCGGCTTAGCTTAGCATAAAGACTGAAAGCAGCAAGAAATAGCTAGCCTAGCTATAACAAACGACGCAGTAACTTTCCAGAGATGCAGCACAGAAGTAGAAGGATGGACAGATGAGCTGTTGTCTGTCAAGAAATAGTTCCAACATTCAACGCCCCCTTGAACCACAAATTCTCATTTCTACATTTTTGTTTATGAATGAATTAAACAGATAACTTATCATATGTTAATTACTCAGCTTTAAAGGTGTTGGTAAGTGAGCTTTTAACTTTGGACAGAGGCAGGCTAGCAGTTTCCCCCTGCTTTAAATCTTTATGCTAAGCTAGGCTAACCACGTCCAGACTGCAGCTCTGATTGATAGTTATCATCCCATCTCACACTTGGCAAGAAAGTGAGCAGGTATATTTTCTAATTTTGGATCACATTGATGCTGCTTGGGTCATGTTCTGCAGTAATTGGTTAATATCAAACAAGATGACAGACTTGGATATTACTGCATGTCTACAGTGTTATAACTTTTTACTGTCCAGTGCACTGCAAGGATGAGAGGACAGAGACAGAGAAAATTGCAGGCTGAAAGAGTTCAGCAAGGT
The DNA here is from genome assembly GCF_963924715.1 of Thunnus thynnus. NCBI lineage: Eukaryota > Metazoa > Chordata > Actinopteri > Scombriformes > Scombridae > Thunnus > Thunnus thynnus. The sequence continues at coordinate 37,262,572 of NC_089517.1, read as the reverse complement.
GTCGTCTAGTTCCCAGGTGAAGAGAATCTGAAAACCAGACAGGCCTTCAAATGATTCCTCTCAGATGCAAGTACAACTGAGTGGGTGTGCATAATTTGTTCTATGCCTTGCTGAACCCACGTATTATGATCTATGCTGAAAGCTTTTGTAGTTACTGTACGCGGCTTGTTCTGTGTGTTGGAGTCATGGGAAGTTTACGTTTGAGCATGCTGCATGGTGTATGCTCTGCACTCACGGTATGCCAATCTCGAACAAGTTGTTCTGGATGAGCTGCTTGCCGAGCATGGTGATACACAACTGGATACATAACTCCATGAGGCAGCCTGCATGGGCACACTGGAGAGAAAGAAATTGAAGAAGTGTCAGAAAGTGACAGGAAATCAAATAGAGGCAGGGGGACATAGAGGGAGGATGATACTTTAAAGAGTTCAAAGTGAAGAGTGAAGTTAAAATAAGTGCAGAAGTAGACCAAAACCAGTTCATACTGGGGTACAAAGGCAGAAGCTCAATGTTTATGGAAGTTCAGGGTTGCCAATAATAAAATTTAAAACATGTAAACATTTAATTATTTTAAGATTTCACATGCCATTAGTGTATACAGGATGTACTACAAAACTCATAAACTATTTTAATGTGTTCTCAAAATTTGAAAGTCATGTTTGAAAATGCATAATTATAATCAAGTTTAAAGTTAGTTAACTGAAAGTTAACTGAAAAATAGTCAGTGAGGAGCACACTATTTTTTAGACTGCAAGCTAATCTGATCGGTTTTTCAAATCTGACATTTAGGAGTCAGCACTGTTATCTGAGATAATCAGGGCGTATCCGTGTGTGATGTCATCATAACTAAGGTGTCCATGCTAACTGGTGGAAGGTTTTTCCAAAATGGAACAAAAGAGAAAACCACAGCCTAGATAAAGAACAGACAAGTATTTTCTGGCTGTTGAGGAGGTCTGAACTTCTCAAATCAAACTTGCTGACTTTTTTTACTGTCATGTAAGAAAAAAGCCTCAGTAGCATCAGTTAATTGCAGCGTATACCAATAGTCTGCATGAGAGGTGTTTAGGGAACAGGCACTGTTCTCTCTAAGTATTGAGAAATTGGCCCATTCCAAACAGGCACATTTTGAACAGGCACTGCACTAGTTGAGAAAAATTTAGAATAACAGCCTAAACTTTTAAATTGCACTATGTTTAGTGTGAATTACCTCTTCCATTCTGTACGATCCAACAACATACAGGTAGTTTCCTGGCCGCCCAACAAGTCTGTGGACCAAACACAACCATCACATGCTGTAAGCCTATCAGTTGATAGACAATATGATTATGATCACATGTACACAGTACAAACATACTCATGGTACACCATATTGTATTATGTGGCTAAGAAATGGTAGGCGAAAGCAGTAATAGATTAGCGTATTTGAATAATTAATGATCCACAGAAACTGTATATAAAATAACATGAAAATGTGAAAAAATGGAACAGTTAGAGGTTGTTTTCTTACCTGCCCCTGAAAAAGGCCAAATAGACAATGGGTGTGAAGGCATTGACAAACTTCAAAACAAAAGTTTTGAAGATCAGGCGCTGTTCAAAGCTCTTGTCTGTCTTTGGAACCTCTGAAAAAGTTGACACAACATGAAATGAAATTGATGGTCTTTACATGTTCGGTTGTACTTCCCTTCATTAGCCATTCATGTGTTTTTATTTTAAAATTCAAGTTTGTGTTTTCAAATGTAGCACTTTGCTGTAAGTGTAAAAAAAATGCTTAAAGTGAGATTTTGTAACTACTGCTGAACAACTGTGGCCACAAGTGGTGATTACAGCCTAATGGCATGTTGAATTTTCTTTTCCCAATATTCTTTTGACTCAGTTGCTTTAAAGACATAATCATAAGACGACCTGAACACAAGCTTGTGGAATACAACCACAAGCAGGAAACAAAAATTTCTCTTGGTGAGGAACTGTGTGCTGACTCATTTTTATTATTTATTTTTGATAAAGCTATTAAATTGTTTATCTGTGACATGCTAAATCAGTGTAATAGTAGCACAAGTAGAAAGTCAACAAGCTGACTCATGAACATCATAGCATAATATAAAGTTGACTAGCATTAGCTGACATTTGCCTCTATAAGCTGCTGATCATACCAGACTAAGTAAGGCTGTAGAAGAAAAACCCCTGGATGTTTTGAACTGAGCAAAAGTGCATTTTATTGGTTATGAATTAAACTTTTCATTTGTAAAAGGAAGATGTATTCTTACTTACTTAACTTTTATTTAATATCAAACATGAAACAAAGATATAAGCTTTATGTTTTACTATTGTTCTCTCTTCCCTCCTTGGTATGAGAATGATCCAGTCAATCTGCAGTCAGTAACAAATGCTTGATTTGTGTTTCAACAGTGAAATGTGCCTCACCCAGTGCCGTGAGCCAGCGGGCAATGGCGGCGTAGATTTCATCTAAAATGATGATGATGATAAGGTTGATGATGGCAGCGGTGGTTTTGACGGTGGCTCGAATGTTGTAGCGTGCTGCAGGGTAGGTGCTCATGTGCAATGCTGCCTTAATACTAATACGGTACAGGATGACCCCGAAGACCATGGCAAAGGTCACAGTGATCTATAAGATGGGAAAAAGAGGAGAACACCTAATCTGACAATCTGCTGTAAGATAAAAGGTAGGGAAGATGTCTACAGGGTCACTGCAGGTGAGACACACTGACACATAAACACCTACATTTAAAATAACCATTTTTTTTTTAAATTAATTATTTATTTTTAATTTAATTTTTGTTTTAAATGAAGTAAAAAAAACAAACAAAACAGTTGTATCTCTAAAACAAATAACCCAGCAAATTTGAAAATATATTATGGTACTACACTTTAGCATTCAATCATTTTTATTGAAAATGTTCAGAATAAGAAGCCAAAGTGAAACAGAATAAACCTTTTCAGGCTGTCTATCTGTCTAGACAGTGTCTACATGTGTTGTATAGGATGGAAATAGTGAGGGCGGCTGTTCTGACATGCATCATTACCCACCTGAGCCTGTTTTCCTGAATTATTGCACCAGTGTGCAAAGCAACAAATGCTGCAATATAAAAGCTCAACCAGTCCTGATGAGTTGTGGGTTCAGAACAGCTTTTGATGATTTTGTTGCATAAAGCTTTGGGCTAGCTTCAGATTCAGTTTTGGTTTGGACATTTTAACCAGCCACATCATCATCAGCACCACCAAAAAATGAGGCTACCTGAACTAGAGATAAAAGGTTCGCTCAAAGAACCAATAGCATCAGACCTTAGCTTTGCTGTGAGCTAGCATGATACACTTTTTTCATTCTAATTCATTCAAATTGTAATAAGTCACATTATTTTCACCTAATTTCAATGTCAGTCCTAAAATAAAGGAGGACCTCGCTAGATTTGTAGCCCATTTTGAAACCTTTAGCCACCAGCTACCTTCCTCTTTGGTTTAGGAAACACACTTTCAACTTGCAAGTGTAAAAATCTTTTTTATTGTGCAACAAACTGATTTTTTTTTCTCATCTAGATGGGTAGAAGAGTCTTTCGGGATTCTGGGAATACCCCCAGAACAGCAGGTTTGTGTTGTTCTACAATCTGGGTTTTTCAAACACTGCAGAGTATTTATCTTTTAGAGAAATGGATGCTTAGATCTGTGACTTGGATGTAATGTTAATACATGAAGCACAAACTGGGTTTACTAAATGTGAACCCTGCTCTCCCTTGCTGTTTTGTTGTCTGGATTTGCAGTTATTTAAAGAAGAAAAGGAAAGGGTTAAAACAAATCATTGCTTCAAGTGTCATACATGTGTTAGAAATACAAAGGTTGATGATGAACACTGGAGGGAGACTGTTGAGACTCACCATGAAGCCCATCATGACAACTGTAGTCAGGTAAGCTGGCAGTCTGTCTGTACATGTCAGCTTCACCTTCTCACCCTAAACAGACACACACACAGATATGTGGAGGACATAAAATATTTGAATCATTAACAGCATCTTCAGCTGGTTAAATCTGCGTGTGTGTGTGTTTAATATGTGTCTTTATGCTGCCACAACCTCATGTCTTTCTGCCCTTTCAGCTCTTTATGCCCTGGGCACACAGATGCACACAGCATACACACACACACACACACACACACACACACACACACACACACCATAAACATACACACCATAAACATACACATGATAAACCTACACACCATAAACATACACACACACTATGGGGCTCCAGTGGAGCACAGCTAATTCCGCCCTGAGCTATCATGTCACATTCAAGCCTACTGAGAATTGGGTCAGAAATCTCAGGCGACTGTATATGTGTGTGTGTGTTTCCTCTTGTGTATTTGATGAACAGGAAGACGTGACCTTGGTACGAGACAAAAGGCAAAAGGCTAATAATCAACACGCACACACTCGACTCCAGAACATGTCAGAATAAATGTCGTCAGTGATTTTTTTACTACATAACACGTTTCATTGTTTCATCAGCGCTTTCTCTTCAAGACTCTGATTTAGCTGCAATTAGATTTTATTCCTACACTTGTCAGCTTTTTGACTGTTGCTGTGCATGTGTATGTGTGAGCCTGAGAGGATATCACAATGGAATATGTGGAAGAAGTCAAAAAGAAAAAGACCCAGGTTTTCAACTTGGTGTGATAATTTGAAGGGAGGGTTAAAATATCATTTATGGCAGATAAAAAAAAAAAACTACTTCTATGATTCAAATGTATTATTATGTCAGAATTTCTGCTTCTTTAGGCTTGTGGTGATCAAATGAAGTAACCTGAAAAAGGGGAGTAATTTTTTAGCCGAACAATTTACCACTGTGGTAAACTGAACCATGGGTTTGCACATCAGTCCATTAACTACAAATCTCCAGCATGCTATGTGTAAATTGCATCATACCTTAGTAAAAACAGTTACTCTACTATTTCTTTTTGAGGTTGGAACTGTTGGTGGTAGGTGGTAGAGATTAATGTTAGAAGAGACAGAGGTAGATTTCCATTGGAGCACACCATCCCTTTATATTTCTGATTACAGTGACATTCATGCTATGTAAAGTTACAGTTACTGCACTGACACTACTGGGCTGCTTGTAACAGAAAATGGTAACAGTTTATGTGTTGATTTGGTAGAATCTTTTTGCCAGGATTTCTGAGAGATGAAGTCTTCTGCTTTTTGGGATGACTTATCGGACTGTGCGGGGACGGTTTAAACACACAGCTAAAATGTAACTAAGTCAGTTTTACCTTAGGGGTCGAATGCTCCTGTCTCATTGTCTTTTTCATGACCCGGAACTCATACTCAGCTCGGTTGTGGTCCTGGAAAAACAATCAGTTTAGAAGTTACAGTTACTGATACTATTGTATGTTACTGTTTAGATCCTTATGGAATTTCAGAATGGAGACAGACATGAAAAACAAAATTAGTATAATGCTCTATGCGAGAGAAGTGAGAGAAATGCATTAACCCACAATGAAGGATAAAGTGGACGAGATAAAAACTAATATAAACTGTAGTTTGATGTTGGAATAGCCCAGTGATACCCACACTCATTTTTCAACTCATGGAAACTATGTGTACTATGTGTGCATGTAAAAGCTTGTCGTACTTTGGCAGACACTTCAACCATAACTCTAACTGTACAAGAACAGCATGGCATTTTTAGAAATATGCTTGTTTGCTGAATCAGATAACAAAATCACATCGATATGATCTCTGTGTGTCCAGTACAGACTGTTCCGGTACATGTTTAGCCTAGCTTAGCAAGAAGACTGCTAGCTTATACTGTAGCTCCATAAAAATCAAGGAACTACACTTTCCAAAAACTGACAAACTGTCTTATTTAAATGTCATGTTAGTTAGCAAACCATTCTCACACCACTAAGAAACTACAGTGTCTCATGTTCATATTTCTAAAAAACAAAAAATGTCAAGAAGAGTTGCAAACTTTGGTTAAGTAGCTAACTCACTAGAACCAAACGTCCTGTAAATGTGTCTGCGGTGGACACACAGAGACTGATATCCATCTGACTCTGGGTAAGACAGCAACTATTCATGTTCCCTAAGATTTCAAACTGTTGCGTAAATCATTGTTTACTTTCCTAAACCCAGCATATCTTATTTGTAAAATAATCCTTTCATTGTGAGGAACATAATATTAACATTTCATGTCCATGTAATATGCAGCCAGAGGTGTGTGAATGTGCACCCATATAACAGTAACAGTTCAGCCTGCAGTGAGCCCAGAGGAGTGAAAAAGCATTGCATATACAGAGGAAATTGCATCACTAGAAACTTGAAAAGAAAGCTGAGGGTTAGACAGTCACTTTTGGCCTGGAGGTCATGCTAATGTACAAAAGGACAAACAGAGTGAAACAGACAGACAAAAAGATCCAAATGCAGTTAAAAGGCTAACTGGCCTCAGAAAAACAGCAAATGACTATCTATAGAAACAGGAAATGTGGGGAAAGAGAGTAGGGGAATGACAAGCAACAAATGAACCAGGGACTCGCTGCTCAGGGAATTTACGCCCATGTGGTATGCACCCTAACCACTCAGCTATCAGGTCACCCCCTTAGTATTATTATTCTATTATTATTCTGGGCTGTAAAATCAAAACAATAGCTTGAAGATGCTAAAATGCTCAGTAGAGCTGAGATAAACTGCAGAACCTGGTCATAATTCTCTGTTGATTTGTCATTTTTCTTCTGCTGGTAGTATAAAAATACTGATCAATGCAGCTTTAAGTTTGCTACAGTTCAAAGGCTAATGCTTCTTTGATCTCTTTTGGTCCTGTCAAAGGTTGTGTGAATTTTGAAGAAGCATATTATAAGTTTTTATAATACCTATTATAAGTATACGTTTTTGAGAAATTATTGCTTTGACACACCACTGTCTCCTCAGCCAGCACGTCCATTTGGGACCGATAACAGCAAAACTGAGCTGAGCTGAGGGTCCATCTTTCCTACATGGCAATATCCTGTGGTCTGAAAAAAAGTGGAGCAAAGAGTAGGAGTGAGATGCGAGTTGAGTCAACAGACTGTTCTGTCAACTCTGCTGCCATCAGCAGACACAAACAACAGCCACACTAATGAGAGGCCATAGGGATGGCCAGCATCAGGATGTCCCTCAGAGAGAGAGAGAGAGAGAGAGAGAGAGAGAGGAGGTGAAGAGAGAAACTATGCGGGAGCAAAGAGATTAAGAAGATGTCAAGTGAAAGGACCTGAGGCAGATTGTTAAGACACCTTGAGGGAGAAAAGGTTAGCGTTAGGTAACAGCGGCTGCAAAAATGGATCTAAAACAGTAAGTCAAAAAGAAAGAAGATTAAGTTTAAATATAAGAGATGGCAAGAGATAAAGCAAGCCGGATCCAAACCTTATGTTCCTCCTGCAAAATACACCACACACATAAAAACATAAGGACAAGATGTCAGTCAGCGGTCTTTGTCTCTGGAGATTCAAACATTTCAGTGTCACTTTTAGAACATTACAGAAAAATTATAAGAGCAAAAACATTTTCATAAAAAGATTACATTGTTCCATTTCATTATGATTTAAAAAAGAAGCTTCAGTATTGATGTCTGGTGGTTTGATGTGTTGTGTGGGAACATTTTTGTTGAGAGATGACTCACTACAGAAAAAGCCAGACGAGTTACATTCATATGCATATTCTGACCTGTGCCATCATGTTAGCCCTATTGGTAACACTTTGCTTTCCTGCTGTTTAGCAGTATACAAACATTTAATAAATAGTTTTAAACACAATATGATGTAGTTATAAGCAGATATGGGATATATAAGGATATTTTAAGGCTTTATTAATGTACAGCTAAAACTTCTCCAATGAAGAAATGTGTTTTACAATTTTGTTATTCCTTATCTGTTTATCCTTATGAGTGCCTTTTCAATTTTCCAACTACTATTTGTCGCATTCATTTCGCTATGCAGGAATTCTGCTCATGATTTGCAACTTACTCGGTAATCCATTACAGAACATCATGTCTGCTTTGATTGTTGTCAAGGCCACATTGGCACATCAACCACATTGTTACATGGTAATGCATTTTACAGTGCAGATTAATATGGAAGGTCTACACTGCATCAGGTTTTACAACAATAAAAGTGACAAGTTGATTTCTGTAGCGCATTGAAATGAATGGAGACAAATGGTTTTACTGAAAGAGAGGAAAGACATACAAAATCTAAAAAGTTTATGCTAGAGGATTGAAGAATATCATCCTTTGAGTATATTATGTAGCGTTAATTAGCCTTTTTGTTTGGTGACACAAGAAATGTCCATCTTCAAGGTCAAACAAGGACAAACAATTTATAGAAATGAAATAGCCTTACAACACATCACAATATGATTTGGATAATTAAACCTGGTTAAACAATGTTAAACCTGAGAGTTGCTATTCTCAACTCTCACAAGGCATCTTCAAAGTCTAACGATTGCAACAAAGTACAAACAATTTGGATGAATGAAATGGCTTCATAACTAACCTAAAAACCTATCACGAGAATTGTGAGAAAGTTTCAGAGTGACAGAGACACAGAGCGTCCCCGTAACCATAGTAACTCACTCTCACTCTGCCTGCATGTGCACAGCATGAGAGGAGAGGGAGAGACGGTGTGCTGCTGCCAGAAGAGCCCCTGACTGAGATTACTCTGAGCAGCATGCATGAGGATACATTACAATATAATAGATTTATATAATTTATATTTCTGGCTTTTCCCCTGATGGTCTGAATAACTTGCTGCTGCACAGTGCTGCTATTGCATTGCGCTGCTCTGTCTTGTCTGTCTGTGTGCCCTCAGTGCCCTCTTTTTGCTCTGTGACGTTATCAGTTATAACTTTATTTTTCACTGCGTGAGAAAATGGGTGTATGGCATGAGAGTGCGTGAAAAGTGCCAATTGCATGAGTCTCATGGTCAATGTGTGAGGGCTGGCAGCTTTGACTCTCATGTCTGTGCTCTAAATTTGAAGCTAACGTCAGCAGACAGTTAGCTTAGCTTAATATACAGACTGGTACCGGGGGGAAATATAGCTAGCTCTATGTAAACAAAATCTGCCTACCAGAACCTCTAAAGCTCACTAATTAACATATCATATCTTATTTATTTAATCCATACAAAAAGGAAGTCTCTGGCTAAGCCAAGAAATAGTCCCAGCACCTAATTCCCCATAAAACCACAACTTGTCACTCTTTAATAACCTGAGCTAACCACCTCTTGGCTCTAACTTAGGGTACAGACACAAGAGTGGTAACATTAGCCTATTTATGTTCTCATGTAACTGTTCACATGAAAGCAAATAAATGTATTCCTCAACATGTTGAATGATTCCTTTAAACTACACTTGTGGGTATATATCATCTTTCCAGCTTGTATTTACAAGAGGTGTGTTCCATTATCTCACCTCCTCCTCCTCACCGAAGCCTGTCAGGTCCCAGATATAGTTGAGTCGCATCTGACGTCTCTTCCAGTGCTCCATGAAGAGAACCGCTACACAACCAAGCATACACAGATAACTGAAAACAGGCTAAAACACAAGCTTATTACATGGAAACTTTTCTGTATGTACATATACCACCACCGTCTATAAATGACAAAGAATATAGAGTGTGAACATGCCCACTATCATATTGACAGTCTTGCTATATATATGTTACCTCTGTTTAAAGTAACTGATAAGATGAACATGTAGTTATGCACAAATGTGTATATTCTGTACAATGAACAGATTTTATATAATTCTATTAATGAGATAAATATGTATTTTTTAACCTTTTGTACAAATATGCTGTACGCTCATTTATGGACTCGTGAACTTTCATTTACATTTTTTTTAAATTACATTTTATCCATCCAGTATGTAGGGTTCCCTCAGAATTTCACTATCACAATATCACAGAATTTTTTTAGATTCAAATATATATATATTTTTGATGGTGTCATATATGATTGAAAAAATCTGAATGAAAAAGTTCACTGTGAAAGTAAGTGGAGGTAATGAAGAAACCTTTTTTTCAATTAGCAATGGCTGCATGATAAATGATTTTTTTTTTGTATACATGCACACACATGTTGCTATTTTACTATTCCAATGATGCATCTCTCTAATGAAGATAATTACATACAGTATGATGGGTTTCTTCCTCATCTGTTCCACAGGTCTAGGTGAACCCAGATGGCTGTCATGCTGTGACTCTGTCAGACACTAGCTTCATCTAAACACATAACACCTCCCTGGTCTGTAAGCCCTGCTGCTGCTAACAGATGGCAACATGGTTTGGCAAGACATCAGAGGAGGACCGGCTACATTTTCATTGGGTGTGTTTATTCAGGAGTTACCTCTATGGATTCATATTGTAAATTTCATGTGTAACTGAGGAACAGTATCCAGGTTTTCTGCTAAAGCTGTACTGAATGGATTAAATAGTGCTGTATTAGCTGGAACAGTTCCAGCAATGCTTAGCTGCACAGCCTGCCTTTGTTATGTTCTACTCATCTAATGATCTTCATCAGACCCCTTGGTTGCTGTTTTTAATATTGGATGAGAATGTGTCCTTACCCCAGAGAGCCATGAAGATGGAGAAGAAGACGGTCGCTGGGTTGTCGAAGAGGTGGCTGGCTCGGGCTGTACCACATGCTGTCACCAGTTTCCAGTAGCTGCAGGCGCGGTCGCACAGCGGACACATGGTGATGTTGTTCCTTGGATCACAAATCTCCATACTGACAAAATAGAGGTGGATGGAGAAGAGAAGTGGAAGACAGAGGGAGGAAGGTGAAAACAGGTCAGACCAAGAGTCTAGATTGAGGCTACAGGGCTAACACAAAAAATAAATCAAGTGATTCCGCATGTTCTTTGACTGAAGTAAGCCTTGTTTATTTACAGCCTGTTCTAGCGGACAAATTCTGGGGTATCAAATATGATTTAAAAGAACCAAATATTGCCATCTAGCAGTCCTGCTCATGATTTGCGACATTGCAGTAAGACCTAATACACCCAGATGGAGTGCTACCTCAGGATAAACAGAATGGCAAAATCTCTGACAGTCAAAATTTCTATGGCTTCAAGGTATGTACTGTGTCATTGTATTGCACAACTCTAATTGACATGCTTTGCACATGTTAAGTCTGTAATGATTTGATGTAGCAATCACGTGTTTGTGTGGATAGGTGGAGTCATTCTGAGGTTGGTGTCTAAGCCTGATGTTTACCATCCAGATTCAGACCACGCTGATAGAGATCTCCATATTAAGTCATTTGCTCAACTGAAATCTTATTTACTAAAAAAAACAAAACAAAACAACTAAATGAATGGAATCTTTTTGCAGCACAGAGTCAGGAATGAGACAAATCGAAATGCAGAAATTCACTTTGTACAGTGTTTGTAAAACTATTGCTATGAAAATGTCATCAGATTTTTATGCTGGCATAGATCAACAGCAATAAAGTGAATCAGTTGATTTGTATTATTTTTTCTATGCATTCATTGAGGATTATCACCAAGCACAGCTTCCCTCTGCTCTACTGACTGTTTTAGCGTCTTTCAGCTCCTTGTTTTGGTTTTACAGCCCATAACTTTACTGATTTGTTCGGTCTCACTGTTCTTGTCAGCCTTGTTTCCAGCACAAACATTCCTCAAGTAGACAAAAAACATGACTCCAAATGAATGCTAATGTTGCCCTGTGTCTGCAGGATGTATAAATAGGAAACTACAAGGTGATAATACTACTAAAACCCAATTGGCCAAAAAATCAATGAATGTAGGTTTAATGTATTTAGCATTTGAACATTTGTTATGCTAAATTATTGCTAACAAATAAATAAATAAAGTTTTGGAGTAGAAACAACTTATGCCGACTTTACATCAAATGACTTTTCAAATGATTTCACTGTCACGGACAAATTTCCAATGTCGGAATAAAACCATGAGAGTTTTGCTAGAGTTGTGGTGCGCTCCCATCATCTTGATTGTTTGGTGTAAGGTGGTCAAAAAATTCAATTTGAGCTGTCTTAAGTCTTAACTGACTTCAGTAATTTACGTTTTCTTTTGGCTGTTTTTTTTTTCAGAACAAACCACTGCGCACACTAGGGCAGCTGTGGCCAAAAGCAGCTTCTGTTTCTGCTCCATTGTACAACAGTTTTTCTTTTAAATTTCCACAAGAAGCAGAACAGGGAAATAATTAGGAATCTAGTTATAGTCTTGAAAATAGTGACCCTGCCCTGATAGCAAATTTCCTTTGGTATGGATGTGGGCCAAATGAACAGCAAAGATGTGGTCCACATTTGGAAGTGAATGACGGGCCATATCCGGCCCAAGGGTACAACAGCTATAAGTGAATCATAACAAAGCCAGACTTCTACTAGGAGTAAGCCAAACACAAAAAGTTGATATGGCTCATAGCTGGGCCTGATATGAAATATCTGTATGGCTGAGTTCTGTTAAGGCCTTATGGCCCTTATGTGACCCACATATGGCTGAGAGACCAAAATCTGTACTTATCCCAGAATTTAACCTTAACTATACCACACCTGTGATCTGGCCCACATTAGAAAGTGAATGATGGGCCAAATCTGGCCCAAGACTGTAATAGCCTTAACTGAACCATAACACAGCCATGAGTATTATCCCAGAATATTACCAAATGGTCTATACTTTGAATCTTAAGGCAAATAATCCAGAAATCTAAACATTTTAAAATGTCAATTTAATATGTCAAACTGGCAATTTACCTGTTTTTATACATTATGTGTTCTATATGTTCTGTATTTTCCCTAATAAAGCAAAGGTTATTAAAAGTAGTAGTTAATTAAGCCTTGGTTTTTGAAAGTGTTATTACTGCAATTTCGCAAATGTGGCATTTTGTGACACCTTTCATAGGCTACTAATACAAACGTAAAAAAACAAAACATGAGTAACTTTTTTTTTCATTTACGAAATCCTTTCAACACAGGTCTGTGAGCCAACCCACTGGCAATGACATTCCTGATAAAAGCCTTGGAGAACTTAGAGTGTCAATTGAGTGCAAATAAAAAGAACAACAAGAAGTCTATAGTCTCTTAATTGTCAGCGTCATGAGTTATTTTTTGTCTTTGTTTCCTCCCACCATCTCTGTCACCAGCCAGGTGAAGCCACTTTACCATCAGTATTTCCACCTCCTTGTCTGAAATGGTTGCCATCATAAGGTTTCGTCTGACAGTGTGTAATGAAGGTCCTCTTCATTACTAGTATTTTGTAGTGTGAGCATTTTCCAGCAAAATTTGCATACAGTACTGGTAAATTAAGAAGGCACAAACTTGAAGGGTGGAATGTTTTTTATTGAGATTGTTGCATATATTAATGATGTGTGTATTGTAGATATTGTAACTGCCTCAGCTGGAACTGATTGAAGGCCAGCCATGTGGAGACAGACATATGAGCTCATTATGTTGAGTTACCTCAACATAATGAGCTCATTCTGGTATAACCTTTGCCAAAATGATGGTGGACTGAATATAGCTAACTGAGGCTTGATTATGCAATAATATAATGTGTCATGTTTGTGTAGGTCACAGACCTCTGTTCTGTCTCCTCTCCAGGGTGTTCAGGCTAAAAGAGTCCCCAGGCTACCTGAACACCAATTTAAAGGTTCTGGGAGATACCATGTGGTAATTAGTGTAGGGGTGTTGATGTACTTTAATCTGCTGTTCAGGTTTTCTGTGATTCTATTGTAATGTGTAGCATAAATCTAGATCAGGTAAACTATTTGACATGGGTGTAGTATAAATGTATTTTAATGTATTTGTTGTTTCTGTGTAGTTTTGATGTTAGGGGAGGGGCAGATTTCCCTATACTGTGGTAGGGGTCGAGGTCGTTGCCAGTGGCAGGCTATATAAGGCTGCCAGTTTCCATCAAGCCCTGCTGCTGTCAGGATTACATGCTGCCCGTGGTCCACAGTATTTTATGGGGAGAATTATGACTGTTGTATTGTGTCTGTGGGTGAAATAAACACATGGTTGGTCGGCACCTAACCTCTGCCTCAAGCCTCCTGCTTTAAAGTCAAGCCGCTACATGGCCATCCTAACACAGCCCCATGAGAAAGCAGAATACATGAGACAACAGTAGTGTTATATTTTTAGTCATATCTTTGTTATATCTTCCTATACACACACACACATTTACCCAACCATAAGTACTTATAGAAGTCATTTGATGCTATCAGGGTGCAAGATCCCAAGTCTTTGCAAAATCTTCAAGTCTGTGACTAAAAACTCAGTGACCTATGACACATTGTCTTTAGATGTGAGAGGGTGCCAGACTTAAGTCTTTTAAAAGTCTTTTCAAAGTCTTCTAGTGTATGGTAGGCATAGACTAAAGACAAAACAGTTCATCACGCAAGCAACATTTGGAAACAAAGCTGCCTTACAGTCAATTTTTCTTATTACAAAGCCTCAAATACAATCGATACTGTCTGAAATGTGTTTTGTAGGACTGAGTATTGAAAACTGGCTTCAAATGTCTGGTCAGATTCTTCTTTTTTCTTTTAGACTGTTTTATTAAGTCAAAGTTAGTGGTTACTTACCGTATGCTTAGACAACATTCAGCATGTGAAAACTTATTTTGTTACATAAATAAATGGTTTTGTGGAAAAAAGTTTATGTAAGGTATGGTTTTGTTAAAAATACACCAGTAGCGTATTGGCACCAGTAGAAAAAATCCAAAGACATCCAGCTGGCCTTCTATCATTAGTTAATGGAACACATCAAAACAATGTTTAAGTCAACTCTGTCTTTACATCCCTGCCAAATAAATATACTGTGCATTGTAAGTTGAATTAAGACATATTGTGCATCTCAGCTCGTTTTCTAATGGACCTCAGTAAACAAGCTACATGTTATGCTTGATGTTAGGAGATTTGTAACACAACTACAACACCAATTAAAATATTTAAGGATTGCTTCAGCAAGAGGAGACAGAAAATTACTTTAGATTTAGACAGAAAAGACAGAAATGTTTTTTTGGAAATATTTAGTTTGGAAATGGGGTGTCTCTTTCCGTTTGTGTTTAATACAAAATGAAAAAGCAAAACATATGCAGGATGCGTGTGTGTGTGTGTGTGTGAGTACCTAGGTATGTTATCATCCACAGTTGCACAGCCATAGAGGAATACAATGACTCCCACGATGGCTGCAGGGATCAGCATCTGTGTGTAGACTCCTAACCAGGCAAAATAGAGTCCAACCTTCTCCCCAAAATACTTCCTGTAGGAGGAAATACCATTGAAAAGTGCAACATTTTATCATAATACCATTCCCTTCACAAATGAGAATATGGTGACTATGATTTGGTATTGTTTCTAAATATCAAAGCCACATTTCCCTTAAGATCAGTCCCTTCCGGTGTTTTTGGCTTTACTGATGCTGGAAATAATTTTCTCACCAGCCTTTCACTCCCTCCAGCAACTGCAAAAACATGGTTTCTGCAGCAATCTTGGAAGCAGGATCATGTTACGATGTTCATGAAGCCACTGATATGATTATTCAAGGGACTGATAACACCATGTTCCCACTCTTTCCTGGATCACATTCAGCTCAGCACAGGACTATTGCTGCTGCAGAAGAGCATCAGTGGGGTCTCAATCTGTGTGTGAGCATCCTCATCTGTGTTTTCTGCCTTCAGGCTTTGTGAAGACAGTTAATGCTGCTGTCAGAGCACCAGCCAGGGCAGACATGTGAGGGTGGGAAATGTGTGTGTAATTCACCCGACAGATATGACGAGAACACTGCTATGGATCTGACCTGATGAGTCCAATAGGCTGGTACTTGTAGAAGCAACTGTAGCTGGCCCACTCCTCATAAAGCAGCTGTGAAGAAAAGCAAGAGACAATAATCATTATTACTATATCATCAATTCTCATATATTATATATTAGACACAGTGTGTAGTTTTTGTCTTTATGTCCAGAAGTTTTCAATCCAGCACAAATATCAATATATACAGATGTATGGAGGAGATTTTCAGGGTTCCAAGAGAGAAACATGTTGATGGGACATTCTGTGCCTTAGTAATGTAAAAAATATATTGATAATACTAAACGAACAAAATACAAAAACCCAATTTTCATTGATTTGATTGAGTGATTGTTCTGTATCAGCCAGCAAGGCTTTTGTGACATCATTATGATTGATACTATGTGGTGATATTAGTTTTGTTTTTTTAATAAATAGAAGCAGTACTTCGTGGAACAGCAGAGTGGTGAGCGTGACATAATTCTGTTGTTGTGCAGATAAAATTGCGGAGGAGAAAATGAATTGATGAATTTACTATGTGGGCTTTTAGTGGACAATTCAGTTAAAGCCCCCTGCCTTGCATTTAAGAATTTATGGTATTATATGTCACTGTTCATCACAGCCACTTCTCCATGGGACTGAAGATACAGTATACAAGCATAACAGCAACTGATGCAACATATTCCATGATTACATACTCCTCAGGGAGCAGAGACATGTGATGTACTTTGAAACCACAAGAGTTGACAATATAGTCACACATGGTCCCAAGCAGGTTCTGTTTGACAAGAAATCAATGCAACCAAAAACAAGCCTGCAGGCTAGACCAGGGGTGGCCCATGGCATAGGCCACATTGGGGGTCACCTAGGACACCAAATGAGTGGGACATGTTTTTCTTATGTTTTTTTCTTACTGACAGGTACGCTTGCTTTTATATAGCTTTTGGAAATACGCACTTGTTCTCCCTTCTTAATGTTTTTCCTTTCTTTTTCAATGAAACGAAGTAGTCGTGTGCACACCCACAAAACCTCAGTGTTATAGATGCTGGATACAAAAAACAATCAAACTAGGTACAAGGACATTTTGACCAACCACAGGTCTTCCTCAGGCAAAGGAAGACCTGAGGAAGAACCTACATACTCGGAACAAATATGAATCACATGAGAATGGAATTGGTACACAGCCACCACCACTGTTATTTATTTAAGTCACAGGAAGATCTATTACTGTAATAACAGTGCTGTGTGAATAAGGATTGAGATGACAATGCGTACAAGATGTGTGAGCTTTAGAGGTGCTGGTAGGTGGATTGTTTTACCTTTGGACAGAACCAGTCTAGCTGTTTCCCTGTTTCCAGTCTTTAGACTTCTGACTGACAGATATAAGTGTGGTCTTGATATTCTCATCTAACTCAACAAGTTTTGAAAGTGAATAAGCGCATTTCCTAAAAATGTCAAACTATTCCTTTAAGATGCATTTCCCTCTTAAATATTTTAGTCTATGAGCATAGAAGTTCATGTTTGACCTTTAGTAACAAAAACGGAAATCACGAAATAATTTAAGCTTTAAATGTCTACCTACCAGCTTTTCAGAGCTTTCAGCTGCGTTTCATGCTCTTCAACAGCGAATAGAGCTGATATCGTCACATGACCTAGGTATGGAACTTGCTAACAGTGGTCATCATACAGTATGTATGTAACAAAATTGTAACCCTGGTCTCAGTCCAAGGATGTTCTTTTTCATCCTTGAACACAGGTCATGTGATGACACCTGAGCCAGATCCTATCACTGAAGAAGACTTTGGTATTAAGTTGGAAGCCCTGAAAAGCTTGTATGGACCTTTGAGCTTAGCGGATTTTGTTACACATGCTTTAGTCTTGTTTAGTTTACTGACTGAGGTGTTAGTAAAGCCTGGACCGTGGAATTGAGGAAATTATAATTAAATGTGGTATTCATTCTAGACATGAATGGAGCTATAATTTATAATATTTTATGAATGACTTCATGTGTTCATGGAAGTCTGACCAAATGCTTATGATAATTAAAAGAGCACTGATACGTGTGTGTGTGTGTGTGTGTGTGTGTGGGTGTGTGTACATGTTCTCCACTGTGATTAAGCATCATGTGGTCAAACACATTTATATGCAAATCACTGTTGTGCAATGGTCTTTACAATTATCATCAAACAGTTGACTGGATTTGTGCTCTACTACTGGTAGTAGGAACAGAGCACATAAATCACTATGAAACTGTGTAACATTTTCACACACAATCACACACTCCATTCACAGGCAGAGTACCAAGCTGCCAGGCGACAAATGAAGGTTTTTAATCACAAGAGAGAGGCCCAGAGGAGCTTTCAGATAGCAGATCACAGCAGACTGAGCAACAGAAAACTACATATTCGACATGGACTCTCTACATTTGCAGCCGAGGAAAACCCATTTCTTAAACAAGTACACACACATGTATATGTGGGATTGGGATATACTGTATATATACTATAAGTGCATTGTTGTGGAGGCACTTAAAGCACCAAGCTAAAGCTTTTCTGATGCTTGAGAACAACAGAGGGGGAATTATAAGGCTGTTGCCTTAGTGACACACAGCCTACGGTATAATTATGGAGAGTGTTAGCAGGGGAGGAGATGACTTTAGAATCAGTGAGAGCTCTTTCTTTCCAGTCTTGCCTGGTTTTATTCTCATACAGTGGGAGGTAAAGGCTCAAAAATGCAAAAATGCTGTCATGCTAGCATGGTAATCTGTCATGCTTTGTTAGTCATTATTTTAAGACAATCCCTAATTGGATAAGAAATTGATCGCATGTTTCACTATCAAATATTGTATTGCTTTGTCACATTTGAAATGAGGAAGAGGACAAGCCCTCCTGAACTCACTTACACTAACTAACACTCTTATTTTCAAAATAAAGACACCATTTCAAACATGAACCTGGTCAGTGATATAGTGAAGGTATCTTTCGTTTGATCTGTTCCTGAAAAAAACAGGAAAAATTGTTGGAGTGAGATATTTGAATAATATTATAATATTATAATATTAAATGATTTGAATTTCCCTTCGGGGATCAATAAAGTAATATCTATCTATCTATCTATCTATCTATCTATCTATCTATCTATGTAACACATTTGTAAATCTTATTGTGACGTGAAAGAGGTGCAGTATTGTGTTACATATATGTGACCATTTTTGCATATACCTCCTACATTTTTGGCATATATAATGTAAACACAGATGGGAAATCTATTTTTCTATGGTATTAAAGGATTTCATTTCAATATTGGCAGCACTGGACTTCCATATATACTATGGTAATCTCTGTCATGGTATTACAAGGAAAACCTCTAAGAAATCTCAACCAACTGAGTGGCATACTTTAGTCACTCATGAATAAAGTGTATTGCTTTGTTGCATTTTGAATAAGGATGAAGAGAGGTCCTTCTGAACTCACTTAAAGGGAAATTCTCATATTTTACAACTTGCATCTTATTGTTTACAATTGTGGCCATTCTGACTATGGTTCAAATCTGCACCTACATAGAGATCTAACTTACAAAACCAGCTGTTTGGTTAACCAAGTGGCAAAATACCTATTCATCTGCATTCTGCTTGCCCAATGAACA
This sequence comes from Thunnus thynnus, assembly GCF_963924715.1. Classification (NCBI taxonomy): domain Eukaryota; kingdom Metazoa; phylum Chordata; class Actinopteri; order Scombriformes; family Scombridae; genus Thunnus; species Thunnus thynnus. The sequence continues at coordinate 37,243,120 of NC_089517.1, read as the reverse complement.
AAGTTTTACTGGAGTCGCGTTTTCCTGAATTTCCTCGAACAGAGGTGGGGAGTGAAAGTTAGCATGATCCATAGACAGATTGGTCACAATTATGAGAAAAATACCGTCATTTTCCCTCCTTCATTTAAAGAATAAAAAACATTTTTAAGACATGAAGAATTGAGAGGATTATATTATGATTATAGCTTATCTCTAATTAAAATGGAATATGAAAACAACATTTCCATAGTCATGTTTGTTATGCCCAGATCCTGCCAAGCCTCTTTTGTGAACATGAATATAATGGGCTTGTTTTTCCAGAGTTCTTAAAAAGAAAGGAACAGTCGTCTGGTTTCAGATTGGGCTTATTTTTAATCTGTCCAAACATTGTTTGGACTTGTTCAACAACTGACTGATGAATGTTAATGAGCTTAACATGCTGGTGGTGACCTCTGAATTTATTGACTCCTGCACCTGCTCTACTTACCTTCCTGTCGTTAGGTTCTGCATTCACCCCCTCGATGTCTCCCTGTAACACACACACAAATCCCATTTTCAGTGATTACACTTAGTTTTTACAGGCACGTAATGAATAATGCATTTAATTGAACACAAAATTATAAGTTGCCATTTGACAGAAAGCTGCCTGACTGAGAGTGTGATAGTGAGACTCACATCATGCAGAGGATAAGCAGACGTATAAACACCATTGGCTAGCAGACTGGTGATCCCTGTAAAAAGACATATTCAACAGGATTAAAATCCAAGACAAGACACGCACACACACACACACACACACACACACACACACACATACACACAGTGATGTAAGATTCAGCAGAAGAGCTCTCTCTAAACCTGGGAATAATGTTACATTTCCTCTTTAGAGTTATACTGTAATCCTTATAGTGACTGATTTACAATTTTGCAGAACACTCACTGTAGGGGGAAGCTGTGCATGACCATTCCAAGTCATCAACGTGTTTGTGGTAAATGGTAAATAATCGCTATCAAGCTTGCTTAAACTATCATTGTTCTATCTAAACTGCTAAAGTGTACTGTTATTCCTCTTTGGTGTTTTTCAGCAGTTACCAACGCCCTCTGCACTGGAGCAGAGCTGACTGTGGTTTGCATGTAGCTGGGAAAACCAAGACGGATTGCAATCAGATTTGTTACCTGGCCAATAGAGATGTGTATATGTGGCGAAGTGTAAACAAAAGGATATTTAGTTGCATATGAAACACTTGAAATAACAACTGTAGATGAGGCCAAAGATTTGAGCTTGATAAAATATGTATTTCCTTTATTTTTGTATACACTTTTACTGTTAAGCACTTTGATTTGTGTGAAAATTTGACTTCAAATATGCTCATTCATTTATTTTTATTCCTGTATTTATTTGTCATTTCTGCCACCAAAACACTAATGTGAATATATTTCCTCTCTACAACTAGGAAGCACTCAACAGACTGTTGACCCCAGCCAAGGCCAAATAATCTCATGAGCTAGCAGCTAGCAGAAATGACAGAACAGTCACATATGCTAGTTTAGATGATCACCAAAATTCCTTGAATTTCAAACAAACCCAGACATTAGTTTTGAATGTATGTTGCTCACAGACACAGAAATACACAGACAGAAAGAGACAAACACACCCTGCACTGTTTGCTGGTAGTAATTACACTACACTCTGATGAAAACAGGACAGATTAATTGCATATTGATTATCCCTTGTATTAGAGATATAGGGAGAGGTCTTACCCATTGAGTATTTGGCTCGGGTGCATCTTGTCCTCTTCAGTACCTCATAGACCTGACAACACAACAGACATTAAAAACTGAAACATGAGAATGGAGATGAGAAGGAGGAGCTGAATATTTACTTGTATAAAAGCAGAGGTGAAATTGTGAGAGGGAGAATGAGGCAGGCACATCACTACGTATTATAACTCCATCCTCAGAGATGCAGTTGATCCGCTCAGTGTAAAACACGAAGCCCTACACAGTTTTATTGATGAAAGCTGAAGCACAGCTGGGAGCCAACAGCTACTGTGATTGAGGAGCTCCATCCAATAATGAGAAGTCAATCACATTACCCAGTCATTAGTTAAGGACTGCTAAGTGTGTAGGTGTGTATGTATATGTGTGTTTATGTCAATACAGCAACACATGGATGCACATTCACAGATAGTTTCACATAGAGCTGAGAAGTCTTATTCGAGTGAACTACACATCAGAAATCACAGTGTGTCAGGACTTTGTTGTTAGATCTATGTAGAGAAACATACGGAATCAGGGGACATTAATAACAAACATTAATACAACAAATCATACACATTCTGTCATTGTAATAACTTCAAGCTTAATTAAACCCTGTTTCATTTATCTGGAGATCATATGTGGGCTCCTGAAGAAGCCACCTTTCAAATATGCATCTGCTGACACCAATACTTACTATTGAGCTCCTGGTCTTGCTGTCAAAGAATTTGTCCCTGTCAGACAGATCAAATCTGGCAATAAAGAACAAAACAGGCTCAGTTTAGGTTGCAAATTCAGAATGGCCCATTGAGCATAAAGAGGGCACACTGACAGTAGCATTTACATTATGTTTTCAATGTGTCCAATATCTTCAACTTTCAGTCTGAACAGCTCATGCTCCCAAAATGACAAAAATGCAAACATGAGGAAAAAGTATTGTTAATTGTATGTTAAAGTACAGCGGGGAGCTGGCATTGGTTTCACAACTAAATGATAATGAGGGGAGGAATCCTTGTTGGCTGAATCATTTCATGCAGCTCCCTCTGCAGCCACAAAAGGCTTTTACTACTTTTTCACATATTCAGTATTACTCCCAACACCTGGAAACACACTTTAATGTGTAAAATCGGTGGAGTTCCTCTTATATACTGGGGCATTAAATTGGAGTAGCAAATACACAACTGTGTATCGTTACAATATCTGATTACTAAAAGATAATTCACACCTGTCAGCCAAAATTGAGAATTCTCACTGGTTGTGGTCAAGTGCAGCTAAGTGATAGCAGCCAAAGCTGGCCAGTTTTGCGAATAGCCAACATCATAAAAATGCTATTGAAATGAATGTAGAAGGGACAAGGACAATCTAAAACCTAAACATTAATATGAACTGACTGCTGCAACAACCTGTGACTTCAGGTCCTAAGTCGAGAGAACAAATTACATATTTACTATGTGCATGAATTAAAAAAAGAAATTACGCCTGACACTCCGTACATACTGTGTGAACACAAGCACTTGGACATTAGAGGGTCAACAATGTACAGTAATAGTGAGTTCAAGCAGTGGCAAGATTTCTACTGCCTTTCTTTATAGTGTCTCAGAAGCTGATTTCATCAAAAAATTTTGAGTGGGTTGCTTCTGTCTGTCAGCTAGTACTAGTGTTGCTGGTGTGTTTGACATTCTGTGAGTGCCTGCCTCATTCTCCCTCTCTGTGAGTTTAATTTAAGCCTTTATTTAGTCCTGTAGTGATCTCCCTTCAGCACATCTGATTGGTTAAGTCAAAACTAGCTTAAATCTAGGAACATTAAACACCATGTCTGATAAAACCAGATTCAGTTTATGTGGTTTAAAAGGTCACATTACAGTGTAATTTATAACTAGGCTTAATCTCAGGGAACTGGCCCTGAATGTTTTCTAAATTGATGAAGATTAAGTGATGGAGAAGATGTGGAGGGTGATCTCCTGCTAGCTGTTAGTCAGAGTTGTAAATATAGCTACCCACTGCCCACTCTCTCCTCCATACATCCCAGCAGGCTGACGTTTATGCTAACATATTCTTCTTCTCTGATCACTGCCTTTGAAGGAGGCTTGTTTTTACTTGTTGGAACTGAACAGGAAGCATCTGTAAAGTCAGCACTTTTGCCTGTCAATCCAATTATAGTTGATCAAAGTGCTTTATTTTGTTATTTTCAAAAGCCTCCAACAACGAGTTGAGAATATGTAGATTCTTTTTGTGGTTCAGGCTAGCTGTGTTTGTTTCCTCAGGGGAGTTTCGGCACAATGCAGCAGGAGAGTGTCACGCTTTAGTTTCCCTGCCATGTTTCAGTGAGACAGCTTGATAGGCTTGTTGGGTGATTTTTTCGTCCAATTTACACCTCTGTGGTTGTTACTTCTCTCTGCTGTCTCAATAATTAAAGTCCCTGTGTGGCTACAGCTGCCAGTTTCATATTGATTTTAACTCAGAGGTAAAATGAAATGAAATATGGAAGCATAGCTGCACTAGGGCTGATGTTCTGATTAAACAAATCCTAAAGAATTTAGGTTCTTCTTTCAGATTTGAACTTTTCCGGTTAATAACTTTTAAATTGCAAAACTGTGGCTCTGTTACTATAAGAATAGGATAAGTGTGACATTATTAACCATTAGGACAAGTGTGACATTATTAACCATTATATCGTTTTAAGATATCTTCATATCAGGGGTGCTGGATTCATTTCAGAAGTGTGGGGGCCAAAAAGTGTGAGTGTGTGTGTGTGCATGTGGTCGATAAACCAGAGACTCTCATTAAACTTTTGCAGAGTAACTATAGCTTGCCTGCACCACAGGGTGGGGTTTAATTCCAAACACAAAGCTGCTAACGGCTGTTTGTGGGAATAGATGCAAGCTTTTTTGTTCAATTACCCAAAACTACGAGTTTACAGGACAGTAACAATTCTGCGGCTGAGTAACAACAAGCAGGCAATGCGAATGTTAACGTTGTCCTTGTGCTGTAAGCAGCCATGCTCAAAGTCAATATTTAACGACATATTGGAAAAAAACCCATTACTTTCCTGCTGCTTCACCTTTGCAAATTATCAACATGTGAAAATGTCGTTCATAGCCTACAAAAGCCAAAATAAATAGCATGCTGAATAGGTTTTGCCCATGGGCGTACTTGTCCTATTAAGAAAAAGTCATTTCACTTAAAAAATATTCTTCCCGTTTTATGTTTGCTTGCTTTATTTTACCTAATGTCTTAGGACGTGAATGATTGAAATGTCTTTTTACCATAAGTGTTGCAATATAGGGGCATTTGTGTGGATACAGTGATTTGTGACTTAAAAAGAATGTGGGAGGAGGGTAAAGTGAGAGGCCCAATGAGCCCTTGGACCCCCTAATTCCCATGCCCATGCTTCATAACCATATTCACATCATATTATTTGGTAGTTTTGGGGCATTTTCTCGTTTGAATGTGCTGAATTTTGAGCCAGTTTTGACATGCCATCTTTGTGGCATCTCTGTTGACTGACATTTAACTCCATAACACCACAGAAGAGGCAGAGATCATTTCTGCCTCTTTTAAATTTTCTCAACTCTGAGCCTGCACAGAGCAACATCATCTGCTAAGAAAATATGTTTAGATATCTCAAATGTTTCAACACATCCAGGTACATCTGATTTTCCTAATGTAAGCTGTATTAACAGATTTTATGACCAATTGGGGGCAGTGCAACAAGTTGTAAAGTCTACATTGACCTACCATCACAAAGTTGTTATGATTAACTTGCTAGCAGATAGTATACTATTGTTTACACATCCAGCAGACACAGAGCAACATCAGCATTTATTAGGAGTCATGTTTCTGGCCACCTGTCAAATCTAAGTCCAATATTCACTCTCCTTCCGGGAGATCTCTTTAGCTGCTAAATGCTCCACTGTGTTCTCTGGCTAGTTGCTAACTTTGTCTGTCTGCTGTTTGGTACAGTGCAGGTATCCTAAATTTGTAAGCTCATATCTAATTATTGTGTGTACATGCTTTAATAAACGGATTTCTGTTAACCAGGTTATGTTTACCCTGATGACCTTACTGATGACTCAAGGGGCGCAAAGCTACAGAAGCGAGATGTATTACACTCCAAAGTTGAGATTTACTCACAGATGCTGCTTCTCTCTGGAGAAAGGATGAGAGAGTGATTTGAAGCTTTCTGGCCGGTTGGCGTCCACTTTTGGGTGGAGAGGAGCTGTGACTTTGTGAATGAACAATCGTATCTTCTCCACCACATTACTTCCTTGTTTCACATCATAAACCTGCAGAGGAAGCAAAAGAACCATGTTTAATTGGAATTTAGGGGACTCAGTATGCAGTTAATCCAGGTAGTCTCATTGATATCAAGATCTGCTTTTCAAGCTCAAAGTTAAAATGCCCTGGACTCTGACATTATAATTACTATATTTATATGTGATCAGAGAACAGAGTGAGTTGGCAAATTTTTACAGTGGGGCCTTATAGATGAATGATGTACAGGGCACCTCTCCTCTGTTGGTGACAGAAGACCATTCCACTTTTTATTTGAGATACAAAGTTAAGTGAGGAATTTATCATCTATGATAAAGCAAAGTGCACTGTGATACACAGTGTCAAGAGGCTTTAAGGTGAAAGGAGAGGCATGTATATATACAATATCACCATAATCAAGCGCAGACACACTGGAAGATTTGCCATTGGTTTTCCGACTAGCGGAACGAAAACATTATTTGTTTATCTACTTTCTCTTTTGACTTTCAGTTTGCCAGCCAGGTGTTCCGCATGGGTCTTAAAGTGAGTCTGTTATTTGGGGTATGAATATGGACAGTGAACAGGATTCCTTTGACCTTGAGAATAGAAAACATTTTGTTTTGCCAGTATTTAAAACAAGCTTATGTTTGATAAGAAAGAGATGAAATGCATCAAAAGCAGTCTGCAGGATTGTAATGGCCAGGTTAAGAGAGGAGCCTGTAATATATAAAATTGTATCATCTGCATAAAAATGTACATTACATTGTGGAGTGGCAGAGACAATATCATTTATGTATATAGTCAATAGAGGTGGACAAAGACTATACCCTTGTGGGACACCTTTACTAACCTTAAGAGCACTTGAATTGGAACCACTAGAAACTAAAGAGGATAGCTTTTCCAGTAAAATTTAAGACTTTAGATAGGTCTATAAAATGAGCAGTACGGTGCTAATTAAAAACATCATTTATACAAGTAGTGAAGCTTTTGTTGTGCCATGACATGGTTGAAATCCTGACTGCTGAGACAGTAGTAAATAATTTGTCTCTAGAAACATGCTCAGTTCTGAGATTACTTGGGACTCTAGGGGAGGGTTCAAACAATGTTATTGATGTTTTTGGACTAAGTCAGCAAATGTTTTGTGCCAATATTCAATATCTTTGCACAATTGACAATCTTTTAACAATTGTCTGTAAAATGCATTGTGGTTAGGTTTGTGCTGCACAGTCCCAAAGGAGGGATTGTGCATGTCACTTGACCAATGTGTGTTGTGATTATTCATGCATTTTACATTCTTATTGGATTTCAAACAAATTCTCAGCACAAGGGATGTAAAAACTGTCACCACAAATGATCATCATTAGGGTGTTATAACACTACATGAATGCAAAGGACAGGAAACAGGAAACATTCATCTTCTCACTTTTCACCACTCAGCACTGCAGCTCTGAGAGCCAGTTAACTCAGCCTCAAGGCAAGAAGAAGCTGGACCATTATACAGTACAGTACATAGACATTTGACAAATTGATTTAGAGATGGACAATTCGCTGATGGGCGGGGTACCTTCTTTGTTGGCATCTTGAGCTTCATGAACTCAGCCTCCCGACACAGGACATTCCATGGAGCATGGATCTTCAAGAAGCCGATTCCAGGGATTTTACCCTGAAATACAACCAAAATTTGCAAATTCAGGGATTACAGTCTATAAAACCACTGCAGAGGCATGAGATAGTACATGACATTTTCCAAAATCTGTAAACCACCTATATAGACGTGCTTTGGTTGACATATTGGAACAACAATCCAGCTGGCAGAACAGCGTGTTACTTTTTTGTCAGATGTAAAGCTCTGCTGTCTGTTAAAGTCACAGGAAAATCCTCTGCATCCACTCCAGCACAAAATAACATCCTTATTATGAGATTGTCTCTGCATCCTCTACTGTTATGTAAAACCACTCATACACTGCCAGACTCACTTCACACCTTTTAGCTTGGCACGCTGACCCGTCTGGATACAGAAATACATAACAACCAATCCAAACTAGCAGACTTATATAGCAAATACTTTCAGCATGTATATCTGTATGAGACATGACACAACAGCTGATTAAAGTGTTGTAAAATTAAGTTGTTGTTACAGCAGCAACACAAAAAAGATAAGAAAATATACTACAGAAAAATCAGAATGTTATGGCAGATGTGCGTTATATAATGTAATATGTCATTAATATACTGTAAAAAAGAAAAGGAAACTGCAACCCAATTTCACAATTTAACTTTAATGTATGGAGGCTGGAAAGTGGCATAATTATACAAGTCTTTTCATGGGTAATTGTAATTTATTTATCATTATTTATTTATTTATTTAATACATTTACATGACTACTCATCACAACTTTATGAACTGATAGTCACCATTATATATGCATATCATTTATCCATTTTTTTAAACAATAAATATAGTCATGGTGAAAAAATGAGAATATGGTAAACGTTTAAAATGCTAACTGTAATGTTAGCTTATTGTTGTAGTAATTGCATATAGGCTGTCACTATAAGCTATATAAATTCACCTATGCTTTATTGAATTACTATTCCATAACCAAGAACTGTAATTTTTATTTCAGCATTAAAAAGAAGGGGAATTAACTTTACTCAGATGTCTAACTTCCACTGAACACTGTGAGTTTCTGCAGAAGAAAAACATGTTCAGGGACAGAATAAATTATTTTTTCTTCTGTGATTAGTCATTACCAAGATAAGTTGTTCTGAACTGTTATTCCTTCTCACATTCACAATCATATTATTATTATCATATTATGTTATTGATTCTCTCAATTATATCTTGAGTTAAATAACATTTGAGGTAAGTGTGACCTAATACAGTGGATTACTGATGTTGACAAATGCTAAAGACAAGCATTTTATCACCATGACAGCAGCCAATTATATAGCTAAATATCATTTTGATTCCATAAAAATGCAAAATGTAAACACAGTTTCTTGCTTTTTTTCCTTTTGGTAGGTGGCCATGGTATTTTGTGATAATACATTTCAAGGTTTCATGATGGAGTTGGCAAAGGAGACTGTTTCCATTATTTCCATATAGTATATAAGGCTAGATTATGTATTATCCCCTTACCCACTGAAAAAGTCTTTAATAATAATTTTGGTACACTCAAGCCACCATACACCTCCATAGGATACTGTCTCCAAAGTTTGCCCACACATTTTAAAGCCATTTAGAGTGACGCTGTATGACATTTAGAGTTTCATTTATTACACTGCGGGTTGCTAAAAGCCCTTTTCAGAGCATATGAAGATTTCCAAAGGATCAAATTGCCTTATGTCACAGTCTTGCTCATGCAGTTTTTAACGGATGATTCACTGTGTGGAGAGCAGTGGTTGAATAAGTATTCAGATCCTTACTAAGTACTTGAGTACCAATACAACAATGTAAAAATACTCCATACAAGTCAAGATCCTGCATAGAAAAATCCTACTTAAGTAAAAGCACATAAATATTAGCGGCAAAATGTATTTAAAGTAGTATATGTACTCATTTCAGCCATCTGACTGATGAAGATGATACTTTGAACATTTATTGTGAGAATATAGAGGGAAAAATCACCATTTGGTGGATCTGTTAACATCTGAAATGCGACCCCAACTACACACTGTTTTTTGTAAGATGTCATTATATTATCCATTGTGTCACCTGAAAAGTAACTAAAGCTGTCAAATAAATGTAGTGGAGTAGAAAGTACAGTATTTCTCTCTGAAATGTAGTGGAGTGGAAGTATAAGGTAGCATCAAATGGAAATACTCAAATGAAGTACAAGTACCTCAAAATTGTATAGTACATTATTTTAGTAAATGTACTTAGTTACTTTCCACCACTGGTGGAGGATGCAACACATTCTCACTCACAACTCTACAGAACAGTGACAAAGAAAATATCACAAATCACAAAAAGCTCAGTTTCTCCATTAGAGAAAACAAATCTCTATGTGTCTGTGGGCTCATGTAGCAAACACACAATGGTGACACAAAAGCTACCTGGAATATTATCTAGTAGATATACATGTTTAGATGAGATAAAATGGAATAATAAACAGAGTAATGTCAAAGCAATGCCCTGAAGTCAGTTCAAAACTGTGGATTAACTAAAAAAAAACTGAAAACAATGAGCTGACTGTAAAGCAACAGATAACCAACTTAGTTTAGTTCTTTTGAAAACAATCTAAATATATTTGATATTTATTTTATCATATCATTGAAAATTAAACATAACATCCACCCTAGAGGTTATTAAACAGATCAACTAAATTGTCTGAATTGTGCATTTTATTGCCTGTCTATACAAGAAGCTATCATGGATTTTGCTTACATATTGCTTACATATCCAACATATTAGACATGCACTGGCATCACCAGTACAACGATTATGTTTTCCATTCTTGGAGCATTTTGCTCTGATCCACTTTATTCCTAGTATTTAACCAGACCTGGTGCCTGAGTCAGGCTGGGTCTAATGCCAGGGTCGGTCTTCTCTCTTTCTCTCTCATTTTTGGATCTGGATTTCGTTTAATTATCCCCAGGTGTGTTTTTATCAGATGGTTCACTTTTTTTGGAAAATGTATTTAGGTATCAGGTATCAGGTTTTCCTCTGGTCTGTTTCCTCTAATTTGCACATTATGTGTATTTGCTTTAAATTCACATTTCTTTTAATTACTTTCATTTTAAAGCATTCTTTCTTCATATGAGGATGTCAGTGTGTTTTTTTGTCCCCACTGATGTCATAATCAATTCAGTTTTCTACATTTTTCTTTAATCATACTCATTTTACTGCTTGAATAATTTTTTCTTTTTACTCCAAATTAATTCTTCTTTGTTCTAACCTATTTGATATGTCATTAAATGCTGCCCCTTCACCCACACACACACACACACGTCCAAGGCACCTTCTGTTACTAACTGTGTGCAGCATCACATGCTGAGCCCTATCTTCAAGCTGTGCCCATATGTACAACATAATGAACTATTCTCACCTCCTTTCAAACTGCTTGACCCTCATCTATCAGTAAGTCAAATAGACAAACATGTTGTTCCAGACCCTACAGGTCTCACTTGACAACGACAATATAGTGAATTTAACGCTTGGTCAGTGGTTGAAACTCTTTGTAGTTATTTTGTATCAAGTGGCCCCTCATCTGGTGTAGTGCAAGATAATCAGAAAAACTCATTACATTGACATTAAGAGGGTGACATATTGATCTGTTCAACAGCTGAAGCTGAAAGATAATAGGTTCGAACTCAAAAGTGTCATGAGATGGAGGAGAAAAAGAAATGGAAATGGAAGGCAAATCTATGCCACACACACATTCAAATTCCCAGGAGGTCCAATCCTTTCACTCTCAAGTCCTCCACTATCACTCACTCAATGTATAAAGAAAAGCGTGACAGCGGGAGCAACAGTAAGGGAAGCAGGGCTTAGTGAAAGGTCAATTGACAAAATACCCTCCTTTCTCACCTCTTCATCCTTTTCCAGCTCCAGCCCTGTCTCCAGTAGGTTTTCCTCAAACTCTTCCCGCCTGAAGCGCTTGTCATCCTCGTGATAGTCAGTCCGTTGCTCCTGGGCAGCAATCTCCGGGTCTTCTTTGGGCTGCAGCGGCGCACGGCTGCTTCTCATGCTCAGACTGCGTCTAAGCCTTCGGATGAAGTTGCTGTCACTAAACCTGGATGACTGGCGCCGGATACTGCTGGGTTTCTGGATGTGGTATGCCAGCACGTAGTCCACCCGCCGCCGGCCATCAGAAAAGTATGGGCCCAACCGATGACACAGAGGCGAGCCATCTTCAGCATAAAGATTTTTCATTGGCTAGAGGCAAGACAGGGAGAAACAGAGTTATAGATTACTGTAATTATAGAAACACTTCTTACTTCTTAAAGATAAGCATAGCGTTGACAAAAATGTTTGCAGGAAAGCAGCTGTCACATGCAGCAGCCACTTTCAAAAAGTCTGTGACAGCAATCCTCCATCTTGCAAGCATAACTTACCAAACACACACACATGTATGACACACAAACACACATGTACGCATACACTCACACACACACACACACACACACACACACACACACACACACACACACACACACACACACACACACACACACACACACACACACACAATGTGAAGCAGGAAGCACCATGCTCCCAGTGCACTCCTGCTCTGTTTTTCTTCAATATGTTTTTCCCAATAACTCAACATTTTTGGCAGTTGGGGCCATTTCTGCTAATTAGGGAAGCCCTAAAACACACCGTAAAACACATTTAGAAGATTATTAGTTTTAGTCATCTGACACCATAGATATTTTTTCCTTAAATTGTATCTTTGTTTTCATGACACTGGCTTTCCAGTGAGCCTAAAACAGATGCATCAAACAGTTCAATACTGTTTCATATACTGAAGGAATTACTTGCTCTGACTCAAAACCAGTACTGACACAATCTGAGGGGTCTTTGCTTCAATAAAGTAATTCTAAGACATTAGATCACTATTATTGTAAATTGGCAGTAATCTTTTCAAAGTTGCACTTGGTTTCATTTACGTTTCTCAGGATTTTCTCTTAGTACATCACTATAAAGTCCATTCATTTCTTATGTACTAACTGCCAATAGAGCGCTCTGTCAACATTACAACCCTGTGTGCATTTACATACTACTAATTTGCAACAGAAAATGCCTTTTGTAAGAAAATGTAATGTCATCCATGACAACTAAAACATGATTAACAATTTTATGGTTATGTTTAGGCAAACCAAAGCACTTGGTTAAAGTTAGGAAAAGATTGTGGTCTTCGTTAGATTTTAAAAAAGGCAATGGTGACACAAGGAACCATAATATTTAATAAAACTGCAGAGGCGAACCTTTGTCTTCTATGCTTTCTCCATAGCATATTGGGCAAACCATAAGTATGTACTTATGGTGGTGAAAGGAAAAAAAAAACCCAACATAAAAAAACCCAACTGAAAACACAAACAAAGATGGAGAGAGACTGACAGGCAGAGTGAAAGCACAAGGTAGGGAGGAGGAAGTGGATGACGTTGTTGATGGTTGTATCATACTTCATTCTCTGCAGTATATTTACTTCATGGTTCACTGGACTAATGCACTCCTGGGCACCATACACTTTCACACTTGCAATGTAACATCATTTACTGTCCCAGTGGAGAAGACCAGTGCAGATAGCGTAGTGCCCTTTGTACACAACATCTTATTGAACAGGGAACGACATACTTATTCATGTGCTTCTACAGCTGAAACATGTTGTACTCTATGTCATCAAATATTGAATGTACATAGCGAGTAGTCTCTGCAGAGTGATATGCATCCTATTTTTGTTTTGCAATCCCCAACAGCATTAAATGAAAGCTCCTGTTGTATTAAACCACTGCGGAATATAAAAGAATGCAATATGTTGGTATGCAGTAACACACAAATTTCACTTCATACTTTATTACACATTGTTTTGCATTTTGCATGGTAAAGCATGCTGTACTTAGACAATAACAAACCAATAAGCCACATAGTTATAGAAGAGCAGAATGATTCAGTTGAGAGGATAATAATTTATTGCACTCATAACGGTGCTTACTGGCCAATGCTTAGTGATTTACTCTACCCTACGTTCAGCAGACCTTACAGTACAGAATTCTTAGAAGGCCGTTTGACATATAAGGCCTGGTTTACAGTTAATACTAACATTAATCACATCCATAAAGGCCTGGACACACCAGGATTTACGCCACATGGACCAGTGGATGCACTTGTGGGGATGAAGTAAATCTGTTTTCACATGGACTCAGTTTTGTGACTTAATTGGTGGTGTATGGTCAGTCTGCACTCACTTTCAGAACCTTGTTGACTCTTGATGTAAATCTTGCACTGTATTGGCCCAAATATAAGACTATTTCATCCATCCATCCATCCGTCCATCCATCCATCCATGCATTCATTCATTCATTTATTCATTCATTCATTGAGGAAACCCAGACATCCTTCATCCTAGCAACACCCTCAAGCTCCTCCTGTAGGATCCCAAGGCTTCCCCAGGCCAGAAGAGATATGTAGTCCCTCCAGTGTGTTCTGGGTCTGCCCCGGGGTGTCCTACCAGTTGGATGTGCCTGGAACACCTCCAGAGGGAGGCGTCCAGGAGGCATCTTAATCAGGTGCCCAAACCACCTCAGCTGACTCCTTTTGATGTGAAGGAACAGCAGATTTACTCTGAGCTCCACCTGGGTCAGTGCAGCATAAGCAGCAATGTGGGCATTTTACCTGACTGTTGTGGTGAAGACAGAGCTGAGCCAGAAGGCAAAGCTCTCAATTTACCAGTCAGTCTACGTCCCAACCTTCACATATAGTCACAAGTTTTGGGTAGTGACTGAAAGAATGAGATTGTGAATATGAGCAGCCGAAATGAGTTTCCTCTGGAAGGTGAGAGATAAAACTATACCTTTTGTGGAAATCATGTTTGAAAAAGTGAGGATTGTTTTGATTTGAGGATTAGACAATTGTGTGTTTGCAAGATATCCTTTTTGAATTGAGAGAATACCAATGTAGCATTATGGGCTGTTTGTAGTAGTCCATTTATAGTGTGTCTGTTAGAGTCAGTCTGCACTAAAAGTATTTTGTTAGCCCAGTTTAACCTACAGAAGTGTAATGGACTTTCTGGATTTGGGAAAAGCCAAGGGAGAAATAAATTCCTGATGAGTGAAAATGAATTCTGAGTGTCTCACTCTTTAGGTGCACTGAATCATTTGTCAGGCAGCCAAGAAGTACTGCCATCACAGATGATGAGACAGTCTGAAAACCGCAGGAGAAAATAAATTTGACTGCTTCCAAGAGCCTAACAGGAGAGTGTGTGGGTGTGTGACTGATAGACAAGCTACACAAATGTGGGATTTACCTTCTGCTTTAATGGAAGTAATTCACTTCTACGATAGAGAGGAAAAGAGGGTTCTGTCTGAACACGCTTTATAGTCCTCTGTAGACAAACACTTTTTGCTGAGCAGGTTTAGGTGGTTCCCTGTTGGTCATGTTTTTAGCCACAATAACATCAAGGCTCTATAGATGGAAATTTCAGTCCGTCACTTTGATCAGGACTGAAATATCTCAACAGCTATTGAATGGATTGCCATGACATTTTGTACAACATTCAGGGTCCCCAGAGGATGAGACCTGATGACTGGTGATCCCATGATAACCCCAGACAGAAAATTCCTGAGGAAAAAGACATGAAATATGCACAGCTATCTTGATAACATACTACTATCAAGCAGTGTGTTGGAGTTTGGTTTTCAGTTGAATTTGTAGTTGTTATTTATGTTAAAACACTGAAGGACCTGACTTGAGCCTCTTCATTTCCATATGTTTGTTTTCATTATATAGCCGCTATGCACTATGTTACATGTTTTGTATGATCAAAATAAAAATAAATCCTCAAATGAACATTATTGGTCAATTTCATTATCTGCATATTTGTTACTGCACCATATAGCAGAGGACTGTTGACTATTTATTTCCAGATCCACTTTCTGATCTGAGTGTAATTCTAAGAAAAGTCCTCTGTCTGACCTTGTCCAGTCTTCAGTCATCTGACTACAGATGTGTGTAGTCACTACCACTTGATGAACTAAACTCCAGGCTATTTGTAGGCCGGCTAACCCTATACTGTGTGTGTGTGTGTGTGCGCGCGCACTGGCTGAGGTTATAGTATTTAGTATAGTACTTCTGGAGGCCATCTGACAAAACAGTGAGGCACACAGCGGTTATACACACACAAACACACACAGATTCTCAGATGCTTCACTGACCCTCTGTAAGTTGACATCCAGTACAAAAGGCTAGTTGTTTATCACACTGTATAAACTCTGACAGATAGATGTGTGTTATGATTACATGACATGGAAATTTATTGTGCCTTGGGAAAATTATGTCATTGCAGTACCAAAAAGAAAAAAGAAGGACACCAAATGTAAAAAATAGAACACATAAAAATAGAATATAAACAACTGTGGGCTTGCATAAACACACAAAAATACAAATGAAATATGTGCTACATATAGCCTACTGTAGAATTTTGTGTGTAAACAAAATAAATCAGGACTAAGGTCAACAGCCACTACAGCAGGTCTGTGAGACTCGAATGCTCAGTGTAAAAAAAACCAAATTGTAACGTAATGGATAAAAACGTTTTTTGATCCTTAGAAATTGTGGTAAAGTAAATGCAAAAATAGCATGCTAACACGCTCACAATGACAATATGAACATGGTAGCGTTTACCATGTTCACTATCTTAGTTAAGAGTGTTGGCATGTTAACAACTGCTGACATGCAGATTCGCACTAGACGTTAAGTACAGCTGAGGCTGATGGGAATGTCATTATTTATTTGGCCATTAACCAAATTGAGAACATTAATATCTTGACCTGATGAGATGATGATAAGACGTAAGATGAAAGGTCAAAAGATCACCTGAGTGATTATACTTTCATCCTGAGGGCGACATGAATGTCTGTATCTAAATTTGTGGTGATCTAGTTAGTAGTTTTTGGGATATATCACCAAAAATGTCAACGTGCTGGTGCAGTTAAATAAAAAGTTAAGAGATCACCAAGTTCTTAGGATTATCCTCAGGAAACCATGAATGTCTGCACAGAATTTAATGGCAATATGCTCTTTTTTTTTTTTTTTTTTTTTTTTAGATATATACTGTATATTGAGAGTTAAATTAAGTAATTAAATTAAAGCAATATGGAGAATACTTCCCAGAGCCCCAGTCCCTAAATCACACTAAATGCTCACTGTGTGGCAATTAGTGTGTGGTAATCTGATTACTTGCTAATTTGTCTGAAAATATGTACAACTAAAGGACATTATGGATTAAAACAATGAGGCCTATAAGGTGGCTCCTGCATTTTCTACCTCATCATGAGGCCCTGTGTCAAAATCTAGTCTTAACACTTTTATCATTTCATCTGATTCTATGCTTAGTATATATTCCATACATTTGTATTTAACAAGATTACCACATATTAAGTGACACAAAGCAAACCTGGGACTGGTTACTGTTCCAGCACAGGAGCACTGGTGGGTTTCTGGGGCACTGGACAAAATATAATGAAACTGCTTTGTGTAGTCTTCTATGTGCTCTGGATACCGGATGTGCTCTGTGGATGTGCTTCTATGATACAGTGTGCACTAAAAATATTTTAATATTAACAATAGATCTAATGGGTATGTGCAATATGAGAAGTCTGCAGCTCCCCTCAGCTATGTTTTAGGATCTTCCAGCTCATTGATTTGGTTTCATGACCTGCAAACTCATTTACAGAGCAGCAGACAGCTGTTTTCAGTGAAAAAGTGAAACTCAACCTGCATATCTGACCAGCACCAAATAGCAGACACAGTTAGCAACTAGCTGGTGAACATAGTAAATATTTTCAACATATTTTCCTCAGGAGTTGGTGCAGACCAAAACAGAGCTAAAAGAGAGTGAATGTTGGACTTAAATTCATCAAGTGGACAGAAATATGACTTCAAGTGAATGCTAGCGTTGCTCCGTGTTTGCTGGTGTGTAATTAGGGGATAATATGTTAATGTTGTGTTTACAGGTTCTTCTACTGCCTCCAAGTGGCCAAAATATTGATTAATAATCTATTCAAAGCAACGGGATACATACACAAGGCACAGAGAGAATCAATAGAGCCCCACAGTTCATTTTTTCCCTCAGACCTCATCAATATCAGCCATCAATTCAAATATTCTTCTCACATTGTAGCAGATAATTTGGCCAGTGGCCAGTTTGTTAACATAAATCATTCAAACAAGCCATGAAATATGCATGGCTATGTCCTGCTCCAGTACTATGCAGGTGTACCCGATGAAATGACCACTCAAAGCATATGGACAGAAATGGATATGGGAGTCTGACGATAGCAAGTACTACATGAGAGTTTATGACAGCTTTAACAAGCAGCTGATAACCAATAAGTGATGTGTACATACTGATAGAGGGACAATGACAGTACATTATATGCTGAGGATCAGACAAGCCGCTGTCAATAAAGGAATCGTAAACTCAGGCTGAGTGCAGGTGAATTACCTTCATGCTTGTAGATCAACAATGAATCACAAAACTAATATTTACACATAGCAGGCGCTGAAATTAAAAGCTTTTCCCTTTAACAGCCACTAACCCACAGTACAGCGGTGTATGTTCCTGCTTGTGTGTGTGTGATAGGAAGTATTACGAGGGGCTGGCTTATATGTGTATGTATACGTGTATATGGATGTTTTTTTTGTTGTTGTTTGAAGAACCCCCAGCCTCATCCCCACCACACACACATCTTCAGCACTCTCTCAACAGGAAGTAGTCATAGCTGCAGAGGTCAGAGGTCACTTCTCAGAGGGCGCATGAGGATGTGGTGGTGTATGCATCATTCACCAATAGAAGCTCTTTTCTCACCAAGCCACCGGGAAATGAGGTTCTCCTCTCCTCTGGGCTTCCACATGCACACAGCTGCCTACACACACACACACGCACGCGCACACAAATCTCTGAGCCATAATAAGCTCAAGGCTGAGACAACCCAGCAGTTTTCAAGTCGATAATATTTTTCACAGCAGCAGAAAGCTTGATGTAGCAGCTGGAACAGGCAGTTTTTGCATTTTGAAGAGTTCAAATCTCAAAAGGTTACTCTGGAATTTGGATTTCAGTGACCACTAAGGCAACTGCACCATAATACATCTGGCCTTCTTCTCCCAAGCCCAAGTAGACACAGGACAATGGTGCTTGTCTATGGACATGTTAACTTAAATGGTTGATTTGCCCAAATAAGAAAAAACACATACTTTCTCACTTACTTCTAGTGGTGTCTAGATCATTTTAGGTTAATTTGTTTTGTGAAATCAGCTAATAATGTCCTTGTTACTCTGGTTAATCCACTAAACTCACTGTCTACTGTTTTCATAGTGACTGTTTCCTTGATAGGAAGTATTTGCAAAGAAATTGGTTCACAGTAAGGGTATCTCAAAATCAGAGGAATGCACCCAAAACTATCCACAAGAGGTAAGTGATCCTTGTCTTCACTTTGCTGTAGAGCAGTCAGTTTGGGAACAAATACGTCTTGTGAGCCTACAGGGAATGGTTCCTAATTTCTAAAACATAATCAGTACCTTGCAGTAATGACCACATATAATGATCAATTATTCAAATGAACTCTTAAGCCCGATTTTATATGCACTGAAATTGCCCTTTGCTGCTAAATTGTCAGGCCTGATTTAGTCCTAATTATAAAATACATTTTCAGCCCACATCCCAAGATCACAACTCAGTTATCTTGCTGTTTTCAGATAAAATACAGTTGTCATATGTTTACAACTGATTGATCTTAATTATCTTATTTTCTTAAAAGAGAAAATTATATTTTGTGCTCATATTTATCTTTAAAGAGAACCTAAATTACACAAAACAGACCTAATCATTTCATTATGTCGAGACAACAAATGTTTCTATTCCATGAAGCACAGAAGACTAGATAATTAGATGATTAAGAAATTACAATATTTCATAAAACGTTAGACCTACATTCAATATTGTTTTGGGCCACAAAGTTGTTATGGAAAATGTGTTAGAAAACAGTTGCTTAATTACACATCCAACAGACACAACAACAAATGCATTCATTTGTTGTAGTCATGTTTTTCACCATCTGCTTAATGCAAGTCCAGTATTCACCCTCCATTTAGCTCTGTTTTGGTCTCCACTCATTTTCTCCACCAACTTCCTGGATCTTTAGCTGCTAAATGATCAGCTATGCTGGTCATGCATGAGAGAGAACCAAAACTGTAAAGTTGCAGGCTGTGAACCAAAACAATGAGCTGAAAGATGCTAAAACACTCCACAGAGCTGAGGAAAACTGCAGCGTTGGATGATAATTCTCTGCAACTTCATTGTTACAAGCAGCTCCTTTTACATACATGTAGTCATTTGATTCATTGTTAATATAAAAATATTCCTCAGTGCAGTGCCATGCTCCCCAGAGGATGAACCCTTCCCATTTGGACACTCCATTAGTGGTGGAAGAAGTACTCAGTACTAACACAGTGATGTAAGAATATTCCATCACAAGTAAAAGTCCTGCATGAAAAATCCTACTACAGTAAAAGTACATTATCAAAAGTACAAGTATTGCAGTAAAAGTAGTGGTTTGGTCCCTCTGACTGATATATTATTATATATGACATCATTAGATTATTAATAGTGAAGCATCAGTGTTAGAGCAGCATGTTACTGTTGTAGCTGCTGGAGGTGGAGCTAGTTTCAACTACTTTATATACACTTAGCTAGTTTAGTCCAGTGGTTCTCAACCTAGGTGAGAACCACTGGACTGAACCACCCCTCCCAACCTAGGGGTCGGGCCCCACCAAAGGGTCATCAGATAAATCTTAGGGGTCGTGAGATGATTAATGGGAGAGGAAAGAAGAAAAAACAAAGTTCTGATACACAAATCTGTTTTCAGTTTTTGAAAAATGTCTACTGAAATGAAAGCATGTGAGAAGTTCAGAGGAACTTCTGTTAGTCTGTTCCACCGCACAACACTTTTGTATTATGAGGTTTAATGAATATTGCAGCCTTTAGGGGCCACTAGTGAGGGTATAAACTATTAGTTGTGTTTAATTTAGATCTTTGTTCTCCTATGTAAATGCTTTTCTCAGTAGCGGCTGTCATAATAATAAGTCTGATTAAAGAGCGGCTCTGAGCTGGAACAAGTGAATATCCTTCAGCTCAGGTGGCTCTTTAAGTGCTGCTCTCTTCATAGTCTGTTCACCACTGCTCAAGATCGTTACTCAAGAGCTCTGTTGCATTTTAGTCATTGAAAAAGTGAAACAAATCACTTCCTGTTCTCCAGCAAGTGAGTGATTATAAAAGCAAATGCAAAAGCTATAGACAAGCTTTTACCCAGATCACTGAAGGGTTATTACAGAGCAGAAGCTTGTGCATTTATTTATATAAAATACAATAAATGACTACACTGAGACAACAAATACATTCCATGAATAAAGATACAAACTAGCAAGGAGGAAGTCTATCTACTGTAAACAAAGAATCATTGATGGTTGTTTGTTGGCCCTTTGAAAAGATGTGTGCACTACATTACTTTGAGTATTCACTACTGATGCAGTTTGTATGAAAATTAATATGTTGAATATTATTTCCATAAACACACAGAGACCTGAGTGCCACAGAGCATGTGTGGAATCACTTATTTACGACACCGTAGTAACTGTGTGCAGCACAATCATAAAACAGACCCGTGATTATCATCAAGGGTGTCATAGGTAGACCCTTGGTATTGGCCTTTCTGTACTGTATGTACTATATACTGACCTGATGTCAGTCATCATAATACAACAGAGGTCTTGTCCAGAGAGCACTAAAGTGATGTAATGGACTCACTATTGCCATCGATGGGAGCTTTCTTTAAGAAATCATTACATTTTTATTGTTTGTGACAATGCTGCGCAAGCAGGTACTCAAATTGTTGTGTTGTGTGTGTATGTGTGTGTGTGTGTGTGTAAATGTAGTATCAGCACATTGACTGTGCATACAATACTGTGGGTGTCGACAAGATTTAAATGAAATCTTTTCCCTTATTGACACTAGAACAAATTAAAATTCATCAACAGCTCTCCTTGGATCTATTTCTAACATAACTGTAAGTCCAAGCAAAACAAAAGATGATCATTACGTCATAGTGATTTTGTATAATTGTGAGTTATTATAGCCATCTCTTATGCCTTTAACTCCCAGTGCACAGCAGAGGGTTCCCCCCAGCACCTTAACCCCTGGACTATCAGCTCTGCTGGTGAACGTGCTGTTTTTTGTTTTTACAACCTCAAAGTTTAATACAACAGAGGTCTGTGGGAATTAATGCAGCTGAAGTTAAAATATTCACCAAAATTGCACATTAACAGATAAATAGCTGAAAGACTAATCACATGCATAGCAAAACTCAGACCGGGAATCTGAACACGTGCACCAAGTTTGGTTACAATAGCTTAAGCCAATTTTATGTAAAATTGAACTTAAAGACACAGGTTTAAAGATGTATAATTTCAAAACAGATTGACGTATCAGTATTTCCTTGATAACTTTAGATCAGTGAAGTCTGTAAATGTTCCTGACAAAGTTTCAGGACGATTGGCCCAACAGCTTCTGACGAGTTCTCGAAAATAGGATTTTGAGAAAATTGAGAAAGAGTTGCAAAACTTGACACCGGAGCAAAGATGCAGATGAACTCAGAGATTAAATTGATGAAAGAATTTTGAAGCCAGGCCAAGCCACTTTCGAGATAATTGTGAAAAGGTAAACTTGATTATTACAGCACCACCTTGAGGTCAGTGAGTATCATTTTATGAGCCTGAGTAGTGGGTGGAATTTGCAAACCATCTGCCAATTTTGGTGACTTTTGGTCTTATGGTTTTTGCTGCTTGAATGCTCTTCGTGGAGAAGAAAAAGAACAAGATGATGATGAAGAAGAAGAAGAAGAAGACGAGGTAGAAGAAGAAGAAGAAGAGGAAGAAGAAGAAGAATGACAACAAAAATAATAGGGCAGCAAGCTTTGCTGCTGAAGCCCTAATGAAAGATTGAGTCACAGAGGCTAGTGGAACAGAGACTAGCCTGGATGTGATGTCATAATATCAGCTCTCTATATGTTGATGATTCTCTTGTCATAACTGTGGCTCTAAACCATGGTAGGGAAATCTGGTGTGCTCTAATCAGAGCTTTACCAGATATCCAGGGTTAATGAACATTAATGTTAATCACCCTGAACAGCATGGTTGCAACTGTGTACTGGCACGTCACTCTCTCTCTCTCTCTCTCTCTCTCTCTCTCTCTCTCACACACACACACACACACACAATTTTTTTCAAGTTTTAAATACATTTTTGTCCACCGTCACTTACATTGAGAGCACTTTAGAAATTGATCTCTTAATGGCCAGTATGAACAGGAGAAATAATTACAGCAAGCTGAACCTGTGCCAATGTGGGCACCTGACTATTGTTTTAAATCAGACTTGAAAATTTGTTAACCTATTCTTTAAAATGAAAACATGGATGTATTGTCTTACTATGGACTCATTGGTCTTGGTGTTGACAAAGTCCACATCCAGGTTCTTCTCCTCGCCAGGGACTGGCAGGTAGGTGTCATTCCTCCTCATTATGCCGGGCTCCTCCTGCTGGGAGCTGCCTGAGTCCAGGGGAGAACCTGAGAGAGGCACAGATAGGTGGATTAAGCATTAGTCAAGTGTTTAATGAAGAGAATACTGCATAGGTTGAATTCAAGGCCAAATTTCCAAACTGCCTTTTGACTCTATTTCCCTGTATCCTAGTTTTGAATGGCCCTCATTGTGAATAAGCAAAGAGCTGCAATTGTTGTTGGCTGTGACTGACATATGTGAGTCTGCATATAGGAGAGTTTTTAAAACGTAAAAAATAAGTCATGTGTTCCCTGTCAGGGACAGCCTAGTGAGACTGTTTCCTGCCTCCTGCCCATTGCATGCTGGGATATAACCCTGGCTGAATCCACTTGCAAACTGAATCAGGAAGTCATGCAATTGATGTAAAAAAAGTAATTATTTCTGCTACTAATAAGGGTAAATGTTACTATACATACCAACCAAACCTGTTATACTAAGTAAAGTAGCAGACGCTGCACATATCCTGCATAAATTGCTAATATCAACACTTTTAAGAACTGTTCAGGATAATTGACAGAAATTTCAATTACTAATAGTTACTAATAGCGTATTTCATCCCTCGCAGACTTGACGTGATGACAGTGAACACGTCACGGTATGTATGACAGAAGCCTGCAAAGGTTCAGTCCACATAAGTCTGGACTGTAGCCCTTTCCCAAACCGACTCCTCCTCATTAGCCCTTCACTCCACATGAAATCACACTCACAGCCAGTGGTGTGTAGTCTACATGATACGCAAGTATACACCATATACTCACTAATAGACTAGGCGCGTATATTTAGCGGAGTCCCAGAGCCACTTCTGGGATCAGCTCCGGCGGCTGCATCAAAAACGGTGGGATCCCGATGTAAGAAAGCTCCAGGATTTACATACACCCACTTAAAAAGGCGCAAGGATATGTAACAATATAGTTTTGTGACAGAACTTTAACTTCAGTGATTTTATTTCGCAAATACCAGGTGTAACTGTAACTGCAATAAAATTTACAAAGGCTTGGCACATCGCATGCAAAGCAAGGAATTTCTGTGTGACCTTGGACTCATGTATGATGCACTGTCTGAACTTGCAAACCTGTGCCAGCAACTCCAGGCCCACTCAATCACACTTTTGAGAGCAGAACAGCTTCTGTAGCGCATCATCTCAGTGCTGGTGTTCACAGACTCTCCAGGAGGGAAATTGCAGGAGGCACTGAAAGCACAGGCTCAAGAACATTTTGGATCAGTTTCCCTGGAGTCAAATGCAAAGTTCAAACCAATCAATGCAAAGCACTTCCTACAAAGTCTGATCAACAACACGGAAAAGTGCCTCTAATTTGATCTCGTGATCTCAGCATTCCACACACAAGCAAATGGCCATCAAAACCTGGCATACAGGATGGTGAGTCACAAGTGAAACAACTGACCGCGCTTCAATCTTTGTGAAGACCGAGGAGTTAATGGTATGAGAGATTTCCTTGAGCACCCACACAGTGAGCCTGAAAGCCTAAAACCACTCATACGATGCATGCAGACCATCCCTTGCAGTGCAGTATGAAAGGGGTTTCAGTCTTATGAACAATGCATGCACGGACAAGAGATTTACAATGTTGTTGTCCAGTGTAAATAACTTGATGACAATCAGCATCAATGGGCCCCCTGTAAGTCTTTTTGAGTGAAGGAGGTACGTCACAACATGGTTGAGGAGCCGTTGCTCTGCTATGCAAGCGAGGAGGCAAAGCACACCTCAGATGCCTGACTACAAACATATTTGGACAGCTTTGTAGACTACCAGGCTAGTTACCCCATGAACCCCCTTCTTACCCCCCTACAAACATTATGCTACTGCTCTGTAGCCACCCCACGCGTCCTCTTCTTACCCCACCCCAAGGACACTGCCAGCAAACAGAAGAAACTGGACCAGGTGGAACAGGAACTGGGCTGTCTGTAAGTGTTCCATCCTTTTTCCAGGGCTTGTGGACTAACACACAGTGAACCCAGTATGCATTATTTGATGGTGTTGATAAATACCTTTTCAGCCTTTATTTATTAAGGAGTTTCGTCTTCGTCTCGCAGCAGTTCTTGGATGCTTTCGCCTGCATTTAATCTGATACGTAGCTTGAGTTTGACAATGGTTTGGAAGATAAGTGAACATACTGTTTTAATTCCTCTCCTTTCCTCTATGTATTTTTTTCTAACTCTCATCCAGGCCATGACTAAGTAGCCCACAAATCTATCATTGTGATGAAACTCAATGTGCAAGTGCACCACTGACTGTCAAAGCAGTTAATGACTCCTCTGTCTCCTCCAGCCGGGCAAAATCACCAGGGATGGTGATTAACACTACAATGGTAAAAAATCAGTCCAAAGTGTTTAAATCTACCAGCTGTAAATGTCATTGGCTGTTAAAGTTTTGGGTTGCTTATAATACATTGTTAATAACACATACCCAGTCTTTCAGAATGTTCTAAATTATGCGTGGATGAATGTACTGTATGCGTCAGTGAGTGTGGTGGTGCTTATGGGGTGTCGCTCCAGGACGGGCGCGTATGAGGCTGGGAGGGAATCATCACAGTATACAACACACTAAACTACACCACTGCTCACAGCTGTGGATGGCTCTCTGTATCAAGGAAGAGTGTATGCTGTAAATAAAGAGATATACTCTCCACCATGTGCAGGAAACAGCTGTCACCATTGATACTGATAGACTCGCTTAACTGTTATTAGGTTATATTACGAGCAGTCACTGTAAAAGTAGAATATGCCCAAAATATGCATGTGCTTATTCAAGGTTTCTTTAAGACCTGCAGCACAAGCTACTGTCCACTTTCACAGTTTACAGATGTAGAACATCTCCCGACAGGACAATGTTTTATTGTATTACTTTAACATTACTACCTACAGCAGGTAAGAGAAAATATTACATTAATAAATTAGTAATAATTAATTGAAGACTCTCTAGTATCTGTTTTTTCTTGAGGAAACTGAATTAAGTGCTTTTTAAAGTCGTTTTAAAACCTGCAGATACAATGTTATTGTTGTTGTGCAGTTATTGTGCTGTGATCCAGCTGTCATGTGATTTGTTTAATGTCGTCATTGTACAATTCCAGCCAGTACTGTCTATGAAAATATGTCTTACTTAATAGTTTGTATTCTCCCAGGGGAACACAGATGACCCATCAAGAACATCTTCAGTGTGTAATGAAGCTCTGACCAGATGACAGATCAGTCAAGATACAGCAATATACTGAAAGCACACGATTAATTATCCAAGTCTTTACCTCTATCTGCACCTACAGTGGATCACAGTCAAGGAATATGATATTACAACAACTCTGACTCTATAGTTAATTAATAAAAACTCAGGAGGAACCATAATAAGGAACACAGTTTAATGTCTAACAAATTAGCATACTTCCCAAAATGTCAGAGATATACAATATGTTACATGAGGAACTGTACTAATCTAAGTAAATGAATAATAAGCAAAACACATTTTGGAGTGGAGGGGGACTTTCAATGTTGATGTGGCCCAAAGTTGTGTAGTCGCTCTCTAGTCTTCTTATTGTTACATCTGCTTTTTCCAGACATTTAATCACAGACAATTTCCTCAACTTCAAGTGTAAATTAGCAGTGATAAATCAGTTTCAGCAGCCATTTGTACACATTTCTATTCCTTGTGTCCATATTTTGCAGCCCTTCATAAGAACACTCCAAAATACATACTGCATTAACCCAAACAGAGATTTTTAGAGGTGCCATTATAGCACTTTGACAATGCAAATTATTGGAAAACACTAGTGAATAAGGACAAACTCTATCCCACTCATTTGTGCCCAAAAAAGGGTCACAGATTCTAAATCAAGCTGACTGTTTGAACAGGTAAAGACGGCCGCCATACTAGTCAGAAGCTTAAACGATGGGTTCACAGTTTTTAAAGTTTGTCTTAAAACAACAGTCAGAAGCCCAAATGAGCATTGTAACAGATATTTCTTGCTGTAATCATTCCTCCTGTTCATACTGACCATTAGAAGATCCCTTCATAATGCACTTACAATGTAAGTGATGGAAGACAAGATCCACAATATTGTTTTAAGTAAAAATGTATTTAAAAGTTTATCTAAAGATAATATGAGGCTTCAGCCATTTGAAATAGTCAAACAAAGTGAATATCTACCAAATTTAAAGTATTTTTAGTAAAAAATCTCCGTCTCAACAGAGTGTTTCCCTCTTCAGCTGCAGTGGAAGTATAGTAACAAAAAGAGGAACTTGGACACCAAAAACACTAACTTTGAAAGATATCTCGTTGATCACTTTGGACAGCTGAAACCTCATAGTAGCCTCAGGTAAACTTTTAAATACATTTTTCATCTAAAAACACATTGAAATTCACATTGAATATTGATTCTAATGATCTGTATGAACAAGAGGAATGATTATGGCAAGAAAAAACAGTTTCAGTGTTCATTTGGGCTCCTGACTGTTGATTTAAGGCAGACATGAAAAATTGTGACGCTGTCCTTTAAACATATGGGACCATATGTGACCATAATATGGTCATAAGTTTAGAAAAGTCATCTTACCAATGTTAGAGTGACCTTCTTTGCCCTAAGATACACAGAACAGTCAGTTCCCATTACTTTACAACATACACAATGACATTTATGCACAATCATAGTGCTCACTTCCAGAAATTGTGAGTGTGATTGCAGTATGGCCTTCAGTCACCATTTGAAAAACTTGGTTTTCCTAAAATTTAAAGTGAAATGAGAGCTGATGAAATCGAACTGTAAGAATAATCACAGTTGTTCCTCTGATTATGACATTATGACAAATAATAGACACACAGTGGGCTTAAAATTTACTGTGGCTGGATATTTTTCTTTAAAGGACTATGCTGGTGTTTTGATATAATGGAGCGCATTAACAATCACAAACTACACATCAAATACATTTTGAATAAGTCTGGTCTGTAAAACAGAAAAAAAAGAGCTGGGAGATGTTAAACAGCCTTGTTGAGCTCAGGGGAACTGCAGAGTCGGGTGATGATTCTCTATGTTCATCAGAATGAGCAACACCTTTCATATTATACAGTTATTTGTTTTATTGCTAATATAAAATATTGATAAGTGCAGCTTTATGCATATTTTTTGACAGATTTACTACTTTTCAGGCAGTGAAATAATGACGTGACAGTGAAATAATGTATTTTTTTATTATTTGTATTATCACCAGGTCATAATTCAGCTGCAGGCAGTGACCATTTCAACAACTGATTGTTCTCTGAGGCAATGCTACTAGAAGATCAAATCCAAAGCAGCAGGCAAACATGGATGTTGTGAAAATGTGAATAAAATCACAAAAACATGTAATGTTCTTTGTAATGACTCACCCCTGTCAAGTTTCAATGCTCTGTAAATTGATGTTCATAGTGTCCTGAAATGAACTGAAACCAGTGACTGTCTGCAAGGTACAAAGTCTGTTTAAAACCTCAAAGTATGGCAATAATATAAAGTATAAGCAATTTAGTTAATGGGCTTAAATACACAAACCACCACTGTGGTCCATTAAAGCGGCGCAAGACCACCTCACGACAGTGGTTGCAAATGTTATTGAGTAGTAATCTGTTGAAGACTGTCTGAATCTCAGTCTTCAAAAACCTGTAAAGTAATGTTGGTGTGGTGGTTTGTAGTTAATGGACTAAAACACACAAACCCACCAGTGCTGTGTGGTTCTTTAAAGCTGCATGAGACAACTGTGCATGCTGGTGGCTGCAAATGGCTGCAAAGGTATGTTTTCAGGAATGTTTCTTTCACTGTGTCTTCAGTTGGATGTTTGAGCTTCTCCGGCAAGAATGATGTATGTTCAGAATTTGTTTACACTTTCATCTGCTGAAGGGGAAAGTTTCTCCATGCTCACATGGAATCTCAGTATAAGACATGTACCTACAAGCATGATTTGTGACATCACAACTAGTATGTTTAGTATGATTTTGTAATTACAGGAACCGCATTTTCCTGTTGCTTTAATGAGACGGAGTGAATGATGCAAAATTTGCGAGTAATCGGTGTAATTTCCCTAGTGCAGGTGCCCCAACAGCAGTCACACAATTGAGCTTTATTACTGTTGCTATGGCTATCCACAGTTTAAAGTGCCCTTTCACTCAAAAACATGTTTTTCTTGTTCCTAAAGTTGGATGTTTGAGCTTCATTGTGCAGAATGACGTATTGCACATACATCATTTTGACATTTTGAGTTTGACACTAAAAGGCTGTTTTCACATTCATCTGCTGAAAGTGGAAAGTTTCTCTGTGCTCATTGAAAATCCAATTTTAAAGGGCGGGCCTATGACAAGGATTTGTGACATCACAACTCGTTTGGAGCCAATCCTGGTCCAGTATTCAGCTTACACAACTGTGATGTGGAAACTTGAAGCCTCCAATGGACTTTACAGTGAAATAGGAAACAACTTGTGTCCAGCAGTTAAACTTTTAAAATTAAATATATTTGCATATTTATAGATATGGTATAACTTTTAAGTAGATAATTAACTAAAATAAATAACTTTTTGTGGAAAAACTATATCAGACACAAATTACTCAAAGTAGAATATTTTATATACATCTTAAAACATATCTGGAGGGGATCTTTAATATAATGCTGGTTACTTGTAGTCAATAGCTGATTGGATCTTTAAAGTGTCCAAGCAGGGGGAATAATCACTGGTAAGTAGGTTCCAGAAAACCCTGGTAGTGAGTCCCCTCTTTTTGATGCTGCACATAAGAGATTAGCTGAAAATATTTACAGCCCCTCATAGCTGCTATATCTCATTTTACAGTGGGTGCAAGTAGCTTGTTTATTATACGGTACAAAAAAACTTTTAGAAGCCAAGAGTGGTGGACGGAGTGAAAGCCAGCATTTAAAAAAAATCACTCTTGGGAAGGAGGTTGGTGTCGATGGTTGTGTGTACAAAGTGTATGACTTTGACACAGCAGACTGCAGTTCACATTCCGCCTCCAACCAACAGTCATCATGATCTTTCCCTCTTTACCAAGTAGTTTAGTTGCCACAACACAGCCAAACCTTAACCATAGAGGTTTTTGCAACAAACAACCTATTTTGTTGAGTGGAATATAATATGCAATGGGGTTTATGGACAATGTGGTCTTGTTTTAATAAGCAGTAAGAATACTACATTAGCTTTTTTCCAGCTAGGCCTCCTTTCTTTAAAGCAAATATAAAGAGGCATCACAATTAATATGACAGTGAATCACTGAGGCCTATATGTGCACTTGACCTCCAAGCTGTGAGGTAATACTGTCTCAGGCAGGAAAATGCCTCAGGTGAAGTGTGCAGTAAGCATGAGGGGATAGATACGGTTTGTTTACAGTCTATGCTGGTTCAAATACCTGAAACAAACTTGATTTTACATGTCTGGCAGGACAGGTTTGACCCTGTACAGTACAGCAGCCTCTTGTGCATGCCTTAACACGCCTACATTAATACAAATCAAACATGAATAAATTTCTATGCCACATTTAATTATAGTCCTTTTAACATATGTTTTTAATTCAATTAGACACAGTTAATGCACAGATAAAAAGGAAATACATAAGGGTGTGTAATGTATTTCATCTCATTTCATTTCTTTATTTGATTTGTTTTTATTTAGGCATTTTAAATCTTCCATACTTATAAACCCAGTCATGCAACTATTAATCAATGTGTGGTCTACAGTATGTCCTATGCAATATTTCATGTATGTTTCATTCTATGAATAATGCATTTGGTAAACTAGTCTGAGTTAGTCACAGGAAATCCTCAAACCTGTAATCAGAAAACATCTTTTTAAAGTAATGTACAATAATATAAAATAGTTCTATTTTGTAGGTTATTATATGCAGTTATAGGTATTCCATAACAACACATCCCTGCCCA
Source organism: Thunnus thynnus (assembly GCF_963924715.1). NCBI lineage: Eukaryota > Metazoa > Chordata > Actinopteri > Scombriformes > Scombridae > Thunnus > Thunnus thynnus. The sequence continues at coordinate 37,211,878 of NC_089517.1, read as the reverse complement.
GTACTTGATATTATCTGCCAAATGTCTTGGAAGAGAGCCTAGACAGGCGGCACCCAGCGTGAGTCTTGGATTTACTATCACAACATGAAATGTTTTCAGTATAAATCAACTTTTACCACTACGATGAGTCCATCTGTCTAAAATTACAATCTAGTTTTGTACAATAGGTTGTCATTTTATTTTTATGTCCACCTAAATATTCAAAAATCAGCATGTTGGTATGGTAACAGGTTAGAAATTGTAAAATGTTTCCACAGATCAAGATATAATCAGCAATTTCTAATGAACAAGCTAATTAGATCAGAGGCCTGATAATGATAATGTCTCCATATAAAAACTGTAACAATCATTTTCTTGTTGTATTAAGAACTAGTAGGCTACTGGGAAGGCACAAGAAGGTAGCAGAAGCCAGAAAACGCACAACCTGCTGAAATAATAAGCGTTAAACCTCAGGACAGCTATCAACCTGCCATGCCTGATGATCCGGGACGGTTTACACTTATCATAAGAAAATCTACCAGGATGTAACAGTACTATTGACAATGATGACTCTGTGAGTGATGTGACCTGGCAGTGTGTTTACACAGCCATCAACCCCTGTCTGTACATATCAACCACTAATATTTATATGACAGAAAGTGGTCCTTATTTCGTAGGAAAGAGCTACACACCCACAATTCCCATAAATCTTTTCCATTTTAATTCTATGAATAAATGTCTCAGCATATTGCCTTCTTCACATTAAAATAATCAAATCAAAACAGATCATCTGAGTGACATTTATACTGTATGTTTCACTTCAAATAATGTTTGCCTCATTGATCCAAGTTGTTATTTTGTGTTTAAAGCTGCACTCGTCAATATGTTATATTAACAATGGTTTGAATAATTACGTGTAGTGTCAGAGGGGTAACTAATAGTGACAAACCCCCAGAGAATGATCAACCCCCCCCCCCCCCCCCCCCGACCTGCCCAGCACCACACAGCAGACAAAGTTAGATATTTCACTCAGGAGTTGATAGAGACTAAAACAGAGCCAGGTGTACACAAACATGATTCCACATGAATGATAATGTGGCTCCATGTCTGTGGTTGTGTAAATAAGCGACTGTTTGGTAATGCACTCACCATAACGACTTTATACAGTGATAATATGTCATTGTTGTGTTAATAGATTGTTTTGCTGCCCCCAGTGGCAAAAGAAAACTAATTAACTCACTAACTAACTACTACTACAACAAAGAAATTGATGCAGCTTTAATTGTATTCAAATTCTCAAATGTTTCAAAGATCTCACTCTGAGAGCAATGTTCTCAGTTTATGAGAACTTTGATGTGATGATACATGTAAAGAGATGAGTGATAATATCAGGTTATTATCCAGCTGCCCTACTATATGTGAAAAAAAGAGAAAACAGAACTATTCCTTTAAGACAGGGTAAACTGTTTTGTTGTGGTTATGCTTGGGTTTACATGTCACACACAAATGACTTTTCCAACTAACTGCACAAATGTGGCATGAGACCAGGTTAAAGCAAACAGAGCTAGAGTGTGATGGAGCTCCTGTCAAAAAAACAAATATTGCTTGTGCGGGCAGCCTATTATAAAATCCGAACTATCCCTTTAAGGTTGTAAGAAGTAAAAACAGTAAACGGACATCCTTTCTGTACCAGCGGGCCTGTACTATGCTTGCATGGTGAAATTACTATCATGTGTAGCACTCATATCCATCAGCATCTTCATGTAAAAAGCTAAGTTGATGAACTCCAGGTAGCACTGATGAGAGGGCTCCCTCCATAAAAACATGTGGGGCTGTATCAGTGCGCCCATGTGCGTGTTATCAACAGCCACAATCCAACTAGCTGAGCCAGAGGGAATGTAGGGACATCTCTGACAGCTAAATATCATACTGAGTGCAAAGCATTATTTTCTCCCAACGCTTCTTAATTCAGCGAGTGCGCACAAATCCAGCGTTTCTGACATTTTTAAAAGAAATCCATGCGGGAATAAAGCGCTCTTACCGGGTTCCTCTGTACTATCATGATGATTCAAGCTCCCAACCAGCTCATCTCCATCATCTCGACGCTCCATTTGGTTTAAAGGGGGCTCAGGGTCCTCACAGAGACCCTTACCAGATCTACTCTGCCGTGGCTCTCCACAACAGCATCTATCCCTCCGTTTACTCCGTGGCTTCACAGCCGCCTGCGCTGTTGCATGGAAACGCTGGACGGAGAGCTACCACTTATACATCCTTTGGGAAAGCTGATAGACTAAAAGCTGTCAAACAGTTCCTTGCTGAATCTGTCTAAAAGGAGTGGGAAAGGCTTGTATGCACACAGAGAATTGATCTAAATGAGATAATTGCAGAAGCTGTTCCCAGTCTGAGTAAATCCTGCCTAAATGACATGTGTCAGAATGAGACTATTCTATGCAAAGACACGTCTCCTCCGCGTGTGAGGACGCTCTCTGTCTAAATGACATTATCCACTCACGGCAGTGGAGTGATAACGCGCAGGGAAGCACAGTATAAATCGTGCCAAAACGGTTCAGAATGATGTTGCATTCAATTCCCATAGGAAAAACAGAATAGCTTGGATTCCCGGTTTACCTGCCCTCCGCTCTTCTAGGTTTTCAACTGGTAGAATTGAGACTGTTCATCTCGGCTGTCAGCTAGTTCATGATACGAGAGTTTTGGAGTGGAGCAAATGTCCTATAAAAGGCGATAGTGCTGTGTTATGTGGCCGGCTACAAATAGTCTATGAGTATTTGACAACAATTATTACTTTAACACCTGTATGTTTTAGTTCAGGTAAGGCTAATATAATGTTGGTAAATTGATTGCATCATCATAAATTATGCTGATAGGTCGGGGTTAGAGCAAGACTGGTCATAGTTTCATCAGCCATGACCTGAGAAACAGGTTAATTTATCAGACAGTAGATGTAATACTTCCTCATCCAAATGATTAAAGGAGTATTAGATGATTCTGGAAATATCTTCTCAACAGCAGTAAGTGTTGTCTTGTCTTGTTGTTAAATTGTCTTCGGCCTTTTTCAGAGTTCACTGGGTTTTGTCTATAATGCATTATAAACATACTGTGTTATGATCTGCTAATAGCACTGTACAATTATAGTTTTAAGCACTAATAAATATTCATAATGCTTTATAACAATAATAATAACACAAATAGGAAATGTTACCGTTTTTTTAAATCAGATGGTTAGCTCTGTGACTCAAATGTGATGATAATACATGAAAAGCATGAACTAGAGATAGCGTAAAAGAGGGTTTTGCTCACAGCATATTGACGACTGACCTGACTGAATCTACATACTTTAACTTTACTCATTTTAAAAACATAAGACATCTCTTTTTGCGCAAATAAAGCTATTATGGGGTGACATATTATGCGTGAAAAATTAGGGGAAAGTATGCTTCCAGTAGCTATAACCATGAGACTTTAAAGCCTTGGCATTTCCTATGGGTCTTGAATGCAGCATCGTTCTCCAGCTCGAGCATCACTGCGCCAGCTGGTGCCGCCCACACGCGCTGGGGTCTTCCAGTAGGCGCGAGGTGAGCAGAGCGCACGAGCGAATGCTGTAGTGGTCTCGCACAGAGACAGACAACATCACAGCAAACAGCAGAGCGGCATTAAAGGTCGCACTAACACCTCCTGGAATAGAATTCGAAGAGGCTCCCAAAACACATAAGCAACAGTAACTGATCAACATGAAGCAATTCTTTAAGTTCAGGTATGTTAAATAAGCTGCGTAATGGACAGTTTGTCGCTTTAAGTCGTTTTTACTACATCTTCCGATTCAATAACGACAAAAGGAAACATTTTCTTCGTTAGTCGGTTCCTTTCCCTTCATCTCTACAACTATGTATGGATGTGTAGACTGTAGCCTGGCTGCTGTCAGTGACCACGACGCGCTCCTTACACCCGGAGCTTACAGGGAGAGATACGGAGCGCATTCACACTTCGCACAGCCCTTCATCGGACACCTATGCGGACCGTCTGCGCCCTAGGCGTACATAAAAAATAACGAGGCTTTAAATCCGAATGTAGATGCAGTATTATGTCCACAGATATTTTTTTCCCCTCGCTTCATACACACACCAACCATTGAACAGTCATCTCTGGCGTAATCAGACACATGGGAAACCTCAGAAATGCGCCTCAGGAGATAAAGCATCAGTTAAGCCTCACGCGACCCTAGGTATAAAAGAAACTCCCAAATATTTACCACTTTCTTTTTTATATTGAAGTCAAAATCACCACCCAGTGACTGTTTACTATTATTCAAAGTACGGCAGAAACAATAATGAGACGTGACACATCATGAATAGCCTGAGGAAGAGAAACCTAACAAAAGAAAATAATGTGCCCAGCCATTAATAAACACAAAGAATGAAAGAGCAATGAAATGCAGGTTTCAGCCCGATTTAAAGGAAAGTAATGAGTAGGATTTGAAATGAATATTTACCTTGTCTCCAGAGTTAGAGAGGATCCGTTCGGGTAGAAGGTAAAAAGGACTAAGTGCAGGTATTGGCCAGGTAACACTTCCCACTCACCTGTGCGCAGACAGGGCGGAGGAGGAAGTGCTTCTGGCCTTCTCAGGTAAAGTCTCTCCTCCCACACAGCAGCTCTGGGAGAACATGAAGTCATTGGTGGGTTATGCAACGTGACAATGTAAAGACCAAGGACTGCTGATTGGCCAGGAGCCCGGAGAGAGAATATTCTAAAATAAACCTACAGTAAATGTTCTATAAGATCCGCACCTGTGCACCTGTCTTTTATTTTGGTTGATGATCAAATATCTGCAGGTTTTTCCTCATCTTTATGTAATGTTACTGGACTGAGATAACATGTTTTCAGCAAAGCAGACAAAGAGTCTCCACATGAGACAAACATTCACATACAGGCATGTGTGGACTTGCAGTAGACCGCCAGGTGGCTTTCCAGTTCCGAAACACACCCCCACCCCTGCACTCACTCTGAGAAGAGGATGGTCATTCAAAGTGACATAGGAGTCAATGCAAAGCAATCGAAGTAGAGTTCCTATGAGAGAAATAATGTTGTGACTTATCAGCATACAGTGTATGGAAGAGTCAGATTGGCTTGTGCAAACCAAACAACTAAAAGTCTCCATCCAGGTGTGTTTTCCTATCAACATTTAAAGATAGATATCTAAATTTACATATATTTACATATAAATGGGTCTTTCCAAGGTGCTAGAAATTGTTTTTGACGTGGTTCACACAGTACACACAGAATAAAAACATACATGTGGCCAAAACATACACATAGTGTTAATATACTGTATTATACATGAGTCAAAGCGCTAAAAAATGGCAGGTGAGTGAGATAAATTGCAACACTTTAACAGGTGTGTTAAAGCCACAAGAGTGGCAAATCAAAACCAGGGAGTGCTGTTTGCAAAATATTTCCCAAACGGGTGTCAGTGTGGACACAGTGGGGGACTGATGATTGAAATTCAAGCCTTCTGAGGGCTGTAGGTAAGCGCCGGAGCAGGGATTGTCTGAGGGAAGGGAACTGTGCATTTACATGATCAAGGCTTTGTCCTCCTATTGTGTTTCTCACGAATACCAAGACTTCCATGGCCCTGGGTGTAGTTTTACAGGCCACACCCAAACCTTCAACAAGACTCAGAAAGATTCAGAAAGAGGGCTGCCATCACTGAAATACAAAGTGGTAATGGCTACAGCATGGCTAGTTTCTTTTCCTGTGTAGCCATGATTTAAAACAAATCACAAAACACATCTGGGTAATACATTTCATTTCATACAACAATGGAATATTTAAAAGAAAATAAGATACAGATAAAGAAATCAGAAGAAACAGAAATTGCTAAAAAAGGACACAAGAGAAGTAGGAGTACACATAAATCTACTTCTGTGCATTGGGGTTTGTAATAGTATGGAGCCAATAAAAGTTTTATTTCTTGTCATGATCTTCCACAAAGCACACCTAGAAGAGGTCACAGCACCGTACATCCACACGAGGATTCTCAGGTTTAACCGTGAGCATACACATCATCCCACACATGCATACTTTCAAGGAAAATCTTTGGTTCTGTCGTCACTACAGGTATGTGATGTGTATCCTACTCTATGAGTCATAGCTGTTCTTGTTAACTAATGCTGATGCAAGAGTCACCACTGAAATCCACCCAAGAGTTTTAGTTTTCAAACCAGTTCTACAGAAGTGTGAATGTTATGTTAATTCACTGCATGGTTTCCACAGAACAGCAGCTAGTTTGTAATGTAGTTCTTTATTTAGCCAGCTGGAAAACAGGATTACATTGAGGAAATTACTATTATTTATTTGCATTTATCATTATAAATAAATTTACTTTATTAATTTCTCCTCACTATGACTGAGTAGAGAAAAAAAAAGCCCAATCCCACCATCAAACAAAGCATATTAACACCAATAACCTGCTCTAAAAATGAAAAAGGTCACACACTATGATATATATTATTTTAAGAGGCTGAATCAACAGAAAAACAAAATAAATATTGTTATATATCTTTGCTGATATACACTTTCCTTTTATACACATACTGTATATTAGTGACTTTGTGTCCACAAATATAAGCAAGATACAATGAAAACTCCCAGAGTGGTGCCCCAAGAAACAGCAGAATTCACTGTCACATTTCTTAAAATAACCTTGATGTTTGAAACGTCAGCCGTGAAGAATGCCTTCTGTTAGAACTATGTATAATAATAGCACAAGTTGTGTTTTGTTTTAAGTTTAAAACCTACTGCCCTCACTGCAGCAGACTGGAGTCAGACTGCAGTAACTGAGAGATGCATGTTAAATGCATGTGTGAAGGTCTAAGATCAAGTCACGTCTAACCTTTCCCCCATAGTGCTGGTGGAAAGGGGCCCACCCAAGAAAACAGGTCTGTGTTGCAGTACAGTGCTAACTATGTCTGATACTCATTTCATCCACCCAACAGTAACTGTTTTGTTTTTAAATTAAAAAAATTAATTAACAGATCATTTCAACCTGGTGACCTGAGCTGTATGGCTTCAGAGTGTCATGTCAACACATCCCTTTATGTGCATCACTGTAGTATATCTGCAAAAAAAAAAAAAAATTCCGCACGAAAGTGCAGTTTCCTCACATTCCTGAGAAAAGTGACAAAGTGAAGTAAAGTAGTGGACAGTAGTGGAATGTTAAGAAATTCATCCTCTTGTCCTTGATCTTGACCTTGTAGTGACCATGAACCTACTCCAGATGGGAGCCGGTAGAATCACACAGGCATCGTTTTATGAAAAAGTACTTACCCAGCATCCAAAGCCAAGACTATAGTATCTGATGTTGTCACGATGATGGATCCACAGCTGTAGAAAATCCTACCCGCCTAGGTTAAACAGTAGGTGGACAGGACTTAGCCTTAACCCGACACAGGTACACCTGTCAAAAGTTCCGTCTCAGACCATGTTCAGTCCTTTGTATCATTGTTCGGTTGGTTAATATCGGAGGACCCTTTTACTGTAAATTAGGGACTGATTAGGGGATCAGAAGAGGAGGAGGGTCTTGTAATTTTTCTTTTATCTAAAGGTGGGGTAGTCTGACTTCTTTTGAGGAGCAGGGGAGGGTGTTTCATTTTTTTCTTGTCCTAAATGGATAATTTATTATATTTTAGCCTTCCTTTGCAATATAGTAAATGGTTACATCAAAGAGACAACTGTCAGCACAAATGCAGAGGACAACAGATCTATTTCTGTGCAGTGGGTCACACATTAGATATTTAAGTTTAAGTTCAGGCACATGATTAAACAAGTTGTACCATTTTAACACTATTATAGTATTTGACATATTGCTGGGAGGGTTTTACAGTTTTCAAGTCAAGAGGAAGGTTCGAAGAAAACTTCCATAATCTTGGGTAGGGCTTTGCTTTTTTTTGAAATTTTCTTGAAAAAAATAAAATTTTGCCCTCATGACCTCAGGAAGACTAGCGACCTCTTTGTGGAAGCTAATAGGGACCCAAATAAAGAATAAGAATAAGAATCACCACCCCAATAATGCTTGCACAGTCCCTAGCCCTGGTTGAATGAGTTTAACGTTACGTTATGCAAATTCCCATTAATTTAGATCAACTTTACTGTTCTTATCAATAATAGTTTCCAATTGTTTGTAGCTTACAAAACATCTGTAGCAGGTAAAGTAGAGGTGACACACTTGGGATCAAGTTTTGCCACCCAACCTCCGGCATCAAATTCAGCTCAACATTTCAAATAGTGCCAACAACCAACTCGGAATAATCAAGAAGCTTCTTCATCTCTCAGTTATGAGTGAATGTACTGAGCATACATGTCAAGTCTCAGACTGAAGGTGTGAGTTTCTCAGCATCCCTCTATGGACTCCAGCCACCTCTGTCACCTCCATGTGCTCCCATCTTCTCACCAAAGAACAAATTGTACTCTGGTGGAAATTTTGAAGAGGAATTTGGACCAGTAATACAGCAATATTGTGTTTCTGACCTCGACACAATGTGTGTGCTGTGATGCTGCCAGAACCTTTTGAATCTCTAACGTACCTTTTCAGTGCTTTTATTCAATGTGCTTTTCAGTGAGCTGGATTTATTCTTAGCATGAATGGCCTCAATGGTTCTGAGATTCCCAGCTGTCATCCACTACAACACAAGATCCTTGTCTGTGCTGGCTCTTAACATTGTGAATAAACACATGGAGACAGATACTGCCAAGAATTCAAATTCTTCAGGGTGATACAATATACAGTCTCTGTATCAATGATTTGTTCTTCTTTGTAGGTGTTATTGTCCTGTGTAGAAAAATCACATTTAAGCCAGAAAATACAAGTTTCATCAAAGGAACCTGGAGTGGACCTCAGGTTGGATGAGTAACAAAGAAATATTTGGTAACACCTTCTATGACGCCCATAATGCATTATAAACATACTTATAATGTGTTATAATCTGCTTAAAGCACTGTATAATTATAGTTATAAGCACTTGTGAATATTCATAATTCTTTATAACAATCATAACACATTATAAAACATTTTATAATGACTTATAAGGTCAAGGTAATCGCTGGTCATTCATTGACTTTTTTTGCAAGGAAAAAGTATTATAATTCTCATGGTTGTAATACATTATAATCACTGTTATAATGCATTATAATGTGATTATAAGTTACTCTTTAAGTAAACTAAGTCTTTCTTTAAGTAAAGTGAGAAAAATGTCATTAACTCTATGTGTAAAGAAGGAGGGTTCCCATACCAGGTCTCAAACCCCGGTCTCAAGCAAACGTGCCCCAAAATAGACTTCCATTTAAGCCTGAATATTTCCTCAAGTGAACAATGATTCTCAAAATCCCGAGAAAACTCCTGAAACTATAACTTCCTGTAGAAAGAAAATAGCAATTTCAAGATAGAAGTGATGAGTTTTTGAATAGAAACAGTAGAGTCAGAGGGTTTAGAGCAGTATGTAGCAGACATCAGAGGAACTTCAGCACCGGCTTCACCACTCATCCAAGGTGACACCATGGTACATTTACCCAGACTAATAGTGTTGACATTCTCTAAATCTTACATTCAATTTCTTGATACAGAGTAACAATGAAAGCAAAGAGAATGTCTGCAGCGGAAATGAGTGCTTTGCTAGATGAGGGACAGCTTATTTGTCTAGCTTTAGTGAAAAGCAAGACAGTAGAGCTGAAGATTACGACCTGCTCCGTGTCATCTTTACTATCAACAAACTCTACCGGCTGTGGAAACACATAGGGGGAAGTATGAGGCAGCTTCAGGGAACCAATATCATTTTGTTTGCGGCGACCAACACAATGTTAACACAGTTTCGAAGAGATGCATGTGTGCTACAAAATAGCCCTCTATTTACCTTTTTAAATATGCAGGCTGTAACTATGTAACACAAATAATTGCCTCACAACAGTGGTACTGTCAGTGTGTAGTGTTTCCTCATAAGAAATTCATGTTCCCTATAAATCCTGCTAATTCATTTATTCATTTATATATAGTTTTTTCATTATTAAGTTACATCAGTCATTTTAGGCTTTAGGGTTTTATTGTAGGATTTAATTGCATTATCATCATAGATATTCATGGTGTGTAGTTTTTTTTGGGCTATATTTAAATAGGGAGGGGGGACAGACTGCCTCACAGGTGTTTTTAGGTGGCGTGTGAGAGAAGAAACTGCAGCATGCAACAATTATGTGCACCTGTTCATTTGCAACCTCCTCAGTAGATTCAAATCAGTGTGTAAATTAGTGTGAAGCAGATGTGCATGGTTCTGTTTGATCCTTCTCAGAGGTTGTTAGAAGACGTTTGCACATAGATTACAACAATATACACATGTACCCACTACAGGCTTTCATACAGACATTATACATCTTTTTTTATGTGCTGTGCAGTGCTCTCCATGACAAGTTGACTGATTTTGTAAAATCAGTGGAGTTCAGTGTGGAGCAATTACAGTGAACGAAGCCTAAAAATCAGTGGCTCAATGGAAGCTGCATATTAATGAGAGCTCAGAGAGTTTTATGGTCAAGCAATATCTGTGAGGTTATCATAACTTTATATGACATTACAAAGTTATCAGATAAAACTTCCATAACTTTAACCATTCAGCTTTCATTATATAATTAGCCAACAGTTTAAAGTGAACACGCTAAAAGGTCAAGATGACGCTGGTCGGAGATAGAAAATGATTGTTCCTAGAAACCGAATCATCAGAGGGTACTTTCAGTGTGTGAGGTCTGTGTAAAGCATGGAAGCAGCAGCTACCAGAGAGGCAGAGGGAGGGGGTGGGAGAGAGAAGGGACCCCTAACCCTGCTTCTGATGATCTATAACTACCATTTCCTGTTGTGATTCTGAAGAGAAAACTTTCTTAAAGCTGCAATATGCAACTTTTTTAGACATGACACAATTAAAATATGCAACATTATCTTTGTCTGTGGTCTTGTTTATTCATTCTCCCCTGTTTGCATGAAACTGGCTTTGCCGGTGATGTCATAATGTTGTGGACATGTAGCATGCCAGGTGTGGTGTAAGAGTTTGGCTGACAGAGAGCGAGCCGATCAAGGCTGTGGTGGTAAGGGAGGAACATTCTAGAACACACTGATCACTATCACTGTTCAAACTCTGCACTCATCGTCTTCTCCTGCATTTGTTTACCAGTGATCCTTCCCTCAGCCTCAGGCTAGATATCACCCTAAGATAAGTGGCAGGTACTCTGATGAACTTTACCAGCTAAGAGCAGCACAACTACCATTACACTTCCTGTCAGCTTGTTCCTGATTCCAAAATGTTCCTCCTGAAACCACCTTCTAGTATCTGTAGTATTTCTCATTTTCTACATAGTTAGAACAGTTTTTGGTTACTTCACAGAGGCTATCTGGATTTGGGAATTTAGCTGTGCTGTTCTCACTGGTCTGAAGTGCAGTTGGATAAAGGTGATGTAACATGTTTCTGTGCACCAATCAGAATTTAGCAACATTTAATTTCAAAATGCGACGACACACTTACACAGTCACACTTAAGAAAATTTGCAGATTTTTTGGATGTGAAGCTCTTGCTAAATAATATATAATAATATATAAATAATATTTATAATATTAATAATTAAGAAGGGAATCCCCCCCCCCCCCCCCAAATTCTCTCATTTACTTATGTTTATTTTGTGTTATAGAGAACTAGTCAAGATTTGAAACCAAGTTTCAGGGGCTTTAAAGTATCAAAAGTACTGAGACAAATGAGTAAATGGATCCTGTGAATGTTATACTATATTCTATTAATGGATTATTATTTCTGATGCATTAATGTGCATGTCTGTGTGTTCAGTGGACAGACTGGTCCAGTACGTGCTAGCTTGGTGCGGAGGCTGGAGGTGTGCACATGCAGTTTTAAGTTTTAAGTTTTAACTCCAAACTTGTCTTATTTACATGTTGTGTCTTCTTAGCTGTCTTGCTAATGTTAGCCACTGGTAAGGCTACATTCAGGAATCAGCTGGTTTAGTTCAGAGCTGGAGGCTGTGAGAACATTGCAGCAGTCAATGCGGCTAACATTAAGTTAGCTGTTGATATTTAGTAAATACCTCCAAACTACAGGCGGACTGCTTGTTCAATCACATCTCTTTTTCTTCTTCTACATGTATTAGACACAGAAGTTGTGACATGAAATGAAAATGTTCAAGTAATGTACAAATACCTAAAATCTGTATTTAAATACGATACATGAGTAAATGTACTGAGTTACATTCTATCAGAGGAAGTGTGCTTCAAGAAACACTTTCATCATTTCTTACATTTAAGACAAAAAACTCACTCATACAGACCACTTTCATGTTATGATTATTTTTTTATATTATTGTTTGTTGGTTATTATTTACTTTATTGTTTTATTGTTGTACATTTGTACATAGGTGCACTGGTTTTTCCTAAGATGAAAAAAGGAAAAATAATAAAGTGAAAAAAAACATAAAGAAGAGGAAGAAAATCTCTTTGCATGTCTGCACTGAACTTGAAAAACACTGAGCTGCCTGTATGCTCCCAGTCTGCCTTATTTATGACAATGATACCCTATACATCAACTCCACCATGACTCTGCAAAAAGTAGTAGTAAGAACTGGCCAGTTTCCCCATTGGCTTTGTTTACATTATGTATAGTAGAAGTAAGCACTTACACGGAAAGAGGAAAGAACATGTTGACTTAGGATAGTTCCTCTGTACTTTTTCTGATGAAACCCAGTTCCTTTGTCCTGTTTTAATTGTGCGAGTCAGTCAGACTAACATGTATGACATTCATTCATTTCTTATTTGTTATGTAATTTGTGTCTTTATCTTGCATTCATCTTTAATTCTTTTCATTTGCCCCAGCTGAACTATCAACATCCAGTGACAGATGACTGGTAACACTAATATTAGTCCTGGTTGCCATATTTAGCATCAGTGTGAACAGGACCTAGGTCAAGCAGCCCTCCTCACACCAGAGTCCCCAGCAAAAATAACTCCATTAACTGTTTCCCATGCACCATCCTCTCCGCTTCCTGTTGTCCCCCCACTCCTCCAAACACACAATCTCTATCTCTCCGTCTCTCTCTCACACACACACACACATGCACACACACACTTCCTGTCATGACAAGGCTGAAATTAAAACAGGCTGTTAGTTTGGACCCCTCCGCAGCCGACAGTGAGATTAGGGGCATTTTCTCACAGTCTTATGCAGATAGACATTGGTCGGTCAGGAGTGATGGGATACAACTTGGCAACTTTGTGTGTGCGTGTGTTTTCACGTACGACAATAAAACCTATCTTGACAAAAATATAATTACCTTAAAATTAACTCTTGTAGCCTCTGCTTTCTTAAAACTAAAGCTAAAAACAAAAACAGGCTGCTTCCAGGTTATAATGGCCTTGTAGTTTTTTTCTCTCACACATACACCCTGTAAATGAATTGGCCCTGAAGGCAAAGCTACTGTAAGCAAATAAAAGAAAGACTTAATCCTGTGTGAGTGTGCGCTTGTGGGTGTAAGTGTGTAATCAATGATCAGTCACGGTTCACAGGAGTTCTTGTAGTGGAGGCATGTCAGGACTTGACAGTGATGCACACATGGAGACAGTAAGGGGACCTGTTAACAGACTCCATCAGCTTACATTAAAGGATAAAATTCACGATTTTCTATATTTTTCTTATTGTCAACAAATCTCATGTAAAGCTAGGGGTCATGTGCTGTAGACCTCTGTTGTTGTTCAAAAACTATTAAAATGAGCCACGCCGCTGTACTGGGTGACATGTCCCTTTGTACCTGAAGACAGTGGCTACAGTAGTTTGTTTAGAAACCGTCCCAAATAGTAAATATAGCAATAAGATAACCATCAGGGTTCCTAGTGCGACAGATGCCGCTGCACGGAAACACGGTCCCGATTACAGACACCATGTTTACACAACCTCTTGACTCTGTACTATATTATAAATTACTCAAAGAACTTCAGTACAAAGTCAAGAGGTTGTGATATATAGCCCAACAAGCTAGCAACACTCCGTACACCAAACCATGTTTCAGCACATGTGCAGTGGTGTCTGCCGTACAAGGAACCTCATTCCTGAGGGTTACTATTTTATTACTGTTTTTACCATTTGGAGCCATTTCTAATCAAACTACTGGTCTACAGCACAGAGAAATAAGATATATCAGACTTTGGATACACACACAATACTTATAAGTAGGATGAGTTCATTGTTGGTTTGACTCAAGTGGCAACAATCACGGCTTGACATTGAAGCCAATGTGGAAGTCCCTCAAAGAGCAATGCCACTGAGGTCGCTAGGTGACTGCTCCAATAGACTCCCATTCAGAAAGCGTCACCTTCTCTCATGAAATACTAAGTCAATACATTTTTTGTCAATGAGTGATAATGGTCTCAATCTCTAAATTCAGGCCCTCTAATAAATGTGCTGATGGTCATTTTGGAAATTATTTCTCCATTGATAAGATATAAGACGAATAGTAGCTTTGATGTCTCTCATGTGGGTGTTGATTGACAGCTGTGATTGACAGTTTGCACCCCGGCTGCAGGACTTGCACTGAGTTGGACTATTGTTACAATATTTCGGTAAGCTTAATGTTACTTGATAACGATACTTGCTGTGTTAGTTAACTAATGTTAGCACCGCTAAGTCTGCACCGCTCGGTGTTAAGTTAGCGTTAGCTTTGGTCTGAGGTAGCAGGGCATGTTTCCCCGCACTACTTGTATGGAAGGTCCTGGCTCCAAACGGAAAAGATGGCGCCGACAATAAGCAGCAACTCTGGGCTTCAAACCAGCTCCAATGCAAACCAAATGGTGACGTCACATCTTGCTATGTCCATCTTTATATACAGTCTATGGTTTGGCTCTGTACATGAGATGTGTTGACAATAAGAAAAATATAGAAGATCGCTAGCCCAATCCTTTAAGGTGAAACTTCCTTGGCTGTCTGGAAGCAATGTAAAACCTAACATTCATTCATTCATTTCAAGCCAGGCAGCTGTTTTTCTGTAAACAAGCCCTGATAAACCCATTGTACATTAGTGATTAGCTTGTTAGCGACTAGCTCTTGAGCATAGTGAAGTTTTTAGCAAGCCAGATATTTTGAGAGTGAATACTGGTCTTAGATTCATCAGATAGCCAGAACAATGACTCAAAACTAATGTTAATGTTGCTCAGTACCTACTTGATGTTTAAATAGACAACTGTTTGCTAACACATTAGTCACATAAACCTTAGAAGGTGATAATATGTCAATTTTGTGATTACAGCTTGTCCCACTACCCACAACTGGCCAAAAAAACCCAAAACAGTTAATACTACTTTACTGTAATTATCAACCAAGGGTCCAAAAATTACTTCAAAAAGAGAGAAAATTCATTGAATATATTTTGGCTAATGATAGACTTCCAAAGTGACCTGTTTTATCATCACTTGGTCACAAAAATGGGTGAAAAAAATGTCACTTCACTTCACAAATGACAAACAGTTGTAATTGTAACAACTGTAACAAATTGTAACTGAGCCTCAAGTAGTGATTAGAGGATTTAAGTACAGTTAAAAACCAGCACATTAAAATCATTAAGACAGGTGAGACAGACAACATTCTTCAAGATTAAACACACTGTAAATGCTTTAAGACAAAATTTTAATTAGGCTGTGGTCTAAGTGAAGTCCTGGCATCTGCTTCATCAGAGAGGGGTCATCTTTCTGGATTCCTCTCAAAGGTTTCAAGTTACAGTTTGTCATTGTCATTGTGTTTGGGTTTCAGGGTTGGTCTCACAACACTAAGACAAAGTAAACCTGATCTTAGCTTCCCCGAGAGAATAAAAAGATAACTGATAACTGACTTTGGCAAAAAAAACTATATATTATTTCTATATTCACCAAGTATACCTATAATGATATTTTCTTGAATATGTTTAAAGGGGTTTTACAGCAATACACTAGCTAAATACATATACCATAAGGCTTATCTCCATTATGACCGAGGGCAGAAAGAAAAGGTACAAATCATCATACATCTTGTACATTACAGTAAAACATTTACAAAGCTACATTAAGAGTTAGGTACACTCCATTATGGTAATCTTTTAGTTTAACTAAACAAAATAGCCCAACTGTTGTTCACCAAAGAATTGTGACAACAATTGTGACCAACTTGTGAAAATTGAGTCTTTTTACATTTCTGTTGGTGAACAGGTTTAAACAATTGAAATACAGTGTGACAGAGCCAGGCTAGCTGCTTCCTCCTGCCTCCAGTCTTTATGCTAAGCTACACCGATCTTATCCTAACTCCAACTCCCTACGTAACACAGATATAAGATTGATATTGATCTTCTCATCTCACTCTCTGAAAGAAAATGAATATTTCCCCAAAACTTTCACAAAAGGGTAGGCTGACAACCTAAGAATACAAGGTAAGACCTTCTTTAACTCACATTTTTGAATGGCAGGTATTTTAATACAAAGATTAACAGTAAACAATAACTAAATCAAACTGATTCATACTTAAAGATTAATTAAAACAAATTAAAACAGTTCAAGTTTTGAACTGGTTGCTTTGTTTGCCACACATTTTACATGGTAATGACCGATGTTACATATTTAAGGCCCTATTTCCTCCAGCCATTATTTACATATTAGCACACTATGATGCCAGTGGAAAACTACCAACATGTCGGGACCCAAACACTCGCGTGGCTGAACAGAAACTTGACAATCTGGTTTTAGTTGAGTGATGCAGGTGGTGGTGGGTGGGTGGGCGTGGTGAGGGGAGACGAATCATCAAAACATCAAATTACACTGCTCCATCTATTACACACCCACTGACTATTTACTGAAAAGGTTGCAAAGCATGGAGGCGCCTGCAAGTCGGGGTGATATATACGTGGCTCATCATCGCCATCATGTGGCGGTCTTTAAATCAGGTGTAAAATAAAAACTAATAAGATCAGACTGGTTTCACTTTCATTTTAATACAGTAATCAGCAACATCACAGTAATGTATTATGAAAAAAAGCAACTTTGTAGCACAGTTAGTGTTATGTGCATCCAAGTATTTGTAAGTAATTGTGCTCTGTGTTTTTCCACTGTCCTCATCTCAGATCAACATGTCTTTCTAATAAATCAACTGAAACCAGTTTTTATTAAATTGAAAGGTGGCATCATTCACCCAAACATGTCCTCTGGTTGGACTTAACTCACATTTTATTCTGAAATTCCAATATCACGTTATATTTTCTGTTGGTGCAGCAGATTATATGATTATATGGTTGAGGGAAGAATTAATAACATCCATCAAATTGAGAATTATTCTCCAAAAAGGCATAGTTAAAGAGGAATTTTGAAATTTTAACATGGGAATGACCTGCAGCACACAGACATGACATGAAATGAAAGACAGAGTCCTGGAAGGACCAGCTTAGAAGCCATCCATCACTCAGACAGAACAAAAAGAGGTTCCCTGGCAGTTTAAATGAGCCTGAACTACAACTATGAAAAAAAATTCAGCCAAACATGAACTAAACTCTAGGTCTGACAAAAAAGAATTATGATTTTTAGGTCCAGAACTCATTACGAAACTGAATCCAATTACTGTAAGTGGCAGGAGTATTTGTTGAGTTCTTTGCTGAAAATTGTTCATTGAGTCTGTTATTCTTTTTGTCCCTTTGTCTGCTTTTCAGTCATGCTTGTAGCTTCCAGCAGCATCGGGTGAAGCTCTTAAGATTTCTTTCTTTTCTCTATCACTTTTAATAATGTGGGGTAGAGAGGAAAGACCACCCTGACAGCTCTGTGTGGCAGCCAATCAGCAATTAAGCCAACACAGTTATTTTAGATGAATCTCTGAAAGCTCCAATGTGTCCAGTATTTTGTGCCATTTCGGTAATGATGGATGAGAGGACTAAACTAAACCTGCACCTCCTCCCCAAGTGACATCAGTGTCATCGCCTCTACGCCAAAAACAACACAATAAAACTGAACAGAAGACACGTGTCTGTGCAACATCCACTCAGGATGAGCCAGTTGCTTCCCTCAAACAAAACAACATTTCAGCATTTCTCGGTTTTATTTGGAGAAGCCCTTGGATTGAAACAACTTAATCAATTAATTTAGTCTCTCCGTAATATGCTCCACACAAGTACGCAAATGGCAACGTCTGGCCCCAAACGCTGTGAACATCAACGTACCAATGGGGGTGATACACCTCAATCCTCAATGAGGCAATATAAAGCTAATCAGAGTGTTTCCATGACCACAGCTGTAAACAAATATGGCTTCTGTGGAGGAATGTGTACTGCTGACCTGTACTGCACAGAAGAAAGTAAAAAAGAAAACAGAAGATGTTGTATGCAACCTTTGAATTTCTCAGAGAGGAAAGACGACGACTTCCTGCGTGAATGAAGATGTGTCAAAGTGTCATAAATTTGTTGAACTTGTCAGTATGGTTGTTATGTTGAGCGAAATGAATTCAAGCGAAAGGGGTTCCCTTTTTTTATAGCACTCCTAGCTGCAATGTCAAGCTGCAGTTTGCGCTTGAGTTGAGTTTTTAAAACAAAATGATGTGTGAAATCAATGTAGCATAGCTCAAAGTGTGTTTGCGCCCCTGAGATGCACATATTGACTGATGAAAACCCTGCTCCATGATCTGTACACACAAACACAGTCAGTCCTGGGAGGAGGTCTAATCAGGCTGAGTGAGTATCCAGGAGTCTGCCTGTAGCGCTCACAGCTGACAGTGTCATGCAGTTTGATGCTTCAGTCATCTCTGAGGGTTCCAGTGAGAAGAGCCAGAGTAGGGTGATGGGTTTTCTGCAGGGTTTTTTTTTATATGTTTGATTCAAAATAACAGCCCAAATAGACATGAAAGTGAGTAATTGCCACCCTACAGTATATAATATATAGTTCTAACATATCATGTTAGTTAAGTCTCTCATAAAGTCAAATAAGAAAATGTGAATCTGTGAGGCAGGATTTAAACAGCAAGAGTTTTTGCAGAGCTAAGTAGCTTTAAATAATTATCATATTACCTCATCACTACATGAAGATATGAACCACCAACAAATTTACAATGCATAGTGAAAAAAAGTCACTTCCCTTGGCAACCTCAATAACTCATCGGCGAGAGCAGAATCTCTCAGTGACATGGCCACAGCAACAACACATAACACTACTGCAGTCTCAAAAAGAAAACTACACATACATGAATTTGTTTAACTTAACCACCAAAATTATGATCATACGATCATTTTTAACCCATCCCAAATTACTGTGCGTGGAGAAGATTTATTAGTTTAGATCCCCTTTAGTTGAGTCATAATATCTCAGCTGAACATATTTAGGAACAGAGATGTCCACGTGAACCCAACTGACATATAGAATTGCATATATATAGGCTACTTGTATGTCACTCGTAGGGCCAAGGTGGATCACAAGAAGGGCCTGCTGAAGAAAACACCCTCATGGCCCACATGGCTCTGCTTTATTCACAGCAGACATTTTGACATGTCAAAGCAAGAGAAGCACAGGAGCAATTATTGATGGTTGAATCCCATTCATCCCATTATCAATTATGTCATCAGTTCCACCTATGCTTTTCCTGCTATGACATATTAAAATGTTTCCTGTAAAGAAGGCTCATTAGATCTTCTGGCTGCATCTTCTTGCAACAATAGTGTAGCTCTACCAAACTGGAAAGTTATCAATACATAGTAAAATGTGCCAGAAGTTGGGTGAGTATTTCTATGGAGGCCCAGTATTTATGTTAAATGATGTTTTGACCTGTCAGTGCAGTAGGTATCAGGCTGTGCCATCATAAATCTAGTGGGCCTCATTACAGGCAACACCACTCTCTCTCCCTGACCTAACTTACCTTTAAGCTGGGTTTAAATCCTTCTCTCAGCCAAGCAAAGAGCAGATACTCAGCAGCTTCATCCATCCTTATATCTACATTGTATGTGCTTGGGCTCACTGGCTTGATCATCTTCATTGTTATGTCCTGCTCAGTAGTCCAGCTGTCATCCCTAGCTTCACTAGTCTTATAATTATATATCATAAATGATATAAATAATATTGTGTTCAAGCCTTGACAGCTGGCAATTCTCATTAGGAACATGGTCCACAAATAATTGTGGATTGTTTTCAGTCATTTCATTTACTTGATGGAACTGAGTGACTTGTGTGTTCCCAGTGGATCCTAAAGATGTCTCCAACAGTCCTGATGACTTGTACTACTTAAAAAGGGGAGCTAGGTAGAGAACAAAGTTATGACCAACCAGTGTGATAAGCACAAGAAATGTGTGTGGTTATCTTGCCAACAGATCTTGTTTGTGCAAGATTTCACGAAGGTGACCAGTGGCACTGGCACACATAATCACACTTTGACAATATGAGTCACCTCAATGCCACACTGCAGAGGGAACACATACCTGATGGCTTCTGATGACTAGAAAGTAAGTTTATCAGCTGAAAGGGAATAACTTTGTACGTGTGAACTGCCATGAATGATAGATGATGGGAGGAATCACACATTAATCTGCCTTCCTGACATCACTGACATAATCAGAAGAAGGCTGTATTGTTTCTGAGATTACAATGTGTCTACTTGTTGAAAAATGTATATTGAAACTGAAATAAATTGGATTTGCATGGGTGTGCCTCTGTGATGAAAAATAGCAGCCCTAAATAGGTCAAAACACAAGCCTTGACAATAAAACTACAACGTGACTTTTGCTAGTGACACCCCTCCTCCAAGTTCACAAATCACAAAATATGCACAAGCAAATGCTACAAAGAAAATGCCCCAAACAAAGCACCACATGTAGCCCACCATGGCCTCACTAGCAACACACAAGGGACCTATTTCTGTGCTTATCACTAACCTACAGTAGCCTTAGTGGAACTGAAGTGGACCTTCTGGCTATGGGTTCAATCCAAGTCCCAGGAACAGTGCCAGGCTGTGAGGTGATTTGGCTTAGTGGCCATAGTAGGAAATGCAGGTCACATTATGTCCATTGGCCTAAAAAGACTCCCTATACACAAACATTAAAAAAGAAACTGCTATAAAACAAAGAACACATGTCTGACCTTCACCCAGAAATGACTCTTATCATATTTGATCCATCTGGTCCAATAAAAATGAAAAAGTCTCATAAAGAGCTCAGCCAGAGAAGGGCTGTAATGCTCACACTCACTGACCAAAACCACTGAAGCCAGAGGAAGACTCAACAACTTTGTTGGCGTATGTCCATGGTGAGCAGATCTTGGTACATGGAGTTCATTTAATAAGTCTATGGCTACACCTATTTGGGCCTTTTTGGTCTAAATTATTAACCTGGTGAATCTAGGCCTGAACTTCATTCAGTTTCTAATCAAGCTTTTCTACTGCAGACATTTGGACCTGTCATAGCAGGAAAAGCTAATAACACTGATAAGAGCTTCCAGTAAAGTTCCCCGGGAGCCGATACAGAAATGGAATGCAGTTATTATTAACACCATTAGTCACACCTGTGCCAAATTATCTGCACAAGAAGAGTGTGCAGGGATTACTGGCCCAATCTAAAGCGATAGATAAACAAATATAACACACCAAACTATTTGATTTTTAATTAATTGATCAGTCAACTGACAGAAAATTAATTACCAACTATTTTGGTAATTGAATCATTGTTTTAATAATTTTACGAGCAAAAATGCTGCACATTTGCTGGTTCCAGCTTCTCAAATGTGAGGTCTTTATGTTTTTCTGAATGTCTTTGGACGATTAGTTGGACAAAACAAAACATTTGAACTCATCAGTTTGGTCATTTTTCACTATTTTATAGACAAAATGATTAATGCAAAATGAAAATAATTGTTAGTCGCAGCCATAATCTCAGTTGAATAATGACTGAAGTAAAAAGTATTAATAGCAGGTTTATAATAACGCAGTTTATACTGATTGAATAAATGTAAGACTTCTTTCCCAGCAGACAAAGTCAGGTATATGTCTCAGTTGTGGTTATCACGAGAAATGTTTTCACTTGGTCCACAGAATTTGTGAGAATCCCACAGATCATATATCATCTTCATCATCATCATATTTCATTACTCTTACACAGTAGTGTGCGGGGATGATGAATACCTGCTACAACAGTGAGATCATGTTGTGACAAGAGAGTTGAACGTGACTTGGTTATGTTTTTTGGATGTTATAGGGTAAAATCCCTGGATGTGTACATCCATGGTAAAAAACGAGGCGTGCCAGCCGGTTGCGGCTGCGCGTTTCCGTGTTACTTCCTTGTTCTTCTGTGGAAGGCTTAAAGTTTTCACGGAAGGGGCACATCCGGGACTAGAGTTTTATTCGGCCGAGCCCGCGTTACATGTTAGTATCAAACATCTATCCTGTCGTTGTTCGCTCCCAGCTGACAGAAGAGCCATGGCTGACAGCAGAGAAACGGAGAAACAAGAAGGAGAGCAGGAGCCTCAGGGTGCCGTGGGTGGGGAAGGTATGTGAATGTTAACTCACTAACGTTAACTAACCGAGCTGTATATTCACCAAATCTGACTAAACTCCTCTCAACAGCATGAATATTATATTTAAAAGTGAGCTAGGTCCTGTATAAACACATTTAGGCCACTGATGAAGAATAAAGAGACCGGATGAGTATTTCAGGTCTGAACTTTTAGCCAGCTGTTCTGGTTACGTTAACCGCATACCTGCCAGACTTTAACCAACCTGGTTAAAGTGATGTTTTTGTGTGGCTAGGTGGTGGCTTTTTATGACCTTCTGTTAATCCGTTAACTGTATAATCTATACACTGCATAATCTATAAATTAGACGGTATAATCCAAAAACCCAGCAGAATCGTGTATTTTAAAACCGGCTCATCGCTGCTGGTTGAACCATCTTTCGGTTCAGACTGTTGAGAGAAGCTGGTGAGTGTTGAACTGAGTTGGTTCTGATATAAAGACCTGTAGAGGCCTTATTTTTGTCCGGTCAGATAACTTTCGTGTGACAAACAAGGTAATAAACCAGACCGTATGAGTCAGCGTGTTATTGACAAGTTTGGACGAAGTTTCAGATTCTATTTGATGTACAATATGAACAATATCTTCTGAAAACATGAGCAAACATGAGAGCAATTACCACCAAGAGCTACATGACTGACAAACAACGATGACAGCTTTATTTTGCTATTAAAAGACGAGGGCGGAATTACCGCCGATAGTGTAAGGTGAAGATGACGTCACGCGAAGAC
Source organism: Thunnus thynnus (assembly GCF_963924715.1). Lineage (NCBI taxonomy): Eukaryota > Metazoa > Chordata > Actinopteri > Scombriformes > Scombridae > Thunnus > Thunnus thynnus. Next base: position 37,188,592 of record NC_089517.1, on the reverse strand, counting down.
TAATGTGAAAGAGAAACTTTGACAGCAAATATATAGCCTATATGATTATATAATACTACATATGTGAGGATTTTACTGATGATTTATAAAGATGATCTTATAAAGATTTATAGCAATTATAAAAGAAAAAAGACTCGTTGTCCATTTAAATATCACACTATTATAATGTATATTTTGTCTACAGTAGTAACAGACATTGTAGTCCTCTCGATCAAAGACATGATTCATTCTGCTATGACTGAGCAAGTTTCACATTCATAGATCATTGTTTTTAGATGAAGTATCTCGTTACAATGATTCTTTGAAAGTTACATAAAGTCTCTATATAATCTGTAGCTCTGTGAGACATAAGGAAAGTATCTTTATAAATGTTTTATAAATAAAACATTAAATATAATCTCCTTGTTATATCTATTTTCTAATATTTTACTGGTGTTTACTGCACCCACTCATATTTTTGTTTAGGGCTTCATCTAATGATTATTTTCATTATCGATTCATCTGCGGAAAATTTTCTTGATTAATCAATGTAATCATCGTGTCTTGTTTTCTCTGACGAATAGTCCAAAACCGAACGATAATCAGTTTAACTTTATTTATGACAAAGACAAAGATTGCGTCATCATATTTGAGAAGCTGAAGTCAGCAAATTTCTGCTATTCATGCTTAAAAAAAAGGCTAAAGCAATTATTAAATTATCAAAACAGTTGCTGATTAATTTTCTGTCGACTGATTAATTAGTCTACTGATCGTTGCAGCTCTAGTGTTGTTAATAAATGTTGGAAAATTCAAACTGTAGTTATTAATATAATGAATAATATTTTACTAAGGCACTGCACGTAATCTGCTGAAAACTAGAATTCCAAAATTGTGGTGTGGATGAAAGTCATGGTAGAGATTTGCCATTTACACTCTGTAGTGTGTATTTACATCCGGACCTCTCTTAATGTAGTGGTGGAAAAATACAGTAACCAAAGAGCACTAATAGTGTGACTCAAGGCAAATCACAGTTACATGTTTTCTTTTGTATTCAGTTAGTCATGTTAGTATTTACCTGCAATAAAAATATCACCATGCCAAACCAGTAGGCTAATTAAATATGACGCTCCAGGCAATGATTTCCTCAGGCCTGCACTGCTGTTGCCACTGTCTTGCTGCTGGAAGGCAAACCATCACTCCCAGTAAGGATTGTGCAAATATTTGACAGCTTCCAGTGTACCCTCTTATGAGTGGTACACTTATACTGCAGTTTTTGCAGAGTGAGTAGTACAGGACGCTGTACTAAACATAGAAACATCAGCTATAAAACCTCAAACAAACATTAGCTATGTTTCCATCCAAATGTAATGCAAATGTTAACTCGCTTTCCAGGAAAGCTTCTAAAGCACATTAATGCATTATTACTACCACTTACTGTTCTATGAATATTAGGAGCTGGTTCATCAAAATAAATAAAGTCTGGTGCCATTAAACAATTGCACAAAAAGAGGACTCAATGAAATGATGAATGAGAGTGTCAGTCAAACCGCAAACGATGGAAAATCAAGTAGAAAACATGATGCTGCATGCGCTCCTGTCTCCTAATCACTCCACACGTCTGATGTTTTCATCTCTTCAGTGGAAGAGAACTTTATTTTCTTCTTGTGAGATTTTTTTTGATGTGCAAATTGAAAATGTGAAAAAAAACAGATTAATAGAGATGCACCTAATAAATGTAAGGAATATTTTGTCTATGTAAAGAAAATGACATTACTTTCTTATGCCTTTCTGAAAATTTCACAAACAACGCAGATAATAATGAAATAACTGTGAGTGATAATCATCCTCTCATTGTTCCAGATGTCATTGACGATCCCATCATGGAGATAGGGGCGGTGGTCCTCAGAGGGTAAGTCTTGTCTTAACAGCTTGTTAAAGGACCATACCTGTGTTTTTTCACGCTAGTCAGTTTATTGCAAATTGTATACTTTACATTTTAACCAACTCATAGTTTATTAGGGTTAGGGTCAGGGTCAGGGTGTTTGAAAATCTACTTGCAGAGACTGTAAACTTGCGTGAGATGCGTAGCCCATATAGAGCTGAGCCATATACCTAAGTAATTCAAATTTTAGTTTCGGCATGATGTGTAAAATTTTTACACTTTAGAGAAATTACAACAGCCACAAAAAGGTTACTTTCAGTCAAAAAGTAACGCTACATTAGCTGTCGCGAGGCAGCAGGGTTATCCATGTTGCTACTGGAGCTGGAATCACTATATATTATAAATCCTAATACAACCACTTTGTCAAAACACACAGTTATATTATATTACCGTCTTCCTCCCCACCATATTTCTCTTGAGAGACCACAGAGAGGTTTTAGTTAATAAGATGATGAATAAAATGTATGAATATATGTAATGTTTGTATGATGATCAGCGTTTGCTTGGCTTGTAACCTGCTAGTAGAAGTGTTGGTGGTATGCCCTTGGTGAAGCAGTTTTCGCTGTTGCAGGTACGTGATCGAGCGCATAAATACGGAGGACCCTGTTCGGCATGTCTCCTCTGAGGATCTGGGAGGAAGGCCAAATGAACAACAGGATCCACAAATCAAAGAAGTGGTGGAACAGCTGCTCAAGATTGCAGATGAGCTGAACAAGAACGCTGAGCTCCAACGGTAAGCTGCAGACAGATCCAGTAGATGTGCTCTTGTCTGTCCAGGATTTTATTGGTCAACAACGATCACTGTGTTTGAATGTCAGTCTGCGGTTTGAGTATTCAAACACTTGAACACAATCGAACCCTGTCATTTACTATACATACCTGTTGTGAGCAGAAGCAGAGTGTAAAACCTGTCTCTTGTTTAGACTGTGTTAAATATGAGACACGTTTTACATAATGCACAAACTTTTGTTTGTGTGACTGAGGCTTTTGCTCACTCTTTGTCTCACTCTTTGTAGGGACACTTTTTTTTATGAAAACATGTTTTTTGCCATCCATATTATCTTCATGCAGACAGTACAAGCTAAATGATTATTATCTGCTAGTAAATGATGCACTGCTTCTTCTAAAACAGACAGCTCATATGCATAAATTTAAGAATATTTAAGAATATCTTTGTGTTGTCTACTCTGTAGAGCCCTATTGAAGAAAACTCACACACAGTTTACCTGTAGCCAGATTTAACCTGATAATAACAAACAGTTAGGCTCATGTATAATTCAATATTTCAGCTTTTAAAAAATGTATTTTTGCCTCAACTGCTGCTGGACATTGATTATTAACATCAGAGCAGGTAGCACAACATGAACATGAACAGGCTGCTCACTTTTAGCCTCTGTAGTCTTGTCTGCAGAAGTTTTATTGGCCTTTTTGACCTTTTAGGTTCTTGTACTAATTAGTGTGTGAAGTAATGAGGTGCTTTTGACTGGCAATACTGTCTCTGAATCCAGTTCCACACAGCAGACAGCACACGACTTTTTATGGCACTTTTTGTCAGAACTGTGGTTGGACATTTGTTCTTCCTCACTGTCACTGTGTTTCCAGAAACTCTGACACGTTATTTTTTTATCTCTAAAGAGCCTTTTCTTTCATCACTTTTTACTTTTCTGTCTCTTAGATTTATTCAATCAGTATCCTGCCCCCCAATTTCTGCTCACAAATTGTCACTTAGTGTTACTAATGCACACTTGTCATTTGTTGATGCAGCTTAGGGAGAAATGGGGAGCATTTGTTTTGATGCAGTGGATCTCTTACTAATGCAAACATATATATATCATCATATTTCAATGAATTGTGCAGCCCTAGTGCATTCTGACTTGTGATTTTTACTAGAACCTTGCTAGAAGAGCAGTTAATGAATAAAGGTTTCAGTAGCCTTTAATGTGCAGGGAAAGATGAACATGTTATGAGTATGAACGCAAATGGGACTGTTGAACTGTGAACCAGGGATGTTCTAATATCAGATGTTCATGCTACAAATATTATGGCCAAAAATATCATGAAATTCATCAAAAGCCAGTGCACACCTCTACTACGACCATTGTTACATTTTCAATCTGTCCATTTCTTCCTATCAGACTCATCAACCAGGTTCAGGGTAATTGTGCTCAGGACATCTTCATGAAGGTAGCCAGGAGCATCTTTGCTGACGGGATCAACTGGGGTCGAGTGGTGGCTCTCTTCCATCTGGCCTACAGACTCATACACAGGGTAACGCACTGAACAGACCTCTCACACAGCTGGGAAGACAGAGGGGACGCTGGTGCCCACAGTGTTCCTCCATTCTGTATTCCCAGTTTTTATTTCAATGATATCCTCAGTATTACTTAACATAGAAACATGGGACTCTCCCGGATAATGTTGCGATCCTTTAGGTTTATGTTATGACCACCAGTTTTAAATATTTTTGACTTTTTGCCTCAAAATACTACAATACCCATGAGCCTCAGCTGCCATTGCTGTGGAGAAGAAGCAAGTCAGAGGTGCGCATCAGAGTGGCACAGCTTCCGACTGCCATTAGCTGCACATGTAACAGAATTTTAAGCTTTGTTATTAGATGTTTCTTGCCGAAATGCACTTTAGACGTCGTAGTTAACTTCTACCTCAACATTTTCTATGTCCACAGTCCCTTTGACTTTTTATCAAAGAACTAGTTATTTTCCAATGCAGTTGTTCATCTTTTGAACTGATGATTCGCCCAAAATAGCTGGGAGCACTTCACAACTTTCTACAGCTGCAATAATCACTCACTTTTTGTTCTTAATTAAAGGACAGGTTCACGATTTTTCTAGAGTGTCTGAAAACAACAGCCAAGAGCCTAAATGAACATTGAAACATGTTTTTCTTGCTGTAATCATTCCTCCTGTTCATACTGACCATTAGAAGATTTCTTCATAATGTACTTACAATGTAAGTGATGGGGGACTAAATCCACAGTCCTCCTTCTGTGTAAAAACGTATTTAAAAGTTTATCTGAAGCTAATATGAAGCTTCAGCATCCAAATGAGTCAAATCAAGTAGATATCTTTCAACCTTACAGTCTTTTTAGTATCAAAGTCCCTATTTTTGTTACTATACTTCCACCACATTTGATGCTAAAAAGACTGTAAATGTGTCAGATATCCACTTCATATGACTAACTCAGACTGCTGAAGTCTCATATAAGCTTCACATCCACTTTTAAATGACTTTGTGGACACACTGTTTATTTTGGCTCCTACCTTGCACCCTGTGACAAAAAACATGCAGTGCTCCCCCAACACATGTGGGCACTCATCCTGCACTTCAAATCTGTGTTCAAAAAGTGGCACATTTCTGTGTGAACAGAGCTTCACTTGTGGATAATTTAAGGATTTCATTCTTAAACTGCTTTCACACATGCAGTCTATCACTGAAATGTTCAGGAACATTTCCTGCATGGGGTCATGTGTGAATGGGAGGAAGGATTGATATTCAGGGAAATCTGTACCGCCAATTTCCCACCTGAAGACCTAGTAACATTTCAGGCAAAATGTAGTACTTCTGTGTTGTGAGTGAAAGCAGTAACATTGCAGGGACAAGCACATAAAGGGTTACATCCATCTGACGCTTCCACACGGAGCGAGTGAACCAATCACAAGACTGGATGTGTGGGTGACGTACTGCGAGTTGGGTGGTGCTTGGTTTCGTCTGTTCGTCTGTTTTCAACATGGCAGCCGCGTCACAAACTTTCTCCTTTTTACGACTAAACTTCCTAGTTTGAAAGTTTGATCTGAGTTTCATGAGTTTCGCCCTCTTCTTCTGTTGAGTTTTATGGCGGCTGGCATCCATAAGTGTTGCATTACCGCCGTCTGCTGGACTCTCCCTTGCCCCATCTATTCCGGCATTGCCATGACGTGTGAAAAGGTGCAAGACGGAAATGTTCTTGAATGTAGCTGCATGTGTGAATAGTGAAAATCACTAGAGGTGCCTGAAAGGTTATTCCAGTAATTTACTGGGAACTATGTGTGAAAGAGGCTTTACATTACACACAAATCCCTGAAAACTTACTCTGACTGGTGTTTTGGTTTTGGTCTCTTAAAGGCACTGACCACCAACCATCTAGAAAACATCAGACTAGTCATCAGCTGGGTTCTCCAGGTCATCAGAGAGAGGCTCTACTCCTGGATTGTTCAGCAGGGAGGCTGGGTGAGTCATTCATTGTCCATAAAAATCTGTCAGTAATGTTTGAAATGTTGCTTTAAGACTTTGTGGTTTATAAGTATGGACTAGTCACTTGGGTCCAAAGCTCTTAATCTTGCTTTCTTTTTCATTCCAGGAAGGGGTGATCAATGGCATTTCTCGGTGGAGGACAGTAGCCATAGCAGCTTCAGTAGTATTGGTGGCAACCTTTGTTTACTACAGGAGGACACGCTGAGAGCATCAGACCTCACACCCTCACAACCAGGGCTGCAGTCCCAGCCCCTGGATAAACACACCGTATTCATTTTTGATAGACATTTTCTAGACATGAATAACAACCACTCCTCAGCCTCCATCTTGTAAACCAGAGGAGGCCAAGCACTGTACAACGAGGGAGAACACCTCCTATCTTCTCAGGTTTCCCAGAACAAAAAAATGCATGTACAAGGAGCTGTCTGCCGGGCCTCTCCGTCTGCCTTCACCAGCAACTATTCCATATCCTCCATGGAATTACAAGAGCTGCAGCAGCACACCCTACGGCAGCATTTCTGCCAACAGATGATGGTATTTATGAATAATGGATGTAGCTGTACACATCTTCACATAGACCTGAGGACATGACCCTACCTGAACCAGGTCTCAGGTCCACTCTTTCTAGTCCACATAGGTTCTGATTGGGGTCCAACTTAAATTTCAGCAGGTCAGCAAAATTTGGATTGTACCTGATGGGACATGAAGAAGAGTCTGATGACATCAACAGCATATACTGCATCGTAAGTCAGCCAATCAAAATTTAACAAAGTACTGACCTGGATGTGCTGTAGCTTCATCGCGTTATCTTGCACCTGTGCCTTTAAGAAAATTGTATGTTGGCAAGAGGCAGCCATGTTGGCTATTTGCTGTGTATCAGTTCAGAGGTTGCATTTTTAAAACGTGAGCTGGATAATTTAACAAGGGCAAGTACTGTACACCATCCTGAAGCATACTAGAAGTAGCACATCAGCAAACTGAGAGTGAACTACCTTTTGTTGACTGTTTTAATTAATGGACAGGTCCATGTTGAGTTCAGGTAGATAATCAAGTTAGACCTCTACTTATCTGTCTCAGCAGAATTCAAAAGAGTTGCACATTGGGATGGGCTGGTTTAAGAAATGAATAATTTCCCACTTTAAAGTTTTCTTTTAATGATACCCTTGTGTGAAAGTGTGCTGACTCATGTAACAATTACATAGTTAATGCCATTAGTTTTAATTATTTCAACATTTCTCTGAGAAATCATGTGTTTATCAGTTAGCAGTGAGCCTCACCCTCAGTTGCTAAGAAGTCAGTCAGACATACTAATTCGAAATGCCTCGTTGTTGCAACAAACAATACATCACAGTGCCGAATTCATCGGAAATTCACCCAGAATCTTAGAACGAACTAGTTTAAATTGCTTAATGTATTATAAGTGTAATCTTAAAATTCAGCTTGCAAAAGAATATAAACTTGTTGTTGGGTGTTTCTCGCTGAAATGTTTCTTTTTAACTCCCCTCCTTTAAAGGATAGGTTCAACTCTGTCTTAAAACAATATTCAGGTACCCTTATGAACACTGAAACATGTTTTGCTTCCTCTCGATATTGGACTGAAACAGGTCCCCTCTTAAAACAGTTTGAGTGTATGTGTTACTGCTATCCTTCCACTGCAGCCTGTGCAAGACTGTAAATTTAGATGATACCCACTTGATTTGTCTACCTTGGACTGCTGAAGCCTTGTATTGAGAACTTCAAGTGAACGCTGGAATGTATTTTTACACAGAGCAACTCTGTGTTCCACATCTCTTCCATTGGAAGCACATTAGAAAGTGATCTTTTAATAGCCAGTATGAACAGGAGGAATGATTACAACAAATAAAACCTGTTTCAATGACCATTTGGTCACCTGACTAATGCTTTAAGACAGACTTGAAAATGTGAACCTATCCTTTAAGTTTTTATGTAAACAGTACTGTACCTTTGAGTTTTTACCAAAGAAGCAGTGTGGTGGTTTGGTGAATTCTCCTATTTTAGACAATGAAATATTCACTTCATTGCTGGTGTTTACAGAGGGTCATTTTATTAGCTAATTAACTATTGTATGCATAACCATCACTTTACTGTGAACACGTCTGAATAGCACACTGGCTCAAGTATCTAGCTAGTAGATCCACGTTAACATTAACATCATATACTTTACTAGCAAAGGTATAAAAAAGCTGTTTGTTCAATGTTTGTGTCCCCGTTAACAAAATGTGAAGACTTTTGTAATGCTGTAGTGTGGAGAGGAGAAACAGGTTTTTGAAAGCAATGATGTATCATTCACAGACGTTGGCCATACCAGCAGTGTTAAGCTCATTTCTGTTGCCTCTGTCTTTCTGTGATGAGCTCCCGGTCATATGTGACAAATATTGTCAGCCAACTGCATGAGTATAAAATAGTGGTTTGACTGGAGAAGTCAATGCAGCAGCCCAGAAACTGCTGCTAAGTCTGGTTAGCAGGTTTGTGACCCAGGATCAAATCATTGTGTCATGCAGTCCAAATAAATAGAAAGATGTAAATGAGAGCAACTTTATTCTGTTTGACTTAAGTAATAAACAAAAGGGCAAAGGCAACAGAACAAATGTCAAGCTGCTGATAGTGAATGGAGGAGCCACCTAACAATAGCAGACCATTTGGACAATCATACTCCTTTCTGTTTGACAACTGAAAGAAGAAGAGACTTAAAGTGCTCCTCCACTCAAAAACACGTTTTTCTTCTCGTTCCTTCAGTTGAATGTTTGAGCTTCACCGTACAGAACGATCTATGTGCAGAGTTTGACACTAAAAGGCTGTTTTTACATTCATCTGCTGAAAGTGAAAAGTTTCTCTGTGCTCATTGAAAATCCAATTTTAAGGGGCGGGCCTATAAGCAGGATTTATGACATCACAACTAGTTTGGAAGCAAACTAGGGTCCAGTATGAAACTTACACAAGTGTGTTGTCGAAACCTGAAGCCTACAGGCCACATACACTGAAAATGGACTTTACAGTGAAGTAGGAGACATCTTGTGCTCAGCAGTTGAATTCTGAGATGAAAAATATTTGCATTTTCATGGTTTATGGATTTTTTAATGAGGGAGAAGGAGTAAATGTAATTTTAAGGATTTTAAATTGGTAATTATACTTTTTTGTGCAGTAAACATATCAGACATTGTTCCAAGCAGAGTCTTTTTTATGTCTGAATACATCTCTGGAGGGGTCCTTAACATCTGTCTTCTCCATTTGTCCTCCACTGTGAATTGTAATATTTTAGAGAACAATCTTAAAATGATAAAATGTGGATGGAAATTCCTTTTTTTAATTTTTAAATGTAAGCAGTGTTGTCAAATGTGTCCACACGAGTGTGGTCTGATCTTACTCCTCAGTGAGATGATGAACTGTGAGACATATGTAGCTCTACAACATTACAGAACTGGCTTACTCACCCAACTTCATAAACTAATGATCCTTATCCAGCTGGGTTGCTGTGTACAGTATTTACACTTTATTTTCACACACACACTTCTTCAGTGGATTAACTGATGCTGGTAACCTGTAAAACCTCTGTGACTGTTGCAGAAAAACTGCAATTTTGTCCTTTTGTCTTTAAATTTGTAATAATCTATTTACATTTTTAAGTTATCAGATAAGTGCACATATAAGGAGGAGGAATAGCCTTTTTAGAGTAGGAGAAACCCTTGTCTATTGCTCTTTGGTATAACTGGTTTATAGATAAAGGAGTAATTATATTAACTACTGCTATACTTATTCCAATGTGAAAGGGTGGGATGATTTGATATGGGGACAGTTTGAGGCTGGCAGCAGGCCCAGGTGTTATCTAGTGCCATGTGAGCTGTTGTCAAGGGTTTTTGCTACCTAAACCATTGTGTACTCTTCAGAGGGAACTCATATTTATATGCCGTTTTGTGGTGTTTATTAAGGTGACATAAGGATATTTTATTGTTATAAATATAAATTTTATGCTTGGACTCTATTTGTGTAAATACATTAAAAAATTCTTCCATTCATTGCTTGTTGTGTAAATGTTCTGAGTCAACCAGGTCACAGGATATTTAGTGAGTAGCTCACATGGCAATCATGTTGATGGAACTTCCCAGGTGAAGATGATGATCAAGGTGTTTTTGAATTGTCTTTCCAAATGAAAGCCCTGACATGAAGTGACTTTTCTCTCTTGTCCCAGTTTTCACCAACAGTCCCAAGTTTTCACTTCTAAATACACCGAAGTGTGCAAACCTGTTAAGTTTTGTCACTCCCCCACTAGGTTTTGTACTCCTGGCAGTGTGGAGATAGCTCTGAAACAGTATATAGGCCTTCAGGCTGGGAAATAATACAATTAATTGAATTGAATATGTAAAATCCAAAAAGAAAAAAACTTTAAAGGCTTTTTCTGTCAGGTCCAGTTTTTCTGGGATTGGGCCGAGGGATTTCCTTTAAAAAGGAAACAACTGTAGCAAGCGAGCCTACTCAGACATAGCAATTACTATTTAAAATGAATTATCTTTTTTTTTTGAAATGATGACAAATTGTCTCGTCCTGAAAAAACATATTCAACAGGAAACATGCTGTAAACACAACATTGACATATCACCTTTTCAAGTTTATATGGTGAACATGTTAGCTAACAGTTGCCTATTTAAACCCAGCAGACACAGAGCTGCATTAGTGGTCATTTGGAGTTGTGTTTGTGTTCACCTGGTGAATGTAAGTCCAGTATTGACTCTCCTTTAACTCTGCTTTGCTGTCCGTTACACTGTAAAACCCGATGAGTTAGTTCAGCTCAAACTGTTTGAGGAAACCGATGGCCTTGAACCATTTAAGTTTATTAAGTCAAACAATTTAAGCATGAAAAATTCTTTCATTTACATACAAGTATTTATTGTGAAGGCAACTTTGGTAAATAAAGTTGATAGTACTAATTCCACTGAGTTCATTGAACTTAAAACTAAGAAGTATCTTTAGACTCATATGTAGCATTTCTCCAAACTTATTAAAAATGTGCAAATAGAATTACCTGAATTAAGTAAAACTACCTTAAATGGATCTTCTTTACACAAATGTTACCACTAAAATTATAGTATATCTCTGCCTGACTGTAAATGATATAGTTTTGATGAACAATAGCAACCAGCCTAAATGAAAAAGAACTAACATTACCCACAACACAACTAGAGGGCTAAATCACAATATAAACCTCAAACTATTTCATTCCTTCCTTTGTCCCATTGTTTACTTAAGGCTATTTCAGAATAAACACAAGCACCATCTTCACACCAGTCTTGCAATTAAGACAACAATATTTTAACATTTAACAGTCAACATTCAGTTAAGCAAGGGGGAATACAGTATTTTCAAGGCTAGATAATGTCACACCCATTACACAGCAAAAATTAAGTAACATACAGAAGTGCTCCAAAGGCAGGCGACAGGGTACACAGTAGAACGTAGAAGGCAATTTTTATATTCATCAGTGAGGTATTGAACTGGCAAATAATTGATATTTTATTGAACAATGAATGTGTTATAGAATGCAGTTATCACAAGAATAAGATAGCACTTTATGTTGCTTAGTGTAATAAAACATGTTGAAAAACTTAGAGACTTAAATCAAGAATGTTTAGAAATATAAATTATTGCACAGAAAATAAAATGTTGATTCAGTAAATGTTTTTCACTGTGCATAACAGGTAGGCAAACAATGCCTTAATAAATTTCAAGAGTATATGGCTACTCAAAATGTACCTCATTAATCATGTCCTTATTTAAAAATCTTAAAATATACAGTGTAGTACATTGGTTTTAGCAAAAGGTAACAGTACATTCAAGTATTTAATTTAATGTAACGGATTGTCACACAACTATCAGTTTGTGATATGATTTCAAAATGGCTTCTTGATCTCATTACACTGAATGACCTCTAATGAACCAAATATTTGGGACAAAAGTCCCCTGATGATTTTAATATCAATACAAAACAATAATGCAAAATCCTTTTAATATAACAATAGTAGCACTCATAAAAATATGCCCAGAAAGTGAAAGTGTACTTTTATTTAGAATTTTATATATTTAGTTAAAAATGTAATAGTGATATTGAAGTTCAGACCATTACACTGAATGACAATTTTGCACTTCATGACATTATTTTATACATATATTTCCACTTCATTTTCTCCAAATATGAGTGAAATGATAAAGTAGACAATATAGTTCAATGTAATATGTTATAAATGTGTGTCTTTTTTGTGAATTTAATGTATCCAGACCCAAAAAAGGCTTGTCTCGTCTTTGACCCTTCAGCAAAGACGGAGAATGGTAGATTTTGATTAGTGATCCTGTGAAATTCACTGTAGAGTTGCATGGAAAACAAAAGCAATGTGAGATTGTAACACTGGATTTTTCAAACATTTTCAGACATATAGACATACGATATTAAACTATTCAATTCTAAGTTCTTATCCAGATCAAACATTCCTACAATGATGAATTGTAGGAATGTTTGATCTAGCTGAGTGGCTCTTGAAAGGCATAGGTATATTAGCTAGCAAGCTAACAGTTACACTTTAAACATAAAACTTTAACAAAGTAACGTTACTCAGCATCAGCTATCAAGTGACCAGACTATCAGGTAACGTCAACTTAACATTATGAAACTTTTATTTCTGAACCAATAAGTATGAACTGGCCTTCTTGCAAGCTAACTTACGGCTAATGTTTGCACAGCTCAATAACATTAACATTAAGCTAACACGTTTCAATGTTCACACAATGCACAGCAAGACAAACAATAACTTATGCAAACAGTAATAAAGTAACAGAACAAAGTTACCTCGAGTTGAGGACAAAACCATATATGTGTCATGAGTCAGCAAATCAAACACTGTAGTGCAGCAGGTGCAGCTTGTCCGTTACTCCAGTGCTGAGTGCAAAATCTCTCTCTCTCTCTCTCTCTCTCTCTCTCTCTCTCTGTCTCAATTCAATTCAATTGGCTTTATTAGAATGGCTGCATACAACACAACATTGCTGAAGCATATTTACACAAACTAGGTAGGTAAGAGTAACATAAGATATAAAACATACAACAAATGAATTATTAATGAATAAACATTAATTATTAGCCATATGGGACAGGGGTATAACAGAGGTGTGGAGCTCATGGCAGCTGCTATATGTCTTGCTGCCAGTCTACAGCAGTCCTCCCTCTCTCCCAGCAGGACTGGAAGTCTCTCCCAGTCACTTAGATAGAGAAACTCTGGGAATATTTTTATTATTTTCTCAAAATATTGGTCTGTAATACTTTGATACTGGTTGCAGTGAGTTAAGAAGTGCAGCTCTCTGGTCACAGTAAGAACACAATCTCTCCTCTCTGGGCAGCCAGGTCTGTCTGTGCCGGCCTTCCTCCACTGCCAGGTTGTGTTCACTCAGTCTGTACTTAGTCAGTGTTCTTCTCAGTTTTCTATCAGACACTGTGGTCAGGTAGGTTGCCACAGTGTACCCTCTGTTTAGGGTTACATATGTTTCCATTTTGTTCTGGGATTTTGTTAGTTCTGTCCAGTAACCTCTTTATTTTTCTTTTTCTTTCATCATAATTTGGTTTGGTCTAATTTTCTGAGTGCATGTGTCCTGAAGCTGAGGTGGTCCTGGTGTAAAGACTTATGTGGTTGATGGTTTGTTCAGCCTCAGGACAAGTATGCAGAGGGGACTCCTTCCTGGGTTCAACTCCTGGCAGCACAGGGCATTGTATGAAAAGCTCTCTCTATGTGGGCAACTAATGACTATTTTCGATAAAGCTGACTTTTTTTTTTTGATTAATGGTGATACAGTATCATCAGATGCCTTGTTTGTCCTACCAACACACCAAAACCCAAAATATTCAATTTACTTATTAAACAATGAAAAGCAAGAAAATTCTCACATTTGGGAAGCTAGAAACATAAAATAATGGCAATTTACTTGAAAATGTACTTACGTTATTAATCAATTATCAAAATAGTGGCTGATTATTTTTTTGTCCATCAAATAATTTTAATGCTTGTTTTTTTCTATGACTAACATCAGAGCCAGGCAGGCAGAGCCAGCTAACTTCTGGTTAGCTCTCTGCTAACTCAAACTGGGATAAAATAATTTAATTGTCCCGCTCTTCTAGACTTGTTATGAGACCAAATGGATCAAATTCTGCTGGGATTGTGTGACGCTCAAAATAATTTATCCACCATTTTACAGCTGCAACAGTAGCAATGAAGTAGGTCATGGTGGAGCCTATGACGTAAACTGAGGATGTGTCAACAGGGTTTTTGTAATTACTCTCACTGCCAGAAGGGGGAGACAAAAGTCCTGCACTGCAGCTTCAATCGTCTCTTTGTTTTGTTTAACACTTCTGTATTGTGTTAATGTGGCAACCTGTAGGGGTGGCTTCAGAGTCTTTGTTGTTCCAGTAATTACTGCACATGCAGCTGAAAGCTCAGCATCATTAATAAGTGGACTTTTTAGCATTGATTCTCTTCCCTGTATCCTTAGTAAGTAGGTTGTAATAATTGTACCTGTAACCAAAATGACCAGAAAATAGATGATGTAATGTATGAAGCACTGTCTCATGCTGCATAAAGACTGATACAGGCTCAAATGTATATGAATTTAAGAAATGACTGATCTATTTTCATCAAGCATGAATGACATACATGACTCTGCTTTATCATGATGACTTTATTACAAAACATTTTCTACCAAACAAGGCAAACAGGCAACACTAACACAATGCCTTCAATAAAGCGTACACATTCAAACTGCTGGACATTTTAAATAACCAATAAATACAACAATACTATTCTACAGCAAGAAGACAATACCGTCTTTTTTTGTAAGTCATCTTAAAGTGAACTACAGTAATGTTTTAAAGCAGTAAGTTTACCAACATCCTGATCTGCAGGTAGCCCTCTTAGGTTCAATGAAGCAGCATATCATGAGATTCTTGTTGAGTTAAAGGAACACTTTGGGATATAAATGTGTTTTTCTGTGTGTGAAAGGGCAATACTTGGCAGAATGTCTGAGTGTTCCTTTAATATCATGCTGTGGCGCTGCCTGACTATTATTGTGCCATTCTTTTCTTTTTCACAGTTTCTGTAAGCAGTATTCTTTGTTAATGCACTGTTACAGATCATGCCACCTCCTCTTTATTCCAAACAAACCAGAATGTCAAACACATCCCTCTCTGAGCTTTGTTCCAGGAAGAAAGAGCTGCACTCTCCAGGTGTTCAGTAAATGCATGGACTGTTACTGATAGTGAGAGGATGAAACATTAGCACAGTATGAGTATCACTCTCCACTCTGCAGGACTCTGCACTTGTATTCTGTTCGGTCATATCTGACTGGACAGTGCTGGCAGGATGTCATAGCATCCTCTCTGGGTTTGGAGCAGGCTGGACCTGCAGTCGGTCCCTGGTTCTACAACATGCAGTCTGAGGCTTCAGACAAAGCAGGACACCCCAGGAAACATCCATTTACCGGTGTCTCAGTGCTGCTATCTCATCTCTTGTGGAAGCTGGGACTGTGAATGATTTGAGAGAGCTTTCCAAAGGAATTCATGGTATCCACAGGTTCTTCTGTTTGTGCTGTGTTCTGCCCTGGCTGGTTTGGGACCTCCAGTGCTGGGGATGAGGCCTGATCCAGGGTGCTGATCCTGGGGAGGAACTGGGCCAGAGCTGGGACGCCGCGGTCTCGACCCTGCAGCCTCTGCCGGTGGTTTCCCAGACTGAGCATCGCTCCGTGTCTGTCAGATACGTAGATGTTGTATCCGTCTGGCAAGATCTGCTCCCTGAAGGTGCAGTCATCTCTGCTGTAGGTGTGCTGTAAGAGATGGGGGACATTCACAAGATTTTTTTAAAACTTTATTTTTAATTTCATCAATTGCAATTTAAGAATTATGGGAATATGCACTACTAAAATACAGTATCAACTAACATGATTCAGGTGGGTCCTGCTTAAGTACCTGAGCCTGTATCAGTAACAGCTAAAAGTGAAATTTTGGACTTAAAATTAAAATAAGTGAAATTTAAGGACTGAAAGATAAAAGTAAAAATCCATCACTTTTATAATAAAATATATTTTTAAATGTCCTCCTTACTCCACTTTGCTTCTCTTTTTGTTTCCATTTCAGTCAATTTGCTATAGTTCATCACTATGTATGTGTATATATCATAAATACATCAGATTGTTAATTCATTTCACATTTGAAATACATCACACCAATAAAATTAACAAAAAAGTTAACTTTTGAAAGTTAAAATCATATGCATATATTACTAAATTTCATGTATTATTACTTTTTTAAATCAACAATTGGGCAGATGAAGTTAAAGTAAATCCTTGTTTCTGATTGTCATGCATGTGATGAATCACTGCTGCTCTTAAAGGTTACTCTAAAGCTGGATGTCTTTGACGTAAGAGCTTATCAGGAGGAGTCAATGTAGATACATAGAGCCACGCTCAACTCTTCCTGTAATGCAACGTCACCCAGCGAGGCCTATTTGGCCACTCAAATACAAGTGCACATTCACATTACTTGTGTGAACACTGTATTTCTATTGTTTACTTTTGTAACAAAAGATAAAATAATTGGAGCCATGATCATTTCCCAGAGTTGTAAAATCCTGTCTCTGCATATTATAAACCTCTCTGCATCATTTTAGTGTCTGATAAGCCTTCAGACTCATAAATCTCTTACTTAGACTGGACGTGTGAGGTCGTATTTCATTGTCTCACAAGTACCTGAAACAATTCAGCCCTCAGTATTTTTTTTTTTTTTTTACGCAGGGCTGTTTCTAAATTAACAGTAACAATTAAGAAAGTCACTACATAAATGTGTCTTGTTCTTCACTCTCAGTGAAAAACATTTTTTTACTGGGTTGGCTCTAACTGTAATTCATATTTTTGATAAATACAGGCCATGATCTTGATGAGTGGCCCTGGGTCAAAGTCTGGCTTTAAGAACTTCGTTTTTTCCTCTGATATGGTGCAAATTCATAAATTACAGTAATTTGTGTTTTCCAGCACAGGAATCTTCGGCCGTGGTCTTTGTAACATCAAAATATATTTTAAATGTACTTTTAATTGCAGCTGGAGTCTTACTCTTATTTATTTGTGCTATACTGGCCCATCTTGCAATGTTACTTTTGGTTTTCTAATATACAATATATACTGTGCTCGTATCTGTACAGGTTTAAAAACAAATTAGAATGGCAACTTCCATTAGGATTGCATGAATGGTGTTTTTAGACAGAAGGCCCCTTTTTATCAAAAAAACATACATATATGGTTCTGCAAGTTCTTCGACAGCTGTTTACCTTGGCCACAGAGAGCCAGCCAGAGGCCAAGGTTGTTGTTGCTGCTGCTGGATCTTTTCATTCAAGTTTTTTACTTTGCAAACACATCCTACCCTGCACCACACCGGACAAAGGTTGATGAACCGATCGACTGTTTGAATGAATGACATGCAGAGTTTTCCGAACATGGAAGCTGATTAACAACATATGAAAGCAGGAGTCTTGTGGTCAGTCACATCTACAGAAATTTGTTTGGACCCTTTGAAGATTTTCTTAACACAATTCATTCTATCTGGATTTTAGAGAAGCTTCATTTTTTTTTTTTTTTTAAGGTGCATTGCTAAGTTTTTGAAGGGTGCAATTCATCCACTTTGTTATCCAGCTTGTAACAGCAGGTAGGCTAATTATGAGCAATAATTCATTTTCATTTTTGCAGTCATACTGTTTGAGAAGTCTAGGTGCCATTTATGAAATGACACCCTGTTTCTCACATATGATCTGTAGGATCATATATGAGAACAGCCAATATTAAAGAATGACACTAGAAAATGCAAAGTTTTCTGAAATGTGGAAAGGCTGAGTTTAAAGTTGAAGTGGAAGTTGCCCATACAAGTTGGACTAGCAGTGAAAATGAAAGTGCTGAAAGTTGTTGAATTTTCAAGGTAAAAATTTTAGGTGTAAGCTCTGAGTGAAGAAGTGTCAGTTGAAGTGAAAGTACTTAAAAGAGTTGAAACTTCAGTTGAGCTTCATGCACTTCAAGAGGGCTTCAAGAGACCAGCTGACATGTGATATGAAAGCAGATGAAGTGTCAGCTGAAGTGTAACCACTGAAAGCAGTTGATTGATCAAATATAGGGAAGTTGGAACCTCCCAAACAGCATTTGGCCGCTTGTCCTGCTGTTGTTACAGCCATGTCTGAACTAGCTCTGGCCAACTGACCTCCACCTTTAAGCTGGGGACATTTAATCAATGAATGTATTTGGCTTGTGGCGAATTGTATTCATTAAAGGCTGCTAATTCATTTTCTATTTACCATCCCTATCTAGACATGCAGAGTGAACCGCCTGACACACTGTTGAGCAAGGTTAAAGCCAAAACACATTATTATCAATGATCAATGAAGTTATTTATTTGCTGTTGCAGTAAGATCACAGTTCACACTCCATACAGGCACAGACACAAAGTAACCTGTCTGTTTATTTGGCTCAACATGGCTAGAGGTGCTACACAGCTAACCAGCAAAGTTTGTTGGCTTTGGGTTTTGTTCTGAGCATCAGAGCAAAGCTTGTGTTAGCAGCAGCAGCAGCTTACTGGTTCATTTGGAATTTCTTCTAGAAGTGTTTTTAAAGATGTTCCTCGGTGAAAAGAAACTCAGGAAGAACAAAATGCTCAAAAAGATAAAGAGTATGGCTTTTTTTTCTTGAGTGCTGGGCAGTTGCTGGGCGGCATCTGCTGACAGGCAGGGGAGAAGTGATTGGCTGAAAGGTGAGGAGGCTCTGTCATGAAATGTTATGAAATAAAAGTGTTTCTGGGATAAATGACATTTAAACTGAAAAGAATCGTGAGCAGACGTTATGAAATAAAACTGAACTCCAGTAATGTCAATGTGAATGGTAAAGTCACATTAATCTGAAAAATTCTTGATTCACTTATTAAATATCAAATTATTTAATTATTTTCACTCATTCATTATTTATTTTATTACATTAAAGCATATTATTTGCCTCACAATATCTTATGTAATTTAGGTCATTTTGGTGAACACCATATGATCCCACTTTATTCAGATGTTTGTTCTGTTGTGTTTTATCTGAAATAATAAAGAATATTTTGATTTACAAGCTGCTTTGTATTTCACATGTGTGTTAAATTGTTTGAATTGTAAAACATTCATTTTGATCTGTATACAGTATGCTGGACTATTTGCAGTATAAATGTTTCACTACGGACATAATTAGCATATGAGTGTATGATAATTATTACAATTAGACCATATATGATGAACATAATGCACGTGCGATATATTTACGGGACGCATATTATTTGGGGCAACTGGAGCATTTAAACAGGTCAAAGACAGACTGGAAATCAAGTTGAGGTATTTAATAAAAGTTGATATTATGATTATACAATTCACTATAGTAGATCTATTACCAATTTATTCACATCCAGTCTAATTATAAATCATTTTGCAGCGATAATTACCTCACTTGCTAAATAAAATAACGCCCTGACATGTGACTTCTGAAGACATATGAACATTGATTCGTGAATAACTTTTGCAAGATGAACAATTACTGCATTTTTAAAATGATTTATAAGCAACAGATTCAGAGATAAACTGGCTGTCACCTTGTCATATGAAATCCTTACCGATGAGTACAGTCTCCCATCGCCCTCTATGCAGAGAAACTGTGCGGCTGCTACTCCTCTGATGACAACACAGCCTTGATCCACAGGACGGATCTCCAGCAGGCCTGCAGTTCAAATGTTCATCAGAGTGAAAAATGCCACCAAAACTGCTCCACTCATCAATTTACTCACAAGCATCACAGTTTGTTGCTTGTCAAAAATATTTGACTTACTGTGCTGAGTTTGGTCCGCAGAGCCGTGGATCTGCCCATCCCCACTGATCAGAAGGTGCAGTCCTGGTCTGGCGGCGTACAGGTGCCTGAAGCGGACCACCTGGCCCCAGCCGTGGTCGATGTGGGGCCCCTGATCCGATAGAGGCATGCAAACAAGTCCCATAGCAAAAAACAGGTTGGCAACGGATACAGTGACCAATCTCGGTTTCATGATTCTTCAAACCCTGTGTGAGCGCTCTGTTGCTGCTCCCCCCACTCCAGTGTGAAGTAAGGTAGTCTCATCTCAACCCAGCCTTTAAATTTGACCCTTATCAGCTGCTGATAACCCTCTTTCCCAAATCCAGTTCCCAGAAGCAGACCATAACACACCCCTGCACGACATCCAACTGGATCATAGCTCATTGGCCCCGGTCGAGCCCCAACTCGAGCCCCTCTCTGGTCTGTGAAAAAATGACACTGATACTCATAACTGCCTCCCTGCTGGAGATATTGTGGAAGAATTTGAAATTTTGAAGCTTTAATGATGAAAATTTCTGCTTGGTAATTAATTTGCATGCTGAACGTACCAGAAGACACTAATGATTTAGTCAAGTCACTCATCCTGTATATAGTTGATACCTTTTTGAGGAGGAGTGAGGAAACTTTTAAAAAGGATTTTGGCATGAACTCCCAATGCAGGACACAACTGGTGGCTGCATCTGCCCCGATGACCTCTACAGAAAACTGACTCCAGGTATAGCTCAGTGTAGTGAACATGTCTCCCTCAGCCATACCAGTAGACCTACATATAAGCCACATGCAGTAAAGGTCTGTGCAGGTCAACCAGTAGAGCCAGAAATAAATAAAGCCTCAAATATGCACCAACATTTGTGGAAATTATACATTTTACAACTACTGCAACTTGTACACTGCTGTTTACAATAATGGAAGCCAGTCATCATTACCTCTGATGCTGTATCATTATTATTAGTAGTAGTGATGGTAGTATAGTGCAGTGCATTTACTCAAGTACTTTACTTCAGTGCTTCCAGTACATGGTATTTTATACTACTCTACTACATTTCAGAGAGAAATATAGTACTTTTTACTTCCCACATTTATTTGTCAGTTACTTTACAAATTAATATTTTACATACAAAACATATGATGAGCTTGTATAATATATTGCAGCATTATAGGTTTAACTAAAATGAGCTCCACCTCAACCAACTACAACCATCAAACAGCTACATTAATGCATCAATAATAATATTCAATAATATAAGATAATTAGTATATTATGTATAGGGGGGATTTGTTCTGCGTTGAGAACTTTTATTCTTGATAATTTAGGTACATTTTGCTTTTAATATTTACATATTTTACTTAAGTAATATTTTCAGTGCAGCACTTTTACTTTTAATGGAGTATTTTTACATTGTGTTATTGATATTTTTACTTAAGTAAAGATCTGAATACTTCTTCCACTGCTATAGTAGCGGTAGTAAAATATACTGATGGAGTAACATTAATTAAAAAACAAAACAAAACAAAAAAAATCAGTAGAAATAGTAATGGTAGGAGCAGCAGCAGTAATAATGAGTGTTGCACAAGGTTTAACAGTAGTAGTAGTAGCTGTAGTAGCAGGAGTATGAAGCAGTAGCAGTGACAGTAGTAGTAAGAATGTTGTTTTTGTTGTTGTAAGTTAAGAGTCTGGCAGAAGGAACAGTTCCAGTCTAAGCAGACCTTGGTTCATGTCTATAGACTGCATGTCTTACGTTGATGATCACGTTGCACAATTACGTTACATAAAGTGCTACCAAATGTATTCTGTCAAATTGCACATTTTTTTATTTGTGGACAGGGTAAAGTCTACAGATTGGGCTGAATCCAAGCGGAGCTGTGAGACTGGGTCACTCCACACTAAAATAACAGACTTCTTTCCGCTCTTATCACATTCTGGCCTGTGCTTCCGATGCTCTGAGTTGCATTTACATACAAGTTAAACTGTAATGGAAAGTAAACATCACCATTCACGAAAAGGCAACCAGAGGCCCTGATTTCAAAACCTTATCTTTTTGTAAGTTTTTGGATTTGTAAATTGATCCTCTCTGAGGGAAGATGGTGTTACTGTCTGTGCACGTTGTGGCACTTTGACAAGCATGTTTTTTAGGGAGCTTGATGCATATGAGGTCCGTCTCTTAGTACCTAACACATCTGCACACTTTCTGTCACTAGATGGCAGCCTGGAATATGAATGTATCTCTTCAGAGCACAAGGTAAAAGTGAAGATTTGAAGCAACTGTGCTGTGTGTGGAGAACACAGAAAGTCAAGTCACCTTTACTTATATAATGTTTCAAACACAACAGAATTGACCTGAAATGTGTTACAAACAATGATGATCAGAAGTAAAATACATGAAGCTGTAGACACAGAAAGATGTCCAATAAACAGTCATTCTCCAATAGCACGGACACATTGTATACTCTATATAAAAAAGGAACTGTACATCTTTTATCATCACTTGCATCAGTTATCATCAGTGCTCGAATAATCTTTAAGTTATTTATGAGCCTTCCATCTCTTATGATGCCAGAAAACTCCAGCTCTCATTGCTGAGCCTGCACCTGCTTCATCAGTTGAAAGGTTGTGGGGAATAGATAGTGCTGTTCCATGAGGATACTGATGGGTATAATGGTATTTATCATACTATAAGTAGTAAAGATAATCAGTGAAGTGGACTGTTCATGATTGTTGAGTGAAACAATGACACATGAACACCATTCTCTCATGCAGGGGATATATATACAGTCAGCTCAGGCCAAACTGGCTGAATGTGCATGAAATGTAGAATTTCACATATTCCCTCTACATCAGAACAACAGAGTCCTCTGAAAATGAAGCATGAAGCATCAGGCGAACTGTTGACGACGTACATTCATGTCACTTATTTATCTATTTATTCTATAATGTTTACTCTCCACCTGAACTTTCACAACCATCAGTGGTGGAAGAAGTTTTCAGATCCTTTATATAAGTTCAAATACAGCAATGTAAAAATACTCCATTACAAGTATAAGTCTTGCATGAAAAATCCTACTACAGTAAAAGTACATTATTAAAAGTACAAGTATTGCAGTAAAAGTAGTGGTTTGATCCCTCTGACTGATATATTATTATATATGACATCATTAGATTATTAATAGTGAAGCATCAGTGTTAGAGCAGCATGTTAGTGTTGTAGCTGCTGGAGGTGGAGCTAGTTTACACTACTTTATATACAGTTAGCTAGTTTAGTCCAGTGGTTCCCAACCTAGGGGTCGGGCCCCTCCAAAGGGTCAGCAGATAAATCTGAGGGGTTGTGAGATGATTAATGGGAGAAGAAAGAGGAAAAAACAAAGTTCTGATACACAAATCTGTTTTCAGTTTTTGGACTTTTTCTCTAATCTTTGATTTTTGGTGAAATATTGGATCATTTGAACATTTATTGAAATCAAACCATTTGAGAAGTTTAGAAAAATCATTATTTGGTGGAGCTGTTAACAACTCATAGACATGTGAAATGTGACCCTGACTACACACTGCTTTTTGTAAGACGTCAAAAGCCACAAAGGTTGGAAACCACTGGTTTCATCTTTAACAATGTGTTGTATTTTAAAAGCTTGTTATATTATCCATTGTGTCAAATGTTCATCTGAAAAGTAACTAAAGCTGTCAAATAAATGTAGTGGAGTAGAAAGTACAATATTTCCCTCTGAAATGTAGCATCACATGGAAATACTCAAGTAAAGTACAAGTACTTCAAAACTGTACTTATTTACAGTACTTGAGTAAATGTACCACTGATAACCACAATAGTAATAGAAAATTGGGTTGTTGCAACTATAGATTAAAGCCTGGTGTTTTCACTTACATCTCTTGACGTCTCTTCACTCTCCTGTTGCACCTGTCAACTGGGACAACTTTATCATTCTTATTGGTACATTTTAACATGGTTGTGATATCATTTGAGGCAATTTATCAGATTTCACACAGCTCCCTGTGAAGCCACAGAAGGCTTTACACTACTTTTTTCATGCAGTAGTAATCCTTAACACCTGGAAACACATGCTGATGTGTGATATTTATGGAGTTCCAGTTTAATCTTCGCCTTCCTATTGACCTTATGCATGATCTGTCTAGAAAACTTGAACTTTAAAAATGTTGGCATTAGGCATAACAAATATATTGAATGAAATCCAGGGTTTTGCAGAATCAGTGTTGGTGTCTGATGAGGGGTTGCCTGATTCCCAGCATACTTTTGCTGAACGTCAACCTCAGCAGAGATCTAAACATATATGTATAGTGTGGGGAAAACAAAATATAACTAAGAATATAGAACACCATATTCCACCAATTCATTAAGAGGGTAAAACCGATGACATAATAGTCAAAACAGTGTGACATTGTGTAACATAGAGGAAGTGATGGATCCTGAACAAAAGAAAAAAAGTCCTGCCAGCAGCCACAAGAGGCTGCAACGGTCATTACACCCCACAGTGTGGAAGTGTTGGAAAGGACACACAGACTTTGTTTTAGATTCTTGCCAGCAGTGGAGTTAAACTTGTAATGTTTATCCTGAGGAATGAATGGTTTCTGTGAATTTGATGGAGATTTGTCAGTGTTGGATGTTGATGATTCTTTTGTAAAAGTGTTAATTTGAGTTTTGTTTATTTGCACACAAAGACCAACAGAACGTATTGATGACTTCTACCTAAAAAATATAAAACATATTCACACTGTTAAAAATATACTGCATGTTATGACAACAAAGAGATTGTATAAGAGAAATGATATATTTTTTAATGCTCTATACTTTAAGAAAGATGAAATATCAATAAATTTGGAAAAATAAGTTTTATAAATTTGGAGTGCCATATCTGAAAATCAACCCCTGCTCATGAGATGTTTGGGAAAATGAAGTTTACATGACTGTCAGGTTGAAACAATCTGGGAAAGGAACAGCTGCTCACAGCTCAGACATATAATAAAAGGTTAGGAACTAGTGCATCAAAATGATGGGCAGACCGACAGATTAACCGACCGAGTGACATCTGCCATCCTTGGGCCTCTTTAGTGAGGTAAAAATCTACAAATCTATTTATACACACTACAAACATGTCAAAATGAATACACACAACATACTGTAAGTTAGAAAACCTTTCAAGAGAAAATTGTTGATCTGTGTAACCCGTATACATACGTATATCTTCAAACGGTGAACTTTTCAAACTCCTGAATGTGAACTTTTTTCTGTTTTAAGCTTGGTTACAATGCATTTTTAATGAATTCTTTTAATTTTTAAAGGGATTTAGGAAGATTTTGTCAACTGTAATCCTTTTTCTTATAAAACTGTAAAAAAAATTCAAATACATGCTTTTTATCAAATAGCAGCATCTTGTACTTTCTGCAACCCTGTCATTTCTATGAGACAGGGTTGACTCTCTGAAATGTTCCAGAGCTGTTTGTGAACATTTGTTTACTTGGTTACAGGCTCTCCAGTCCAGCTGATGAAATGAGCCACACAGACCAGACTGCGACAGCATGGTTTGACCTGCTGACATTTGAGAAGCGTGGCTGCCTTGTATGATATGATGATGCTGTTTGAGTCAGAGCTGGCCTGAGCTGTTTGCCGGCTGAGAGACACTCTAGGACATAGCAAGATGATGTCAGGCCACAAAACTGGGCTTTTGTGTGAGGCGGATGTTGCAGCCATGCAAGCAACCAACCTACTGTATGTGGGCTTACACCTACACTGATTTCCATCACATCACTGGAAGGCAGACAAATATGCTTTGTAGTCTGACTGTCTTACCTTAGACTTGCAAATGCATTATTTCTTTTCTTAAAATTTTGACTTTTACAGTATGTATGTGACTGAATTAATTAAAAATGAAATGAAATGAAATATTCTCAATTTAATATAATGAGTAAAGATTTCATATTTTCAAAAGTGAGTCATAACCACTTTTATTTTAAACTAAATTACTATCAACTGACACATATGATGGGATCCATTATGGCCAGTATAATTCACTCAAAGTAATCTCCAGTTGGGTAGTAACTACTTTTTTCCAATAGAGGGCAGTGGTGATGCTTCAAAGGAAATGCAGCACTACAGGGTCCCCAAATGTCAAATAGGATTCATCAAAATAATTAAGTAAATAATTGAATTCATAAATACTTTGTTATTCTGTGTTGGTAGAATCTCTGGTGAGTGATTGTTGAAGTTATGTCCGCCCCAAATGAACAGTAAAAGCAAATATGGTTGTGATGCAGAGATGTAAAAAGCTAAACATGCTAGCAACAAGCCGTAGTTTTCACCAAAGCATAATGAAATATATGGCTAAGAACACAAGACATATTTGGTCATATTTTGGTGAAAAGGTGAGATTGGTGGATTACAGCAAGAGTTATTTGAAAGGTTCTGGAGATTTTTACACATTTCTTTTGCCATTGCTGTTGGAATCAATTCTGAATCCTAGCTAGCTACATCTGTCATCCAACACAAAGGAGCCAAGCTATACCAAGTAATCACCATACTGAGTTAGCGTGTAGTTTAACATTAGCATATTTAGTCCATATGCTTTCATAAAGAGGAGAAAAGTAGTTTTGAGTAGATTTAACATTTTTACCTACTGAAGCTTCACGCTAACTCTATAGTTCTTGCTCTATTAAAACAATCGCTATGTTGTTTTGCTATATGAACATTAAGCATCTATAAACTTAAATGCTACATTCAGGAAATCTCTGCTAGCTACATTGTTGTGCTTCATTGCCGTTCTGAAACACACCTGTGCTTAGCTGCAACACTGTTGCCAGTTTGCATGCTGAGGAAGGACGTTTGCAATCAGATAATATCCGGTTACCATTCAGCAGCCAGATAAGATGCTGGAATTGAGCTTGTTGATTTGTTATCATTTTCAAGAGACTCAGGGTGGAGAAAAACAGCGGAGGACAAATCAAGATGTCACAAGACTCCTCAAATAGCCACAAACAGCCACCCTTTAATCATTTCAACAATCTACAGCAGTTCTTACAGATGGAGGGCATTTGGAGTCCCATACAGGTTCTTTGGGCATGTGGACACATCTAGAGGTTGGGTGTTATTTGAAATATTTCAATACTAGTGCTAATATGATAAAGAGTTTCGTACAAGTTTTGGTACTGATACCAAATACTTTTTTTTCTCTATCGAACTTTGAGAAATATTATTTTCTGTAAAACCTATTGTCTAAACACAGGGAGCAGTACAAGAGCCTAGCCTGAATAAAATTCAGTCTAAAATTAGCAAAACTTTGGTTTAATCCAGGAACTATCTGATCCAAAGAATAAGAAAGTGAGATTATTAATTTAACTAGACATTCAGTGTCAACTTGTTGTAGTTTTTGAAACTCAGTGCTATGGACATATAGTCAGTACCGAAATAGTATTGGGGTTTAGAACTCAGCTCTGTCTCCACCAGATCATTAGTTTGAGTGGCTCTTCACTTTCCTGCTTGTACACAAGTTTAAGGTGTTATTTTGTTTTAATTCACATTCTCTTCTGTTAAATTTTTTGTGAATTTGGTTAAGACTTGTGCGTTATTTGGATGGAAACATACACATACTTTTGTTTAGGCTGTAGTAGAAGTGCTTGTACTCCAATATTGTTTCAGTGTTCAGCCTTTGATAAAGTGATAGGGTCGACGGGACACTCAAGTCAGCTGCAGCTTTAGAGTCTCGCTAATAAGCCGTGACCATGAGCTCTGTGTGTGTACAAGGCAAGAGTCCACGTCATTTCCTAAAGTCACACATATACACCACAAGCAAGTACACAGGAAATCACAGTGAGAAATGGGTGTGGGAAATGGGAGGATATAGGGAGTCTTTAGAAGTACCTTCAGTTTACAGCTCAACATCTGGAGCATCTCAGACAGGCGGATGATAACTGCCATCTTCCCACAGAGACAGACAGAAGAGTGCTTTTCTTTGAGGGTGAAGCTCACAAAAATCACAAGTGTTCAATTAAGTCTGATGAACTTGTTTCTGCTTGGATTTTAAGCTCCATATTAATGCTGTGATCTACATGAGATGAGATACAGTATGTATATGAGATAAATGTTACTGATGAGTATTTAAAAAAAAAACTAAAAAAAAACGCAAGAAAAATAATTTATTGTTTGGTTTTCCCAGTTTTAATCAAATTTAATCTGATGATTTTTGTGAATTGTGTGTTGCATTGTGGGACAATAGTGTCCATGAACATTCAGTAATTGATTGGGTTTCATGCGTAAGCATATGAACTTGTGTCATTGTGTCATTCTGCCTGCATGAAGTCACTACTGAAATCATGGTTATATTTATTCATAGAGAGCCAAAGGCCTGGCGTCACTTTCTGTCTAGCTGTGCTTTGCTATCTTCTGAAACTTTCATTCATCTGTCTTTCTGAAAAAGTGGAATGAGTTGCTCTGGTTTGCTGTCCATATTCTATAAGATAAATGACCACCTACTACAGCAGTTACTATTTGAACATGATATGAATTATACAAAAAATAATAATAAAATATATATACCTATATATTATATAATATATGATACAACATTGTAATAGTTGGTTTCTTCCATATTCATAATATCCACCGACGCTCTCTTCTAATGTTATATTTCCATGTCTCTGCTGTCCACCAATCATCTGCATCATCTGGGCCTCCATGTCCTGCTCTAACACAGACATGTATGGACTAACCTCTGCCACAGAACTTGCCTCTTCTATTGAGTTTGTGACCTTTGACCCACAAAGGTCTTGGGCTTCTGGGAAATGGTGTTTGTTTACGGCAGTTAAAAACAGACATTTTTATGTCACTACTACATTTTTAAGTCACTACTGAAAAATGAACATGTTGCTGAGCAAGGTTACGGTAATGATTCACTTTTACACATTAGTGTTACTACAAATGTCCGATTCGCTAACAAATCAGGATGTTTGTTTACATAAAACAATAAATGAGTTGCATTTAAAACACATTTAAATGCAATCATTTTCACATTGGTTTTCTCTTGGATTTGTTTTTTTTTCCAATTGTTTTCATTCCAGTGGATTCCAGCTGAGTGTTTCTAGCCCTCGTCTGATGGAACAGATATCACTAGCATTTCACTTGCACTATACGTGCACAAACATGACCTGAGGCGTATTTTAAACCTTTAACTCTATTTTCTTCCATTTTATGTGCACAACTACAGTGACTGTGTGTTGGACTCTGAGTGCTGCCAAAACTCTGGTGACCGACACACAATACTGAACACATTCTGTGTAGAAGGAAGCTGCTTCTCTGCTAAACATGCTGCTTCCAGTGCACAGCCTGTGAAGATATTGTGTAAAGAGACTGGAGAGGCTGCTCGGTAAAATGTTTTTTTGGCCACATCAGGCAGTGGAAACAAGCTGTAAAGTAAGTTTTACCAAACTGTTGCCTATTTACATATTCAGGTGACACAGAACAACATTAACATGTGTTTTGAGTTGTGTTTGTGTCCACCTGATGAATGTAAGTCCAATATTCACTCTTCTTTTAGCCTGTTTTGGTCTCCATCAACTCCTGAGAAAAAGAAATGAGTCTGAGATCATTTGCTTTGGGTTCGTCACTATGTGCAACTCCTGTTACATACTGTAGACAGAGTCATGTGTCGTAGTCATAGTCAATTTATGACTTTAGCTAGAAATCATGCACATTCTGTACAAAAGCTTGACAACAATCTGAAAACTTAAACTTAAAGGAATTAAATCAGAAAAAGTCTCTATGTACCAATATTTTGGAAAATGGCAAT
This sequence comes from Thunnus thynnus, assembly GCF_963924715.1. Taxonomy (NCBI): domain Eukaryota; kingdom Metazoa; phylum Chordata; class Actinopteri; order Scombriformes; family Scombridae; genus Thunnus; species Thunnus thynnus. The sequence continues at coordinate 37,158,675 of NC_089517.1, read as the reverse complement.
TAATAATTAACCTTGTAGAGAAACTGAAACCCAAATGAGGTTTTTATTTTCGTTGTAAGAAATGTTTTCCCTTTGCAGCAAGAAAAAAGTATTGTTCAGTCCACATTTCTAACTGTTTTAGATTATGGGGACTACTTTATATTACTTTATAGGCCTATCACTATCTCTGCATTTCATTTTCAACGTTGGAACAAGAACTGGTCACTGTAAATTATACATGTCAACTGGATGGACTTCACTAAAAATACAGAGAAAGGTTCATGCGTACCTTTTGATTTTTAAAGCCATCCTTGGTAAACCTCCTGTTTCCCACAGCTCTCAGTCCAGATCATCTAGATGGATAATCTGCAGTGTCTCTAGAGTGCTCAGAACTTGATAAAAGTTCTTCCTCCGCACCATGGGGCTTGGAAAAATGCATCAGATAAGCTTCTGGAATCAGGCATTCAAGCATCACAGTATAAAAATGCTTCATGTAATTGTTTTGAAAGCTTTATATTTCATATGTCTCTCAGGTTCTGATTTGTTGTGTTAGATGTGATTGTTGTAAATTCATTTTATGACACCTGTTGTATGCTGCCATGTCGACAGGTCTCCCTTGTCAAAAAGATAATGTATCTCAAGAGACTTCCTGGTTAAATAAAGGTTAAATAAAAAATGTAGATTATTGTTATATATTAAAATTAATGATTCAATTTATGAAATATTTTTGACACTATAAAACACTTTTAAATATATGTCTCTATCTCTAGCAGCAGTGGCACCAAAGAACTTAGCTGGAAGGAGAGACAAACATTCAGCAGCACTCGGCTAATTTGCCTGTGATGAAATGAAATGAAATTAGCCTGAAATAAACCTCACCGGGCTTGGGCTCAAGGATTGGTTACCATAGCAACTTAACCTGGATGTCTGGATGTGTGAATTCTGTCATGAGCGGAGTGCAAGGTGTCACATAATTATGTCAGTGATGAAAGAGCGTGTGTGTGTGTGTTTGTGCTTGTCTGCGTGTGTGTGCGTGCGTGCTTGCATGTGCGTGTGTGTGTATGTGTGTGTGTGTGTGTGTGCATGTGATTGACAGCCGTGCAGCAGCAGGTGTCTTGTCAGGCAGACTGGGTGCTGGCTGCAGCCAGTCAGGACATTTGAATGCTCCCAGTAATCACCTGATTTGCCTCTGGACTGTCCAGAAACCAGCCAGCTATTTCAACACCAGTGTGACCTTGTTTGCTTTACTAATTGATGGATTAATGATGTCGTCAGTCAGCAAAGATGACCGGAGGGCACTTATTTGAAAAAAACAAAACAAAACAAACAAACATACTAATTTTCACAAACTATCTTTAGGTCCACATCCACATATGTGATGCCTGAAAACTTGAATCCATACAAAGGTCACATTTGAAACACTTCAAATGAATTCAAATCTCCTCAATCCTCCCCTGTCTCACCGTGACACACACATCCTCGCTGTTCTCTCCTCCATCTAATAAAACATCAAAGCGAGTGTGTGTGTGTGTGTGTAGTGGAGGGGGAGAAGAGTTGTGTTTGACCTAAGATCTCCTCACCTATCTGTATGTCTACCTAGACACCAGTAAATGGCTGTTAAATCACTCTTCTCTGTTGGCGCACACATTGTTGTCAACTCTCTCTCTCTGCGCATCTTGTTCAGCTTGAAAGGCTCAAACGTTTCATTGCACAGGTGTGTGTTTGAGTACAGTGCATGGTGTGTATCTCACAGACAATAGGAGAGTGGATGCAGGAGGCTGAGCTCTATCTTTAGTCCACTTTACAGACCTTTAACCAGGCCGGCCTTGGTTTCAGCCAGCAGAAAGCTGTCATTCTGTCATTCTTTCAGGCTGTGACAAGGCCTGTTTTAGCCCAGGCTGCAGCTGAATGGAAGGACAGAAATACATATGTTGAGCAGCTATGTGAACACCTGTCCTGCTCTGGGCAAGGCGGCACTGCAGCCAATACACCATCAGAGTGGCAGGCAGCTATAGAGAATGGATAAATGATTCAGGTTCGTATCTCACAACAGGTCAGGTATGGAAGGCTGTGGAGACCATGGGTGTGATTATTTTAATGATTTAATTTCTCTTGATTATATAATAATTTTCATGAACAAGTTTCATTTTTTAAAAATGATTTTTGATCTCAACAAACCCAAACTGCCTTCACCTAATTTTATTGGATGAAACCCACAAGATTCTGATTTATACCATCTACACGGTGATTGCATTATGTCTGATCTAATCTCTTAAATCCATTTAAGTTCCTCATACTTCCTGTGATTTATTACTGCACTTCCATAAAGTAAGTGACTTCACAAGACAGACAAGAAAAGAGCAGGCAACAGAAGCTGAGATATGTGGAGCTGCAACTATCTTGATAATCAATATATCGTTTCAGTAATTTTTAAAGCAAAAATGTAAAATTTCCAAGTTTCAGCTTCTCATTTGTGAGGATTTGCTGCTTATTTCTGTTTTATGTAATAGTACATTTTTATTGGCTGAACAGAACAATTTGAAGATGGCTTTAGGAAATTGTGTAAGTAATAAATGCTGCATCCTACATTTCCCATGATGCTACTCAATAGGGTTTATCATTTGGAGAGGTTTATACTAATCTCAGAATGAAGACTTTTAAAATACTTGTTCAACAGGTAAAATATTTTAGTCTGATCACATCTCATGTATTTACAAGAAAAAAAAAGATTATAAAAATAAATTTGATTTCAATTTGGATTCACCGAGGGCCTGAGTGACACATGTCAAATAACTGAACTTTCGGTTCATATAACAACATGTTATAGACTGGACTTTGCCTTGACTGAGAGAGAAAGAGCTTTAGGCACGGATTAAAGGATAAACTAAAATAAAAACAGATAAAACAGGTGAATTTTAGGATGGGATAAGTCAGAGCTGAGCTGAGTGTGTGTGTGTGTGTGTGTGTGTGTTTGTGTGTGTGTGTGTGTGTGTGCTGCTTGAGTCTTTGTCTGCAATTTTGTTACATGCCTTAACAATAATGTATAACCAACACCATCCCATAATACATCCTGGTATATTTGTAGCACTTTTGTTCAAATGCATAAAAAAGCAGTTGTTCTCCTGTGCTTTTGATCACACTGTATATATATTGTATATATTGTCAGTTTGTATTTTATTTTATTTTGTCTTCATTTTCAATTAAATTGTATTTAATTGATTTTATTTTCCTTAAATCTCTTTATGAAGACCTTTGAATTGCCTCTGTGTTTGAATGGTGCTGCACAAATAAACTTGCCTATGGGATATAAAATATGGCATATTATATTATTTACAAAATTATTCTAATTCAAGAATTTTCTTAATACTATGAATACACTTTGTGGTTTCACCTATAAGACGAGATACATAAGATATAATAAAAGACAATCTGATCACAGACATACAGATAAAGACACACGTTACTTTGTGGGGATCATGATTTTATTGTTAGCTTCCCTTAAGTTAGACTTATGCCATGTGCACAGCACATACAATGTAACATTTTATTAGGCCCTGTATAAAACTACAGGACAGCTGATAAAAGTAGTTGATACAAAATTGTCATAAGACCACAGGACTCAGAATCATACATAGTACAGTATCATTTCATCACTTCGCAATAGAAAATCCTTTCCCTGAACACAGATGTCCAGGCAGCAGAGCAGTTAGAAAGAAACATATCATCTGTTTCCTGTTCATACATATGTGAAAACCTGCTTGAACAATGAAATCTACAGTATAATGACTCCTATAAGCATAGGCTGACTTTATTTTGTCCTGAAAGTAGTATATTTAAAGATGCTCTCTCTGATACACACCCAGTAACACTGCCAAACTCTCACATTTTCACCAAGCTCACTGTTGATCTTTTAAACTTAAAGGTCAGTTCACGCAAATTACAAAAGACATTTTCTCACTTACCTCTAGAGGTATGAAGCCATGTAGATAGTTGTTGTTTTTCTACCCAGGTTTTGAGATCTGTCTCTTACCCCAATACAACAAAGGTTAATGGAACTTTATTTGTGGTACTCCCAGAATTAAACAAGACTAGGTCAAAACCTAGTATATGGCTGGACCATGTATGAAATGCTATAGGGCTTTTAATTTGAAACGATGGATACAGGAAGTGCGGTCCAGCCAAAAAGATTCGGCAACATGTCCTCCCAGAAACAGTGTTTCTGTTAGTCGGGATATTTCATAGAACATAGTGTCATCAGTATTCACAGGGACTATTTATTTGGTAGAAAGTAGTTCTGGTTAAAACAGTGGTTTAGGAGATTTGGAGTAATGAGGATGTTGTTGTTGAATTATTTAAATGTAATTTTTCAAATGTTCAAGGCAAAAATCTCAGACGCATATCTCAAAACCTGGGCCAATGAAACCAAAACTATCTGCATGGACAGATACCATGGAGGTAAGTAAGAAATGTGTTTTTTTATATATAATGGGGGTGAACTGGTAACTTGGGGATTTGGGGTGCTGTTAGGCAATATAACAAAATCAAGGAGTGCATCGTTAAAGCCTCAATCTATGATTGGTGTACAGAGCCCTTTCTCTCATTCTGCGTTTGGATGTGGACCGTATGGACCCCCGCAGCAGACGCTGTGCTGTGCACCACTCACAGACTGCTGACTTGAGAACTACACTGGTCTTGCTTGGACTATAGCTGAATAATCAAATGAGCAGCTGGAGTAGAGGGCTGGTCCTGGGTCAGTGACAGAGAGCAGAAAGGTATTCTACTGTAAACATGATGCCCGCGATGCAAAGCAGTGATACCGGAGAACACTGAACACAGCTGTGAGCACCAGACACACCAGTATACCTGCATGCATCACTGCTGACCAGCTGAGATGATAAAGAGGAGAAATACACAACTGCACTGTAACAAGAGATGTTTTCGGACGACCAGACAGTGGCTTTTACACTTATTTTGTTTTTTGGATGTACATCACAGTCCTGAGCCTGCACAGTCTGGATCAGTTTGGACATCCACGCTGGTTTGCAGGAATCACAGCCTAAAGCCACTACAGCAAGTGACAGTTTGCATGATATTTGCTTACGCTATTTGCAACTTAATACCAAGCGTGTGCATTCAGTGTAGCCGGTCTCAGAGCTAATACATCATCACTTCTACTGAAGGCACTCTTGCTCAACAGAGAAACAGAGTACAATCACAATATCCCAGCTGCAGTGAAGGAGTCAGGCTGGTTACAATATGTGCTATCATATGTGGAATGTTGAGACTGAGATTTAAACCTTTTCAGACCTCTCAGATAAAAAGACTGAATAAGAAAAAAAGGAGAGCATAGTAAAGAAAAAACAGAAAATGGGTAAGATGTGGTCAACTATCTCTCACCAGTCCTGTTTTTTGACCTGGTTTGTTGATGATTGGTGAATTTATTCATCGATTGCACCAAAGCGAGCCAATCGAACGCCCCTCATGCCTTCAGACAGCGACTTCCACCCAGCTCTGTTGGTTTTAAACTGTGCTCCCCCCGCAAGGAATACCAGCACCTTCAGTTACTTAGAGGTTATATTTACAAAATATATAAAGAAAAATATAGGGTTACTGGCCCGAGCATATAGTACAGTCCAACAGCTGTCCGTAAATATTTCTCCCATGATTATCCTTTCTAAAAGTAAATCACAGGGTAAAGATAGCCGGAACGTGACAAGGCGCAACTAGGACAACATGGCCACCAGAGCTGGGCTGCAGTAGACTGCAGGGACTCACAGAGAGACAGAGAGACTCTGAGGGGACAAACACAAGGAGGAAGGAGTCTGAGAAATATGTACAGTAAACAGAGCTAATGCATAGGGCAGCTAACGCGGTAGAAAGTTTACGTGAAGCTCAAATACGGGTTATAAAATCAACACGGAATTGGAAATTGTTTGTACCACAACTGCGCCAAAGTTTGTAGTTTCAACAAAATGTATTTGTGAGCCTATTTTATCCTGAGTGTGTTGTTGTTTATCACAGCACCAGGAAATGACTGTAGAGGATATGCACTCAGTAAATGATACTGATGTATAGCCTGAAAAATCTGTTTAGAAACTGAAGGAAAATTGTGCTTCAAGACACTAAGGTAATTAAATAAATATGGTTATTAGCTTTCTCCCCAAGAGAAGATTGATACCACTCTCATGGCTGTATGCTGAATATGAAGCTACAATTAGCAGCCAGTTAGCTTAGCTTAGCACAAAGACTGGAAACAGAAGGAAAATGGGTCTGTCCACTGTTCGAAAAATATGCATACCAACCCCTCTAAAGCTCACTGACATGCTATGTTTTGTTTAATCCGTACAAAAACCGTAGCGTAAAAATACTCATGCTGTTGTTTTACATACTGTGACTTACTGGCAACCTCATGGCAAAACTCTAAAAAGTCACTACACTTGGTCATGAAAGTCTGGCACATAACCTCTGAAAACTACAACACATGGTCTTTACCCTTTTTTTTTTTTTTTTTAACAGATTAAACAAATGAGATATAACGTGTTAATTAGTGAGCTTTAGAGGTGCTGGTAGGCAGATTTTGTTACCTTTTGGACAGAGCCAGGCTAGCTGTTTTGCCTTGTTTGCAGTCCGCTAAGCTAATGGGATGCTGGCTGTAGCTTTATATTTCCTGTACAAACATGAATGTGGTATTTATCTTCTCATCTACCTCTTGGCAAGAAAGTGAATAAGCATATTTCCCAAATTTCCCAATTTATTTAAATCCAAAAACATTTTAAGTGATTTCAAAGTGAGAATATGTAACTTGTGAAATAGCAAGTATGGCTACAAGTGGCAATTACAGCAGTAAAAACCGAGTGTATAGAACTAAGTTAGGGTGTGTTTTACTGCTCAACTTGTTATTTGTATCAGTAAGACTATGTTCTCCCCTCTGTGAAACGCTACATAGTCTTGCTGTAAGTGAAGGTATAAATCACTTGGTGAATGGCATTTTCTAGGGGAAACAAATTTTGGTACAACACTGGCAATATGACAAATATCTGTCAGATGGCACAAACTGCCCCAGCCTGCTAAACGATCTCTGGCCAGACTTATTTCTTTCTTCCAGTCCAGTAGCTACTGGACAATCAGAAATAACTTGACATAAAGAATAGTCCCATTCCACAGTCAAGGCTACGGTTTCTCCGTTACATTTCAGCACTTTGACCTTGCCTTTAAACTCCCAAATTCCCCACTTATATAATGTCAAAGAGGATGCCTTTCTCTATCGGCAGTCTTATAGATCTGACTGAGATTGACGGCAGAAAAGTTCAGAGTTCACCCCCCCCACCGCCTCCCCCCCTCCCCCTGGCAGAGCTATAAACAGACCAGTGGAGGTTGTGGGGGTTCTTCGTCTCCCCTCCCACCCCTCCTCTCCTACCCACCTCTCTCAGTAAGATGATACTGTTTCAATTAGGCTCCAGTGCCACACAAAAGAGCCGGAGCATTGGGCAATCAGTGCCACTTCTGACACCAAAGACACTCACGGCTCATGTCTTTTTTTAGGCTAAGACTCAAAAAGGTCCTGTTTTGTTAAAAATAATATAAAAAATAGCAAATGTCTCCAGTGCACTGTTGCGTATTTTCTCATCAGTGCAAAATAAACCAACATCCGAATAGACAGGAGTTCATTCAGTAGCAGCATATGTCTGATAAATTAGAAAAATGAAAACATAAATAACGTTTTTTAGCATCTCTGATCCCCGCCCCAGTGAAAAGACAGACCCTCCTAAAAAAATACAAAACTGCAGTTAAACATAAATAAAAAAATGAATATATACATAGCAAAAAAATCAAATATGATACACTTGCATAAAGCTTGGAGTGAAAGTGCATCATAGTTTGGAGCCCCCCTTCTCTGTCTCCATATTGAGGTGAAGTCTATTTATGAGGCTACTAGATTCTTGGCAAGAAATGTGTCACTGTCATGGCGGGTGACACTCGGTTTCCTCTTTTTGTTTTGCCGTTCTTACTCAGGCCGATGTACATCCTCGGGTAGGCCACCGACTCGTAAGCGTTGTAGTTGTTAGCGAGGAGCTTCTCTCTGAACTTGCACTCGTGGTTGTAGTGTAACTGAGAGAGAAAAGAGGGAGATATAAGGATTATTTGAAAATGCCGATTGTTCAACTGCGAGAGACAAAACAAAGATGCCGGGACATTTTTTCAAGGGGGAATTTCAAGTCTGTATTGTTCGTTGTGATTACTATCAAACAATTGCTTTATTTATGACTGCAGGGCTATTGTACAGTAGCTGTTTCACTCAGATTTTCACAAAAAATGAGATTGTGAAATGATGAATGATGTGAGTGAGGCAGGACTCAGGACACCATGCTTTGTGCCATTTTCCCTCTGTGGGTAGTTTCACTCAAGTAGTTTCATATTCAGCACTCAAGTTTTTGTATAAAGTCTTTCATAAGTTAGCTTAGTAACTACAAGCTAGTTTTAAGCTAGTGATTTACTAAAACACTTTGAACCTTTTGAACCATTTGAAGGAAGGTGTTAGCTAGTAAAGACTTCAGTAAAATGTAAATCATTTTATAAGAAACATCTGTAGTGCTGTCACAGCAGCTTCACAAGCTTTAAAATAATCTCCAAAAAATGTTTTTTTCACAACCAGAGTACAGTGAGGTCATGTCATTTGTATTTTTTATTGAAATTTTTGAGTTTAAGTAACCTGGAAGGGGTACATATTCACCATTAAAAAAGTAGTACTTTATGTTGGTCCCAGTAGTTTCAGACTTCATATAATCATGAACAAATAAGTATTTAAGGGACTCAGTGTTCTCCCACTAGAAATGGATACTGGACAGTGTGAAGAAGGCTTTAAAAGACTATTTATCAATTATGCAATTTACATACTTTATTTTTGGTGTATGGTAAAAATTCTGTCAGGGGGGTCAAGGAGACTTGGACTCATATCCTCAGTACTTCAAAAAGTCCCGACCATGGCTCTGCTCACAGCACGTGGACACTTTTTTCAGCATCAGAGCTTGAAATTATGGTTGTAACAAAACCAAAATTAACAAATGTAACAACTGAAACTATATATTTGTCTTTGTCAAACCAGTGTGTGTATCTATGCGCCTGTTGATGATAAGGACAGTAAATCACAGCATTCGGACACTCACAGATCCATACAGCTTTCCTCGCCGGTTCATGGCTACAAAGAGCCCGCTGCGAACGCCAAGCAGAGTCACCACTCCCCTCTCCACCGGAGAGATCTGCAGAAGACCTTCATGGAGGAAACAAACCACACACACACACAATGAAACATGTTGATCTGATGGGGAAACCTAACCTCCTGATCCACACAGACACAGTGACATTACTGTACTGTAGGTATCCCAGAAGATGAGCTGGATAGTCAGCAGCTCATTTCTCAGAAAGCTGAGGAATTGAGTCTGTTTGAGATTCTAGCTGTAAATGCTGATGGACACTTATGTATTTGAGCATTTCACAGGTGATACATGTCAACTATTTGACAGTATTTTAGTTGAAGGCTTACCTGTGCTTTTATTGGGTTTGGCAAGGTGACACTATGCAAGCCTGATCTCGTTGTAAATTCATGTATTAAACAAATGATGTCTTTTTGCCCGTAGGTTCTACACATTGTTGACTCAACTGGGATGAATTTCACAGTGACAGTTTAGTAAATCCTGATTAAACCTTTAGCTTAATCATGTGAACTTAACCCAACAAATCACAGAATTTCTAAGGTTGACATTTTTTGTGTTAAGAAATGTGGAAATTTGCATGTTTTGGGAGCTGCAAAAAGATGAGTGTTTCCTCTGACGTTTGGTTGTTAACATGTAGCCTAACACCTGAATTCAGTAACCAGACAACAATATCTTACACATCAAATCAGTCGTGAATGTATAATTTTGGAAGTCTGAGGAGGTAAATGACATAAAAGCAGTGACAGATGAAGGTTTACAGAGTCCCCTGCTGATGCAGCTTCTCACTTGGCCTTGACAAGCTGGTGGCTTACAGCAGTGTGTGTGTGTCCTTTGTTCCTGCTATCATTTTAAAATGCTTTACAGTGGCTTGAATTCCTCACAGAGATTTTGTGTAATGTATCTCCCTGAATTTTTATGCCTTGTCTCAAAATAGTACCGAGGCAGCACAAAACAACAAGCTTTAAGTTCCTCAAAGGCAGCCTGTCAATTCCACAGCTCGCCTTTTTGTCACTTTAATACGACCACAATTCACAAACACGAGACGGCAGGGATTAGATTTGACATGTTAAGTAAATAAATGTTTGTTATTCTTCGTGTCTGCAAATGCGAGGTGTGTGACTGTGTCTGGGCCGGACCGCTGGGGTTAATCTGTCTTAACAGATGGGTCTGTGCGCTGCGTCCTAACTTTAGGTGCTGCATGGCTGGCCGCTGGCCTGGATCACAGCGAGCTCTGGTTACACACAAGGCAAAAAGCACCCGCACCTATATGCTCAGCGGCACTACGGGACGACTCCAGATGTTGGCACTAACACATGGATCGATATCTGTGAGCCGATCACTGGCTGATAGCAGGAGCAGCATCTCAGATCAGAAGTGTGAAAAGTGAAGGTTTGGATCAGGTGTCAGCAGGTGGTGAAACATTTTCATTAGAAAGTGCATCCTGTTTACTCACTGACTGACAACATGCCGAACATGTAGATTGTTTTAGTCATCTCATTCTTGGAGATTCTCCAAAACTCATTAAAAAAGAAGAATTCTTTAACTTTGAAAGTAACTTTTCTTTGGTTATTAATGGTATTAAAGTTATAACTGAACTACTAACAAAAGAAGGGAAATAAATAATCACATGCTTATATCTAATTCTTAAATAGCCTAATTGATAACTTACTGTAACGATTTTCGTTGTGCACCCCCGTTATTCTACCGTCCGGTAACACCTGAATATGAAAGCCGATTCCCACGTTGCAATAGAGACGCCGCAGCCTTTTAATGCCCAGGAGGTAGTCCCCGTCCCGGCTGATCTCCTCTCGCTTCTCCCCCGGGATCCGCGCCAAGGACCGGGAGTAGAGGGCCTCCCAGCGGTCCGCCGTCCCGTTCAAGCCGGGGGCGCATCCCGCCAGTCCGGTCACCAGGCCCAGGACCAGAACTGTCCGCAGGGCCGCCAGAGAGCCCATCCCGGGTCTGGCTCTGAAAGCAGCCTCCCGGCGTTTGCCTTTCCAATGAAGCGAGAATAAAAAGAAGAAGAAGCGACGCGGTAGAGAGGAGCGTGTGGAAGTTGCGCTCATTCCCAGACCGACAGGCGCACTGGCTTCAGCGTCGGAGCGACATTGATCTGCATGAACGCTGTGCAGCCATGCCTCTATATTTATACCTGCGGACACATTACATCACAGCTCCACACTTAGAAGAAATCTACAAACTACTTTTTTCACATTCTGGCGCACCAAAGCGAGCCGGGGCGTTACTAAAATCAAATAATAGCTGTCTTATCTCAGAGCAAAGTCAGCAGTTTGTAGAAAATAAATGAATAAAGACGTTATTATAATAAAAAAAAAAGTTCTTTGTGTGAGGCTTTCATTATCAGCAGCAGAATATCATAATTTATGTATGGGAGGATGTAAAATAGGAAACGGCCAAGTTAACAGACCGTAGTGTCGAGACAGGAGACAGTTCTATAAATGAACAATAACAGGAAAAAACACAGGTCCAATTCAACCAAATGAAAAAAAGCGCTAACTTAAGACTGGTAGAAGGAAATCATGTCCCAGGCCCTTATAGAAAACAATGGTAAGACTAAATAGAGAGTATGCAGAATGATAAGTATGCTGTCATTGTTGGCCAAGACTTTACACTCGAAGTTCTGACGTTCAAACTGAAACACTTGTCAGGTTTGTGAACTGTCATGTGTGGCAATAGATCATGAATCACAGTATCCGTGTTTATAGCCTAATAAAATAAATAAACATTGCATGACATGTGGAAATATATTTTGGTTAATGTTTACAGGAAATGCTGCGTGAATTCTTATTTATAGGACATGCTGCGTGAAGAAGTTTACCTGTGTTTCTTAACGGGGTTTCAAGCTATACTTGGAGTGCAAGAAACATTATTTTAGCCTGGTTCTATTTAATGAAAGTGTCTCACTTTCTTCAGAATGGAGACATTACAACATTTTACAGTTAGTTTCACTTGATATTTTTTCTTTATTTGTCTTTTTTTCACTACTGTTACTGTCACTACTAAATGTCTTTAATAGTCAGGGATGTAAAACCAGTGTGTGCACATTTTTATTTGCATCAGACCATCAGACTTTAACATTAATCTAAATTATTATTTTCACTGTGTAAGTAAAAGATGAATGCTTCTCTGAAATAATACATTTTTGTTGTTTAAATTATGATAAACAGCTGGTGTCATGGCAGCGTGTCTTTGATGTGTCATCCTTGACAGTCTTTCAGATGCACTGGTGCATTGCTTTTGATGTCCATTGAAATAAACCAATCTAAATAGTGTTCCCTCCTTTTATTTCACCATGTCATCACTGCTATTATCCCTGCTAATTATATGTTAATCACTAACATTTACCCTCTCTGGTGAGTGTCCCATTATTTATCTCTATGTTGGAGCATTGAAAGTCTTCCCTCTCCGTCAGAAGAGAAACAGAGGTCTTTGATCTCTGGGGTGGCTCAGTCCTGCTCCTCATTGACCACGCATGACATGTTTTCTCACGTTCACATTCGGCTGATCCTCAATGTACGACAACATTGTTTCTTTGTGTGCTGCAAAATGGCTCCTTGAATGCAGCCAGGTCTTAGAGACAATCCTGTGGTGTTGAGGCCCCTGGTTGATGACTACCAAACCCCAAAGATGGCTGACAGACTATCTGACCTCCAGAGCCCAGTGTGATGGACCAAAGGACCTTCATGACGCCTGAACCAGAAGAATTGCCAATGGTCCATCAAACCTCCAGGACAGCTGACAAAGATGAGCATAAGGACCATCACATAATTCTCCAGGATTGTTGAAAAAGTTGATGGACTGCTGTCCTTTTATGATCCTGAATGGACCACTGGAGCTCCAGAATAACTGGATATCCAGGACAAATTAAGGGCTACTGGACTGCTGGACCTGCAGAACAACTAATAGACCACTAGACCTACAGGGCAACTGATGGACTTCTAGATCTCTGGGACATTTGATTGACTGCTGGACTGCTGGACCTCCAAGATAACTAATGGGCTGTGAGAAAGGGTTGCTCCTCTCCCTTTTCATTAGGCTCTGGTTCCCAACATTACTAGTGTTTCGTGTTAAGTCACTAAATTCAGTCCAATGTTTCTGTTAATAAATCAGTCAAATAATGGAATACGGGTTTCATCTGGGTGGTTTGTGTTTCACAATGTTATATTTCGTTGAAGGGCTTCAATTCTGCTGTGATGTTTCTTTTTTGAGAGTTTTGTGATGGTAGGGCAAATCATCTGCTTAATCAGTGATGGTGACAATAGGTGTCAAATAGGAGTCATTAGGCACTGTCAATTTGAGGTAGGAAGGGTTCAACTGTTCTGTAGTAAATGACATTCTGTATAATTTGATGGACTCACGGCTGTGCATTTGTGACCGTAGAAAATGTGATTGTCAGCAGTAACAGAGAAATTCTACATTAATGTTCTAAATGCTTTTGAAAGCTTTGTATCAGTCCAGCTCACCCTGTGATAACCTGAGCAGATGGTACGTTCCAGTTAGGTGAGGCTGAGAAGGTAAAAGGCCAGTCACTGGTCAGTGAGATGGAGTAGGGAAGAGTACGGTGGCCCTGAGAGCTCAACACACTGCAACTTAAGAAAACACATGCAAATAGACAAAACACAAGCACGTCAAGAAAACATCTTCATCAATTTGACAACACATGCGCTGCATTTGAAAACATGCTGCAAATTCAGACAACACAACACATTACAGACAACACAACAGAAGTGTTTCCAGAGAACACTTAAAAGTGATGAACACGTCTGTACATGCTTGTCGTTGTCAAGGTTTGTGACTCATGATATTATTGAAGTCGGCTATTTGTCAGTTGTGTTGGAAAATGAGCCAAAATGTATGTTTTTTTGGTTTATTTTAACATTGTGATCGCATGTCCAGATGTGTTCATCACTTTTAATTGTCCACTGGAAACATTTCCGTTGCGTTGTCTGTAATGTGCAGTGCATTTTCTAAATGCTGCACATGTGTTGTCAAATTCATGAAGATGTTTTCTTAATTTGCTTGTGTTTTGTCTATTTGCAAGTTTTCTTATGTTGCAGTGCATTTAGCTCTCAGGGCCACCGTAGAAGAGAGTAGGTTGCAGTTTGCTGTGTGGCTGCAGATTTTATTTGTTTCTTCTTTGCTTCAGCTATAAGCAAGTTATAAGCAAGTTATTTTTGCTCAATTTCTCTGGGTTCATTTTTGCCTGTTTCATTAATATTTTTTAAATAAACATCACCTTTTTTGCACACACTCCTGCCTACTGACCTGCTTCATTAACATCCCTTTAAAAGTTTCCAGCACCAATCAACATCTTCTTATATTCTTATATACAGACTGATGGACAACTGGGCCACTGGACCTTCAGAACAACTAACGGACTGCTGGACCTCCAAGACAACTAATGGACTGATAGACAACTGGACTTTCTGAACAACTGATGGACTGGTTGAACTGCAGGACAACTGATTGGCCACTGGACTGCTGGATCTCCAGGACAAGTGATGTACTGGACCTTCCGAATAACTGATGGACTTCTGGGCCCCCAGAACATTTGGATGACTACTGGACCTCCAAGTCAACTAACGGGCTGATTGACCACTGCACCTCTAGGACAACAGATTGACCCCTTGACCTCCAGCACAACTGATGGGCTGCTGAACCTTCACCATAGCTGTAGGTTGTAGGTTAGGTTGAGATGTTTCTCTCCAGTCATGCTGAGATTTGTAAGTTATGTACGGCTTTATTTTTTGTTTATGTTGTACTGAAGTCATTGTCGTTTTAGGTTGCATGTACGCAATGAATTATGCTGAGGGAAAGAGGTTTTAGATTTCACTGGGTGACAGCTGCAGTACAGAGCTTAAAATGTCTCAACATTCGACACAAGTATTCATTTGCTCACTAATTTATCCATCATGTCCAAGCCCATGCACTGCATATTCTTATCATTCTTAAATACCAGACAAGGACAATGCTTTTTAATTTGATTTTTAATCAAAAAGCATTGTGACTGATTATAATTACAGAAAACTGTGCTTGCATTGACCCTACAGCACCCTCTCCCTTTGTCTCTTTGTTCTTTGCCTCAACCTTTTATAACCATGAAACATTATGATTTTGATAAACCTTACAGAAATGTTTGGTCGTACACTGAACATATTGTGTACATAAAGTGAGTTGATTTTTCCAAATTTTGTGTCCATTCAAACTTCATTCAGCTATACTGCAAAATATTAGAACTGCCTACCAACCTACCATACCACAAGCTAAACAATATTCTCTTCAGATTTCAACCTGGATTCATGTCACACATGTGTGTAATGTGTGAAAAGGTGTCCTACCTGTTAGTAAATGTGTATATCCAGTGTCATGTTCTGTATATCCAAACAGAGGAGGAGAGATATTTCCTCTGATATTGTTGGCACAGTACAGATGGATGGAGGCCAGCTAGACAGCTGTCACTGAACTGCTGCCAGAGTGGATTCACTAAGTGACTTGTACTGGTCAATTTGTCTACATTACGTAATTCCCTGTTGAAAATGGATAAACTGACGAATAAAATGGCTTCTGTTGAAGCCGTTTCTGTGCTTTTATTGTCACATACAGTGAATGTTTTATTCAGGCTTGTGTGTAGTTTTTCAAAGCAAACCAGGAATTTGGCAGTAGTATCAATTAATTATTATTTATATAATTAATAATTAATTAATACTTATTAAGTATCAATTTATTGGGGGTAAATATGTCAACACTGTCAACAGTTCCAGGTAAAGTCATTTTCTTCAACTGAGCTTTTAAAACCCAATCTGTTCATTCAGGTGATGAAGATAATCAGGTTAATCATTCTGAGGAAGGTGGAATCATAGTCATGAAAAATAACATTATTGTGTCCTTTTCTTCATTTGTTACTACTAAAATCTGTGAAATGGTTGTATGTTGCCTGTGTTCACTTGGCTGCGAGCTGCCTGCAGAGGGCATTGAGAAGCTCTGCCAAACTTGTGAGCGGTCTAATTAGATGCACATTCACACATGGCAACAGGCCACAAGTTGTCTAGAAGAGAGACAACTATCTGCCTCTAGGGGTCACTGTCTACAAGTGAACACTCCTGTGATGCAGTCACCTGCTCTAAACTGAGGGCTTAAAACTATTGCAACCCCATTATACTTTTACAACCCCTGTATGCCTCTAATGAAACCTATACTTTGACCAAAATGAGTTTTTGACGCAGAAGTACATAAATCATGATTTTATGTTATGTGACATATTTGGGGCATAACAATCTTTGAACACTGTCATGCCCCAAAATTTTATTTATGATGAATAATCAGTAAATAACTGTTCTCTGTCATATCTTTGTCAGAAAACTCAAATACGGCCGACTTTGCTGGGTGGGAGTCCAGTGAAAAGTCCCATTCCAACACATTTGCTACATCCAGTATCAGCAGTGAGCAAGTGCAAACACGATTCTCTCTGGAAACTGTTTTTATACACAAATAAGATTTTAAACACATTTTAAAGAAATTTGTGTGTGTGAGAGAAAGAAAAGAGTTTTATAAGTTGTTAATAATTGCTTTATTAATGGTTAATAAGCCATTTATTCATGTTTTGGGCATAAATATAAGCTGTTAAGAATGGATTTGAGGTTTCCAGATTGTGAAAAGTCACTTTGACTGCTGTTTATTCTTTCTATTTGGTAATACTGAAGTTATACATTTTCATAATTCATTAATGAATGATTAATGAGTTGTTAATAAATAGCTTTTGTTGCAACCTGGGAGCCCAAAATTTCATCATGTTAATAGATCAATTACAGTAGATCTATAAAGTATTATTAAATGCTTTGTTAATGATCAATTAAGCCAAAGTTAAAACTTTATAAAAAGTGCCTTCTTACAAAGTGGTAGCAGATAAACTCTGAAATAGATTTTTAATTGAACACACACATTTTCTAAGGAACACCTAGAAGGACAAACATGTGTCCCATTCGTTCCCACTTCACTGACGCTGCAGTGAAAAAGATCCTCTGTTTTTCCCTTTCTGAAAGACGGGCTAAGAATGATTTAGCTATTTAGCTATTATGTAATTCAAGTCAAAATGCTCTCTGAGGAGTCCTTATCCCTGCACCCATCAGTCCAGCGGATATCGTAGATGAATGTCGTTTTTATTGGCCAGCTGATAAATCTTAGTAGGGCAAATCCTTCAGCAGGATGTTACAGATAGAAAGGGCATGTAGGAAGAGATTCAGAAGATAAATGCTGCTAAATGAAACAGGCAGGCAGGGAGAGGGGCCACAAAAGGCCCTAACCTCTCTGAAGTCCCGCATTCCTGTTGAGTAATATTAGAGTTTGGCATTCATAACAAGCCATAGCAAAGGTGTTACACTTTGTATGACACAGTTTCTGCTTTCAGGAGGGCCTGCCTTGTTTATCGACTCTGCGGCTTTTGGTCGGTGTTTCAAAAAAAAGCCCAAAAGTCTCAGGCGGCATCGCTTCCCAGGCCCCCCTTGGGAGGAGCTATTGTCCGGGCCAGGAAGCCTCCCCAGCCCGCAGGTATAGAATGACAAGGCTTTATATGCAGCTACCTATAGATGGGAGTGAGGCAAGGCAAAACCTGAACATCCAAAAGAGTCCAAATGCTGCTTGTGATGAATTTTGCATTGATGGTCGTCTTTGTAGTTTCTGCTCCGCCGTGTTGCAGCAACAGGTGGGCACTTTAACAAATGAGCTGCAGCAGAGAAGAAGGCATAATGTCGCATGTAGAGAGGGAAAGAGAGAGAGAGAGAGAGAGACGGAGGGGGGTGTTACATCTATGAGTGCACAACCCCCCCATGTTGTAAGAAACCTAGCTAACCTAGTGTAACAACCACACCTGTCTACTACAGCTCTATGCAGGAGGAATAAGGCACAACAGGCTGCTCTGTATTGAATCCTCGGTGGGAATATCTACACAATATAGAACCGATTTTCCCACAAGTCATTATTTGAATCTACATATCTTTAAATACTAAAAGTTCCTTGTAAAGTTAATAATCCTTAGGTTTGGCTATTCACAGTCAATTATAGCTGTAACTGCTGTTTTAAAGTTGAACTAAATTAAAATCTAGTTCTATCGTCTGAGGTGGAAGGGTTAAAAAACATTAGCTGTGTATGGTTAAGGAAGAGCGGGAAAATACATTGGGTTTGTCCTGCTGTTTTACACTTTTGTTAAAAACAAAATGTCCTATTGTGTGTTTCAGGTGACACTGTCTTCAAAGAGCAGCGGCTGAAAGAACAGGGAAAAAAAACCCGAAATGACTCAGTGACTTTGTCGCCTCAAAAATCTTCATTTTTCATACCTCAAAAACTGCTTCATCTTAAGGCTTCTTGAAGGGTGGTGTTAGCATTTTGAAAATTGTGTTCTTTTTACATATTTTTTTTTAATTAGGTTTGGTTACTTAGAGGGATGTTGCCATATTCAATGTCAAACCATCATTTGCAATATTTCACTACAGAAGCTAAAGTTCCAATGGAATCAAATGTTATGAAGTCACTCTGAAAGAAAACAATACAACATTCAGCTTTTGTGTCCGCAGCTGGTGTATAGAGCTGCGTTTACCTCTCTACTAAACCACAAAAAACACTTATTTTAAAAATAAAATAATAAGATTTTATGGCTGTGAAAACTTGTTGGAACAAATCAAAGAAAAATCGTCACATGGAACAAATTAGCCAGTTGTTTTGTTGGGTCAGTACCATTGTGTTTTATGTTGGAACCAGAGGGAACAGGTGAGTGGAAACTATGAAACAAATAGCAACATTGGTAAAATGCAGAAAATAGTCTTATCAATAACTTACAACACAGGCACCAAATAAATATTCATATCATTAGTAAAATATACAAAGTACTTCTTTCAGTTTACAGACAGTAGACTATCACATTGTAAGAGTGTCACAAAAACACACCGGATCCCATCTCACGCTGATTTTCTCTTTGCTTCTTAATGTGAATCTGACAAAAAGTGCTTTGCTGTGTAGAGTCCTCTCTTCAATATCCGTTGTGTTTGTTAGCACTTAAACATAGCAAAATATTATATTCTGTTGGTCATCTCAGCTTTTGACAAATGAAAAGCTATAAAGTCACTGTACATGCATAATGTATTTACAATAGAACCAGCTCTTATAAAGTTTTTTCGTTCTGAGTGAAGTTCTACGACAGCTCGTACAAAAGTAGTTTTACAAAATAGTTTGGAAGTTATCAGCTATAACAAGACATCTGTTACAAGACAGTAGCATTTTGAAGAAGTTAGACATCAGTAAATAGAAGATTATACAGATGGGTTGACTTTGTGTGTGTGTGTGTTTTTAAAGTCTCTTCAATCAGAGGATTTGGGTGGCCTTGTTCAGGTCTTTCCTTCTTCTTCTATGGATTTTTTTCTCTGCGTCAACAACAGAAACTTCGGCTAATCCAGAAGGCAGGATCCCAACTGTTTTTTCCACATCCTCCATTGCATTGAAGCTACAGTATGCACTGAGATTAGGGGTCCATGTTTGGAGGAACCATAGTCAGCTCCCCATCTAACAGTTTGCTCAGTCATCTGGCCGTCGACCCCTGCCTTTCCTGGCACGATGCCGGCGTCTCCGGCGTTCACCACGGCTTCCGTGATGATGCGTGTGGTGGTGTGCGCTTGGACTGTCTCTCAGCCGCCTCACCATCTCATGGTCCTTGTTACCCAATACCCGAGGCAGGAAAAGCGAGGCTTTGTCAGTGCTCCGGGTTTTAAAACCTCGCCGTGGCCGGCCTTTCCCGTTAATGGAAACGTACCACTGCCGCTTGGCACTGGCTCGCCGCTTGCTGCTGCTGCTGCCCCCTGGTGGCAACGGCTGCTCAGTAGAGTGGTGTCGGGACGCGTAGGTGTTGTACCCCAACTCGTGGATCCGCTCCACAAACTCACACTCTTTGTTGAACACTTCCTGGGGAGATGAGAAGGAAGGAAACAGTGAGCCACATTTGTCATGCAGCTTGCCGTATGTTTTTGATTCACTGTGAGTGTTTCCACTCTGCTCAGCTCTGCATGGGCTCCTACAAGCCCAAAAGACACCGCTATAAGACACCAGATCAGCCACAGAAAAATACAGTCTACACCAGATAAACATACATTTGCAGCAGGTAAAATTTCTAGCATGAAACCAAATGTTTATATGTTGTTTTATTGGGGGCCTTTAACCCGCTGCCTCTGGCCCAGTGTCAGAAAAGAGCTACAAATGTTGAAGTAAAGGTGACATACTAGAAAATAATAAAAACAATAATAATAACTTAGATTTATATAGCGCATTTCAAGAGACCCAAAGATGCTTGACACAACGAGATGATGAGGTGACATCTGTACTCACCGAGGCATACAGCCGTCCTTTATCATTCATGGCCAGATATCTGCCAGAGAAAAGCCCTTTTATGGCCACAACACCCACATCCACTGCTGTGATTTCCATGATGCCTGCAATACAGAGAAACATATGGCAATTATATTATGCTGCATGAGATCATGTTTAATATAAGATTTATAATGGTTACAATTATTTTAAAGATCATTTGATTTTGGTTTGTATATTCTTTAATACTCAATCAACACTTCCTGGAAGTTTAAAATAAAATTTAAAACATTAAAAGCAACAGCAAAAACAAACAAACTTAAGGCTTGTTCAAAGTAAGGCTAAATGAATTAATTTCCGGTCGTATCTGCCACCTCTTGTCGCTCTACTTACAATGTTTATTGGCTTTTTTAATCAGTGCTTGATTAGTCAATGGCCTATTCAGCGCTGTAGAAAGGCCCTAATGGTCGCTGATTAGATAAATACATCCGTTAGGACAGCGCCTTTGTCCCGCCTGGATGTTAATACTTTGGCTGATACTTCTAATAGAGATGAACCTGCATGTCGGTAGCTTTGCAATGACATGATTTCACACACGCAGATAGAAGTCAATAGCCTGCCACAGACGCGCTTCACTGAGTAACTGACGGTGAAACTCTGAAAGATCCTAATAGATTAATCTTATCAGAATTTACTAATATGGATTGACCAAAACCAATAAAAAACATAATTCAAAAAATACAAATTAATGTATATTTTAATATATTTAAGTAGAGCCTATTTTTGAGACATGTTTTTACTCTGTTGCTCTGTCATTTTATTTCATTTCACAAATCTACATTCAAAAAACATTTATTTAACAACATGGCCTCATGTTTAAATTAAAATTGGTAAAAGGCACTGATCCTTTAGACCAATACAAAAAAATATGCAACTTGTGTTCTATTAACATATCTTAGTTTTCGTGTATAGGTGCTGTTCCCTGTGCGTAAAACCAAATGAATACTCACTAAATGGGTTGTTTTCCTCCAATGATCCATCTATTTTCCCATTAGGATGAATTTGTAAATGATATTTAGTAGCGCAGTAAAGTTTTCTTCGTCTCGGCGCTCCTCCGAGGTGTTCATACACTCCTCCGCGGCCCCCGGCGTCCCTCCGCTGCCGGGGGTCGCAAGCCTGGCCCGGGGCGCAGCGGGCCCGGGGAGTAACGGGATCCAACAGGCTCAGCAACACCAGCAGAGGTATCATCAGCATTGTGGCATGGCCGAGGAGCGACAATTGTGGCGAAAAAACGGAGAACTCCTGCCCGGCTCTCGGGGTCCCATTAAAAAGTCGGGGCCCCAACGCTGGAGAGCTCCAGCCCAGCGCACATCCGAGCCGAGAGACACCGCTGACAGCACAGCCGCCCCCGAGGTAGGATCCGCTCCTCGCCTCTGCCTCTGCTGCTGCTGGAAATCCCTCCTGTGGATCTGACTGAGAGCTTCTGCTCAGACTGAGCGCAGATATAAAAGAAGCTTGTGGCGACAATAGGCTGAACTCCGACCAATTGATACAAAGGAAAGGGGGAGGCAAAAGGTATCAGCCCTGTGTGAAGTGAGAGACTGCGGCGTGGATAAAATTACACAGTGGCTGAGTGCGGAACAGCTCTCTCCTCTGAACTCCTCTTCTGAACTATCCTAAAAGAGCAATTAGACATCCCAAATTATACAGGCGGGCTGAGCCAACGCCAGGCACAGCAACAGGTGAGGAGTAAGACTGTTGCTGGATGTTCTGATAAATGAATACTCTATCTTAACCTAAAAAAACGTTACAAACTACAACAGTTTCAATTAAGTTTCTTTAACTGACATTTTAAGGTAAATTATTCCTGGTTTCTCTCACTTTCTCACTTTGGAGGATTTAATTTGCCCACTCTGACACAATTTATCTTCCAAATTTCTGACTTATTCCCATCACCCCTGATATTTCAAGATATAACAAAAAATGTTAAGCACTTTGACTTTTGGGTGGTCCACTTCTACCTAATGTATAAATACATCCATTCCCATTTAACAGGTGCTTGCCAAGCATACACAGTAAAACCTTCATGACAGGCTGAGGTCAATATCAAGTTTCTGTAATTTGTAATTTGCGTTGAATCAGAGTTCCTTGATGGCAGCACAGTCCTGCATGTGACTCATAGATCCACAGAGTTCCTCCAGAGGTGGTGACAAGCCGCCACTGCAGATCAACTTGGGAATCGAACTCAACCTCTTGTCTCAGCAGTTAAAGGTTCCTGTCCTTCTTTGCTCTCAAGCATTTATACGCTCCTTCTTCCTCTTGACTTGTAAGCATTGCCCACTGATGCTATGGGTCGTTTCTGTTGAAGTTAGATGGAAAAACAAAGACAAATGAATGGTCTGTCAGTGATCCCACAGGGCTCTCTCCATGTGCTCCCCACGCTACACAACCTCTCTCCTGTGCGTTATTCTTTATCCTTCACCCGAGCAATGGATTGTCCCAGACTTTTCCCATCCTAATGCCCCGGCTCTGGCTAGGCAGCAGCCGGTGGGCGGAAGAGCAGCAGGCTAAATGACTACTGCCTAAATTGCTTCCATCTTGGTCGCATTATGGTTTGCATTCTGGTAATTAGCACCATCATCTACAAATCTCTCTGCCCTTTGGCGCTGCTCCACTGCTGCTATGAAGGCCTCTGCTGAGAATCCCCCAGAGAGTCAACGGTTAATTTGTCTTCCCCTCCCATACATCACCCAGCTAGCTGCCTCTGTCACTTTATTTACCCCGATGATCAGAAAAAGGCAGCTCTTTTAATTACAAATGTGTGCACATTATGCCTCCGAGACCCCTTGCAAGTCAGACAACACACCAAAACATCAGCCAGGCCGTGTGTATCAGAGGTTGTTCTGGTGGCCATTTCTAAGTGAGACGCTCTTGATGTGGTTAAATGCTGGAAGAGGGTGGAACCTCAGATGTGGTGTGCTGTTTCTCTCAGAAACTATTTTAATTACGCTCCCTCCACGCCGCCCACAAAGCATCCCAGCAATAAGCAGGGCAAACGCTCTCAATTTGTGAGGCACATGCACACACACATCTTCTTCTTCACATCAGGAAGAGTGTGTGGTGTTGTTTTTAATGTTGAAGGCTAAAAATTCAGTTTTGAAATGGCGCTAAAGCCAAATTTTAGGCCTCTTTCAGATATTCTATCCAGATACATTAGTGCAGGATTGCAGTTCACGGAGTTAGGGTTAGCCCCATTTGTGACCTCAGCACTCCATCCGGTATATTTTTAAAAAAGTTTTTTACCTGTTATTCATCAGCAGGTTGCATCTTCAAAGCTATTTTGTGATCTCACAGATGTGTTCTTTCTGCCCGGAAAATGTTTGCCCGGGTGAAAATAACTCCAATCCAACATTCCGAAAGGCTGAGTTGCTCTGCTCTGCTGAAACATACAGACGGGTGACAAAAGGAAAGGAAAAACTAACATAAAGTGTCTGTTAGGGCCCTTTCACATCAACCTCGTTTGGTCCGGATTTTGGACTTTTCAGTTTGATCCGAACCAAAATTACAGGTGTGAAACCTCCCTCGAACCACAGTGCGGACCAAACAGCTGAACCTTGGTCCGATGAAAAGAGGTGGTTTGGGTCCGGATCAAACCGAACCATGGTGAGGTTTGTTTCTAGTGTGAAAACATTTTTTGGATGGTTTGGACTTTTGCCAGGCTATTGTCAGAACCAGAAATAAGAAAAATGAAAAATGAGCCATGGTAGCACACAGGGAGAGGAGACCAAGTTTTTAATTGAAATATGGTCCGACGACATTATAAAAAGTCAACTGGAAAACACTCATAAAAATGCAGACACTTTCCAGGAATTTTGAGAATGACAGAGAGAGAGGATATGAAAGGATGGCAGAGGAATGCCATTTGATGATAAAGAAACTGTAGTATATATAGTATAATAATATAATATAGTGCCAACAAATCTGTTCATTCATTTTCTCTAGTAATTCAAACCAATAAAAGGCTATCAGCTGAATTGTCTATAGACCAGTGTCAAGTATAGGGAGAGGCAGCCCACGTAGGTGATGATGACAGTACGTAGGTATGTCATGTAAAGTTCTTTAATGCGCTTGCATAATTGCAATGTGAAACCAAAACTAACCAGATCAAACATATACAATGAAACAAAAACATGAACCTTGATTCAGATTTTGGTTCAGACTTTCAGGTGTGAAAAGGCCCTAAGTAAGGTGTTGGGCCACCACGTGCTGCCAGAACAGCTTCAATGCACCTTTGCATTGATTCTACAAGTCTCTGGAATTCTTCTGGAGGGATGAACACCATTCTTCAAAAAGATATTCCTTCATTTGGTGTTTTGATGATGGTGGTGGAGAGCGCTGTCTAACATGTCAGCTCTAAATCTCCAATAGGTGTTCAACTGGGATGAGATCTGGTGACTGTGAAGGCCATAACATATGATTCACATCATTTTCATACTCATCTAACCATTCAGTGACCCCTCGTGCCCTGTGAATTGGGGCATCCTGGAAGAGACCACTCCCAATCAGGATAGAAATGTAAACTTTGTATTGATTTGCAGTGACCCTTCCCTCTAAGGGGACAAGTGGACCCAAACCAGCAAAATTCCCCCCACATAAGCATAAGGCCTTGGCCACACAGCCTACCTCTAATTGAGCAGCACTGAACTGCTGCGGCTTGCATGCATGTGGTGTCCACACAGACAGCGTTGCTGCTGCTATGTTTCTACATAGAGTTTGACTTTGATACTGGCCATCAATAATAGAATGTTTCATGTCATGTCATTATAAATTGAATTTATATTTAGTTTAGACAGAAAAAGGTTAAGAGGCGTGTGCTCAGTTGTGAAAATAGATAAATTATATGTGAGTTGAGTTCAACCCCTGCTGTCACTGCTCCAAGTGAAGAAAATCCCTCCAGATGACACCAAGTTCCCCAAACGAGCCAAACACATTCCAACAATCACTGCAATCTTAATATAACCCTAAGTGATGACTAAGTATTCTCTACCTCCTGCATGAACAATAAAGTATTATGTGGCCAATTTAATCCCAGAATCGAATACCCCAAAATACTTATCATTTAATTGCGTAAATCTTTTACATGGACTGATGATTTCCTAAAATGTAGTTATGATGTACCATCTGATCAGAGTTAATACTGACTATGCTTGGATCCATCCACATCCTCTTGGGTATTAGACATATTGACAAATGGACTCATGACGTGTGGTAGTAAATTGAGACCCTTCCCAAACCTGATTGGACTGAGTATCAGTCTCTGGTCAGTGAAGGCCTCTATTGTATGGAGTACTGAGGCTAAATTAGGGTTAGGGTTAGGGTTAAGGCATCGAATGCATCTTGAATGATCACTTGTGATCGGATTTTCCTCCCCTGCTCACATTTGACCATGGGGAAACTTCGACCACAGGTAAACAGAGAAAATAAACACTTGTGCTCATCCATGGAGCAAGAGAGGAAGGTCCTAGCAGCTGTTTGATGCCTCAGCTTGGGTACAGACTTCAGAGCCTCGTCCGCGTTGTTTGGCAGAGGCAAATCAACTGTGTTTGGGAGCTTTGTCCTGCTATCTGCACAATGCAAAGTTGACTAATTGGTCCTTCAATGTGGCCAGGGAGCTATTTGAGTTCACATTACACTGCACACTTGCATTCCTGACCACCTCCCAGTGTGGCTGGAGTTATCAGATCCTGACGCGTCCTCAATGCATTTTAGATGCATTCACACCTGTTTGTAGAAGAACAACACAATGAGCAATGCCTTCCCTTCAAGAAAAAAGCTTTGGGCAATTCTTGATTATTTACCCAACTGAAATATTTCCAGCCAATCCTTTTGCCACCATCCACTTGACAAATGAATCCAAACCCAGCCACGTGAAGTACCCCGACACAAAACCCCAAAGCATACATTTTAACTTTCCCTTTTTCTCTCCTCCAGCCATGAATGAAAGCAAGAATTTCAGGGCTCCTTTTTTAATTGACCTCCCCAAAATTCTCCCCCCACCACCAACCCCCCAAAAAACCCTCTTGGCACAAAAGAGTTTCTTTTCTGCAATAATACAAAGGTTATTAGCCAGGTCCTTTTCTTGGCCCCCCCTTTTAGCTGAGGAAAAAGGAGGTACCAGTAATCCAGAGCAAATCAAAATGACCTTTGAACCCTTTCTGCTGTACTTTTTCTCATGGGCAGATTTCTTTGGTGAGGCGGTGATCAGAGGGCTGAACCCGGCCGCTGCCTCTCGTCTCCTGACAAATCGCTGCTGAGCCTCTTTTGTCCCCATGACTTTGATCTCACCTGCTTGTCAGGCGCTTCAGAAAGAAGTCTAGTACAGTTCCAGCACACAGCAAACAAATTGGCAACTATTTTATTCTGCCTCCCTCTTTCTCCCTCTCTTTTATTTCTGCTCAGCCCGGTTCAGTCTTCAATTTCACCATGTTGATTTTGTTAATGGTACTTCCAAAGCTTCCAAATACAACTGAAAGTCACAGTTTATAACAGTTCACTCAGACAGTATAATTGAAAGAAACATTCCCACTTGTATTAGCTTTTACTTTAATGCCCTGTGGTGATAAAGAGGCTCAGTAGCAGACAGTAGCAGGACACAGCGAAGAAAAAAGGGCATAATTGTAAATAGAAAATGGTGTAGAAAGAAGGTATTTGTATCATTTAAATTTTGGTTGGATTTGCTGCCGTTCCTTTACTGTTGGGAAAAAGGAACTGAAAGTCAATCAGAAACTTCAGTGGAGGAGTACACAACACTGACTCTTCAATTTGTCTGCAATTTTTTTTTGGTAATGGAAGTGCTTTGGAAAAGTTGGTTACTGTTGTGTCTTGACATTTTAGCCTGACTGTGAACCATCCACATATAGTAGCTCTTTGGTTTACTCTTTAATTTGCATCAGCAAATACATTAGGTAGGAAATGTAAATCCACGTGGATTTTATGGCTCCACTTTGACAACTCAAAGCACAAAGTTAGGGAAAGATGGTGAATTAAGCTGAACATTAAAAAGTCAGCACTGACTTGAAGCACAATATGAAACCAAAACCAATCTTTCCCCAACCTTAATCAAGGCTTTTAGTAGTAACTAACAAAACATGGGGCACAAGACCTGAACCTCAGTGTATAGTGTCAAAGTTCTGTGCTTGGTACACCCGACCATCCATCCCGACCACGTCCTTATAACTAGGTATAAAAATGCCACACATCCTGGATTGAAAAAGACATAATGTAAGGGTAACATAGGCGGCAATAACATTTTCTCTTCGGAGGAATATATACTGTATTCATGAAGTTGTCATCTAGCATCTCTGTTTCTTCAAACATGTTTGAACAAGAAAATCACAATTGCTGAAATTGCACCAGTGCCCAGGGGCATATAGAATTCACACTACTGATCATACTGTTTCTTCTATTTTCATGTTAAGATTCAGGTAGTGTGTATATAGAAGCAGAGACAACAGGAAATAAAATAACCACAAATCTCTGCATATCTTACATATCACTGGACTTCCCTGAGTAATATTTATCCTATATAAACTGGAACTAAACATCAAAATAATGGAGGAACTTATGTTTTTTTTAGTTGTGTTTTTACTTTGGTTTCTTTTCAGTGCAATTCTTTGGAATTCATTTTCTTTACAAGTTGATGTTTTGACATTCATTTTGTAAAGATATTCATGGTCCCCAGAAGATAAATCCCATTAACTTTGGTGACCCCTGATTTTTCCTGTAGCGCCACCATGGGGTGGACATTTTTTTGGACACGTAGCTTTTTAATTTCCTTTGTGCATTGTGTTGTGGGAGAATAGTGTCCATCAACAACACACTCAAAAATCAACAGCTTTTTAGTCTGCATACCAACCATTTTGAGTCACTTTTCCAGTGTGAACACACTACGTACTCAAATACCTGCTTATAATTGCTGTGTGGTATTGATTAAAGACACAGCTTTGTATTTCTAAAGACTGTGGTCGCACTGTACAGATGTAATTTACACCTGGCTGACCTGATCACAATGCAAGCCCTCATCCTGACTGCAATGCTTTCTGCATTAACACTTTCATTACATATGTTTTTCTTTATCCAGATAAGAGATACAGATTTGACTGCATGTGAATACCAGGTGGGATCTTTAATTCACTAACATGTTCTTGTGAAATCACGGGGCAGTACCAAATGGCCCACAGCTTTCAGACTTTAGCATGTTAACTGAACAAAACAGTGAACTAGCAATGGATTATTGCTTTCATCAAATCATGGCCGTGTGTCAGTGGTGTTGGAGTTAACACACTGTCTGACTTATTTGAACAGTAACATTTGAATAAGCAGCAGGCATTTATGTTTCTGTCACGTGCACTTGGCACATCAAAGTCATAGGATTCCCTTTATGAGGATATAGGGGAGAAAAACAAACAGCAGGGCTTTTCTGTGTCTCCCATGTATTCATTGTGCTATAAATTGGTTCTCATGCAGAACAGAGGAAATGTGAGTGAGCAGACAAATGCTGAAAGAGCTGAAAGGTGGCTGGAAGGCTGGGGAAGCCTCACCAACAGTTTTTTTTTCTTTCTTTAAAAAGTCATGCTATATTCCATCAGAAGATGGATGAAAATAACAACCTCTGTAATGTTTTTCTCCCTTTCTCTTTCTTACACGCTTTCTCTATTTCGCTACTCTCTCTCTCTCTCGTTCTCGCACTGTCACTCTTTGTCTCTCATTCACTCGCTCTCCCTCTGTAACCAGATAGGTCTGTCCTATACTCCTACAGCTCTTTGATTGTTAGCTGCAGGTTTCAGATGCCTGCAGAGCGGCTGCACCTTCTAACAGGCAAATGATTGTGGAAGGATGAAACTCTAGAGGCCATCAATGGCTGTGACAGACAAACACACAGGAACGCGCACACACAAACTACCGCATGTAAAAAATACAAAAAAAATACAAAAAACATTCACACACACACACTTTAACAGTGTGTGTGGGGGGTGGGAGGTGGGAGAACAGTAAATTAGTTGTGGTGTTGAGCTTTTAAACAGAAGTTTATCCTGTTTATCTGAGGCAGGCTGTCTTTGAAGTGTTTCTATCCTGATAACATCTAATTATTAGTTTGTCTCAAAACATCAATCAAAACTATAGAAATCACTCCCTCTACATATCAAGGAAAGTTTTTTTTTTTTTAAAGCAGACATGTATTTTTGTCTTCTTTCCAACTTGAGGACCCGACAGCCAGGTTAGGAACAGAAAAATTAACAATTTAGATTTGATTAAACATTTCAAAAGTAATTTATCAAGCAAAAATTCAAAACATTTGCTGGTTCCAGCTTCTCAGATTTGAAGATTTGCTGCTTTTCTTTGTTTTATATCATTGTAAATTTAATATTTTTAAGTTTTGAACTGCTGTTTGGACAGAGATTCAGTTGGACATTTTATTTCTGAGAATATATAGACTAAATGATTAAGGGGGCATTTTATTAAAAAATACTTTATTGATTGATAATGGAAGTAATTATACATTACAGCTTTAATATTTTTGCAAAGTTACATATAAATGACATTATAGCTATCTATAGTCTCAGGTTTTGAGGTTGAGGGAGCTTATGATGGATGAGTGGATGCTCTCTCCCGCTGACAGTGATGAAACAGCTGATATAAGGAGGTCATTTGAAATTGAATGTTGTCTCATTTCCCCATGATACTGGACAATTGAGGACAAACCCTGGCTGCTCCATGGGGGGCACTGCATAAAAAACCTGCTGAGTATGTGGAAGATGGATGAGGTGGTTTTACCTGGGTTCTCCATGCTACTATTTGTCTCCTTTAAAGGGATATGATGTGGTTAACAGGCAAAATAGTTCCCATCCGGGGGCAAGGTGAGAAGATCGATATCAATCTCATGTCTGTGTGTTTAGTACAGAAAGACTGATTCACTAGAGGAATAATGTGTAGTGATGGTCAGTGACTGTTTCCCACTAGGCCAGGTTTACTTGAAACGTTTCTTGCAGACCGCCTTCCTTTCAGAGGGAGGCTGAGATCACTCAGTAAGCTAGTTGGCCAGATGACAGACATCTGTCTTGAAGGTACTTGAGGCGGCAATCTGTTTGCTTTTGTCTTTCAGCCGACATGCAGCAGCTATGTTAATGCCTCTCTAAGGCCTCTCTAAGGCCTCTGAGCAGTTTCCCAAAGTCCTTTTATTCACCTGCATGCAGTAGTATGCAGGTAAATATTTAGTATTTCCCCTCAATTTCAACCTCATCAACAACCTTTGACCCTTTTTCATGCTTGGCCTTATTTCAGCAGTGTATTTGCATTGTGTAACTTCCTCCCAATGTAGTTTTTACTGGCAGAGAACCCCTCCTTTCCGTGATGATATCACCAGCACAGAGTTTGCAGAAGTTGCCACTGACTCAGCAGGTGTTGAAATAACATGCATGAAAAATAATGTCAAGTGGGAATCAGTGCTAACGTTAGCAAGCCAGGCTAACTACTATCCACTTTCCGAGTGGATGATGAACTTTTAAGAACTCCTCCCAAATACTGAATGTTGTAAAGGGACAGATCTTTAAATTGCTAATGGTCAATAGCTAACACTATGACTTGGAACACTAGGACTTGTATTAACATTTGCAGTCCATACAGTATGTTATTGGTCTTGGGAAATGCCCACCCAGATGCTTGAAGCTTGGACTACATCTACATTAAGCCTACATTCTAAAACACAGTTTTCAAGCAAAAACAACTCACGTCCTTCGCAGGAGTTTCAGCTTGTTTCTGCAAATACCTCCGTCCACATTAAAACGCCCCAACTGGTAATTCTCCTCCTACTAGGCGTATGTGGAGGACAGATGAGCAAGTCAGCCAGAAAAGCAGCAAAGCAGAAACTACTATTACTATTTCCGTTTCCGCGGTGACTTTTTGTTTACTGGGAGAAGATTACAACAATGTCAGCGAAAAAAGAGGTAGATAGCTACATTTAACTCTAAAAAAAAAAATAAAGAGAACAGCACTAACATGAAGCCGTCCGCCATCATTGTTGTCATGTTTCTTTCTCTTTCTCTTACAATGAAATATCGCGCTACTGCCATCATCTGTTTTGTCATCAGTATGATAGTGTTTCTACAAAGCTCCATTGTCTCTCATACATACTACACATCAAGCCGACATTTTCACATTTACACACTCTGGAGGACATTTTGGAAAAGCTCCATTTTCAGGGGAGGAAAAGACCATTTTAGTCTGGACAGAGGGCCGAAATGGAGAGAAAAAGATGCATTTACAAATTTAGCCGTCTTAGTGTGGACCAGGTCGTTTCCATAAATTTGTCCACAAATGTTTTTTATCCTCTTTTAAAAAGTAAATGTAGTTTCATACTTTAGATTTTCTTACACAAAGGGTATGGATAAATCTAATTTAAGTTCCACTTTAAGTGAAATGTGAAAAGAAAATCACGTCATTGCATATTTAACAGGCTGTTTTTCTTTAGCTATGGTGGTTGATGGCTGATGATATTCAATCACAGTTATTAGAGCTACTTCATATTGACCTGGATGCTGCAGCCTGTAACATTGGAGGACTACTTGCCTCCTATGGAAGGGTGAGTTGATGGGTGAGGGCGTGAGGGTAAGGGAAGGGGATAAAACAGGTTGAGGAGGTGGGATGTAAGGTAGTTTGAGGCCGGTGATGGTGAGGCTAGGTGGGATTCAAAGGGTCTGGGCGGAGAGGGAGGAACAATGAGTCTGCAGAGAGGAGGGAGGCAGCGTGGGAGAAAATTTGCAGTCTGAATACAGCAAGAGCTAATCGCACCAAGAGTTGGAGCAACATGGGGTTTTGATGGCGGATTCTTGAATTTGACTGCTGTGTACTCACTTTTTTTCTTCAGTAAGATCAGCTGAGGTTGAAGGCTTCCTAGAGGTCGGTGTGGCTCTTTAGTTGGGCACTCAACATCAGTTTGGGGGTTGCAGATGATTTATCTGCATTCTGTTGCATTTTATCTTATTTTCTGCAATAATATAAAAGTTACCCATGACATGCATGAGAAACTCATTTTCATTTCAAGTGGTGCATTTGCTTTGCTATGAAATTAAGAAAAGGTCACTTACTCCTTCTTCACTCTTAACTCTGTGTCCCTATGTGCCCCTTTTCCAGAGCCCTCCTCAAACACACACACATGCACAGAGCCAATGGTTGCAGAGTTGTTTGTCATTCAGTGAAGTTGTGCTTTCTAAGCTGGGGGCCATTGTTGTGTGTAATGACACTTGACATGAGGTGACATGCTGAAGTAGTTGGGGCAGATTGCAGGATGCCAAATTAGGGCGCAGACAGCAAAGCAGAGGAGAAGAGAGATGAAAACAAATATCTCATTCTTTAAGATGTGTTTACAGAAAGCATTGTCATCCAAACTAGAATGGCAGCTATAAATACACTGAAATTGCAAAAAGACATGCCCACTGGAATATAGACATACCACTTCTATCCTCACTGTGTACAGTTTGATCAACTGGTCATGATGTGGGTGCTCACACTGGTCATAACCAATTGGTTTTGACTATTGACAGTCCCCATTAAGTTTCATTCAGACAAGATGGCCGCATCCTCAACAACGTTGACAAAAAAGAGAAAGGTAGCTTGACTTTTTGCAGTTAACTTATAATATTCATACAAGTTCTTTACAGTTTGACAGCCATATTATTGATCGTTCGGACAATTAATCTGAATCAAACTGAATGTCAAATGACAGGCAATCTGGTGGAAATTTGGCTCGATTCTAAATTTAGTTGGGGGCAACCAGCTCCTGTTTAAAACTGGGTTTATTTCATATAGTGTTTGCCCAGCATAAAATGTAAGGATTTATTGTTAATAATAGAGGTGAACGAGTACACCATTATCTGTTATCTGTTCGACCAACTAAATTATCTGTATCCGTATCTGTACTTGGAATGGCGGGGCCTAACCGGAAGTTGGTATTTTAAGCCTGAAATGGATATGGGTTGAAGCAGTGAGAGTCGTGAGCTGTTAATCCCTGTGGACAGAGTGGCTGTGATGATGGCAAGATTGTGTTGTGTGGCACAGCAGCAGTGAACTTTGCAAAGGCTCTGTTTAGTGTTCTGTGTGTGGCTAGCCTATCATGGAACAATGTGAACACAGCTACCCAATGAGGATTTTCCTTCATCACGAGTATGGATATTGACACATTTAGTTGGATGATACTCGTTTCATCCGCGTATTCGGCTAGTTAATAACAGACGGATGTTGACATTTGGTAGGCAGAGGTTCCTTCTACTTCCAAAGCCTGGAATTATGCTCAAGTTTAACTTTTGTTCATATCCACAGTCCATCTTTTAATGCTACCACCACTTAACCCATTGCCAGAAAAGAATCATGGAGTAAAAGATTCTGGAAAAAGTTCAGTTTAATGACAACATTTTTTAATGTTCAGGGCCAGTATTTTTAAAATGACTTTCATTTCTCCAGGTGGCAAAGGCACTATGGTTAAGGT
The DNA here is from genome assembly GCF_963924715.1 of Thunnus thynnus. Lineage (NCBI taxonomy): Eukaryota > Metazoa > Chordata > Actinopteri > Scombriformes > Scombridae > Thunnus > Thunnus thynnus. The sequence goes on along the minus strand of NC_089517.1, from coordinate 37,124,580 downwards.
TAGGCAACTAAGACACTAGGTTGATGTTAGGGAAGTCGGTATTGGTTTCCGATTTGACAATGCCTGACAAAGATCCCTGTTAGATAAAACATTGCTCTGTTAAATTTGCTGGATGCTATCAGTGAACTGTACACTCGTCTGACTTGTTTGTCTAAATGCCAACTTTATCTGCAAGTCTGTGAGAGAACATGAATTAATTTTAATTAGTTTATAATCACCTGAAAATGAGAATTGTTGTGTTTTCATTACCTTAGAATGAGCCCTTTATATCTACACATGGAGCAGGTCCTCTTCCACGGAGCCCGCCATTTTACACCACCATGTTTCAACAGTAGCCCACAACGGACAAACCAAACACTGACTCCAGAGAGGGCCTTTCGTGTTTTTCACTAGTTTCGTGGCCATTGTAGGTTCTCCTACATACTTGGAAGGAGAGGTGAGGGGAGGTGTATTCATTTGGGTGCAATCTGCAACCTCACTGCTAGATGCCACTAAATCCTACACACTGGTCCTTTAAGTCCTCATACTTCTTATGAACAAAACTTAAAACTTACTTACAAACTTTTATCTGTATCAACTCACAATCTTCATGAAGATATGAAGTGATACCATAGAGTTGATATGGTTGAAAGCTCAGAAAAAGCTTGAAAGTGGACCTTGTGTCGAGACAGACGAAACTGGGTGGTTCTAAGAGCTTACCAATTTTTTTTCATGTTTTTGCAACTAATACAAGTTAAAAATCATGGTTTAAACAAACTTTCACTGTTAGTTTGACTGTAGCCCCTGGTTGTCGAAGGCAAGCAAACCCAGTCCCCCACCTTGACCTAAGACTTACCTTTGCTACTGAAAGGAAACAATCAATTCTGGCATTCTTATGCAGAGGAGAGATCTCTAATCTGGTGATATGACCAAGTTCCTGTTAAATTAATTAAGCAACTTGTGGGTCCATGTTACTTTTCTTAACTTGTAACAGATCAGAGTGAACAAAAAGTTTTCACCTCTGACTCAGACCAAAGAAAGAAAACGCAGGTGTGATCACTGTTGGAATGGCAGATGGCACATAGTTGAAAACCCACAGCTTTTGTTCTGACTGCTTTTCTGAAAGTGAAGGACTTTACAATGTGTGTGTGTTTTGGGTGAATATGGTACGAGATAATCACAGTGATTTGTTGGTAGACAGAAGCCACACATGTTAACGAGGTCTACATGTACGTTGAAGCATGGTGGGCTGTCTAATGAAAAGCAGACCAGTGTGTGTGTGTGTGTGTGTGTATGTGTATACTGAGCTGCATACCTCAGTGAGGAGGTGTGACACTATAATGCTTATTATTCTCCAATAAACACAAGGCACTTCCTGTTTCCAGGCTTCATACCTACAGGAAACTTTGAGGAGGAGCTTGTATCATGTGATGAGTTACACTAATGATTTGAAAAGATACACTTCCACTGTTTGATACAATACAATTCTTGATGAAAAATAATAAACTGTATCTTTGTGAAAAAGCTGGCTGTGCTTCCTCAATTCTTAGATGCTAAGTACATGTACAATTAACATTACCACCCAACATCCTTTACCTGATTTGGACTACAGGAACCTGGTCCTTTTGGTTCCTGGACTGTAGTTCCCTCCCAGAAAGTCCTTTTGCCCAACGCTTTCTTTCAAACACACATCCTTACTTTATATGCAATATTATTGTGAATTGTTGAATATGTCTGTGCCCTGTATTGATATATTTGGATGACAAATGGTTTGACCTGTCTGAATATTAATCCAAAGTTTTTAAGCTTTCAACTGTTTGTTTAAATGTCCCTGCATTAAGTCTGAAATGCTGCCCCTAGAGCACAGTTTAAAGTGCGTAGAAACACTCCAAACCTGTCTTTAAAACCAGATTATGTAACTTTTAAAATAATGAATAACTTCTTAAAAATAAAAAAGGTGAGATCATAAGCAATAAAACACACTATTCAGTTCACTACACTCAGGTATTTAGTGGCTTGGTCTCGTATGACCAGTAGCTTATGGCAGCTAATGTTAGCTGATGTTACTGTAGCAAAACTTACACAGATATTGATATGTAACAGACTTTCAGTTATAACATCAGTAACTTCACTGACATTATAACTCATCAGTATGACTGTTCCACTACATTTTACTTTGCACAGATAAATATTGCAATGGCTTTATCACAAAAGTAAACACACCTGATCAGGAGACATGTTTGTTTCCTGCCTGTGCTTTAGCCCCCAGAACGCATTTGTGGAGTATTGGTCATAGTCAGAATTGCAGGTCACATGATGCACACTGACCCAAAAACCTTTTCCCATACACAGTAATAAGTAACAGCTGTAAAATGATAACACCAACACTTTTGAATGACTCGAATTCTTATATCAGAATTGGATTAAGTCAAAGAGTCAAATGAGTGAATCAATCTTGATGTATGTGCCCTACAAGCATTTTTATCAGAGGAAATGTGTCACCATCTTGGATCACTGTATCCAGTTCTCTTAAAATCAGTTCTTGTGGTCCCATTCCACTCGCTCTGAGTGAGGTCGCCTAATGATGTCTTTAAAGCAACTGTTTGCATCCATTATTTTTGACATTATTTGTAATTGCCACTAGTGGTAACTGTGGCTGCTGTTCATAAAGGTTACATAGCATCACTTTAAAACTGCATATAGTCTGACAAACAGTTTGTAATGAGTAGGCTTCTTGGTGATTCATTTGTTAATAAGGACCACATCCACCAGTGGAGAGATGTATACAATTTATGTCTGAGGCAGTTTGGTGCTGAAAGGACAAGATTGGAAGACGGAATTCGAGTAACTTAAAAAACTTTTAGAATATATTATATATATTTACCAAAATGTTCTGAATATGCGTCAAGTAATGGATATTTTGACTTTTAAATGTCGTAAGAATGTCAGAGGGTTTTCTTGTCTGTGTTTTTTTAACAAACCAGCCAATCACAAATCTTATCACCGAATGAAATGACACATTTAACCCAATCTGTTCTTATGGCTGTATGATATGTTATAGGTGGTCTTTGTAGCTCTATAGGAATATAAAAAAACAGTTTGAACTGTATGATCATAGCAAGACCAACTGAAAGGACAATCTGCTCTAAACCTGGTAAGATGCTAAATAGTGCTGCTAACACTGTAGTAGTTTCTCCTGTGGCCTGGCAGCAACAGGAGGAGGGGGAGTATGTGTGATCCCTCCCCAGGTAACCCTACCTGTCCCTGAGGAGGGAGCTCTCTTCCTCCCTTGCCCATGCACCACACACTAGCTCCTCCATTAGCCGCAGCAATAGTCCTCCAGCACCGCTCCTGCCATTTGTTGGCCCTTTTGTTGTGATACCTACTTAAAATATCAAAGCGGACAGAGCCTTCAATGAGACATCTGAAAACTGAGAAACACTGGTTTTATGTGTCAATGCAGCACAATCCAACACCCCCGCCCCCGTTTGGCATGTCATTCATACTCTCTCTCTTTCTCTCTCTCCATCTCTCTCACTCTCTGTTTGGCCCTAGCTCGCTTGCTCTGTGCAGGTATCCCAAGTTGCAAAAGGCAGGGAGTAAAGGAGTAAAGCAGGCTTAGGGTGGGACATGAATGGTTGACATGGTTGGGACCAGAACAATAAGTGAAGTCAGGAAATCAAAGGCTCTAAATACAGGGAACCAGGTCAAAGGCATTGCCATGTTACTAGTGTGTGTGTGCGTGTGTGCGTGTGTTAGGCCAATCATTGCTCTCACAGAGCAGCTATGTGCACCAGATCTTCCTGACTACTTCCTCTCTGTGTGATTAGGCTGACCAGACACAGTCTAAACTGCCCTGTGTGTAACTGCGTATGTGTGTATGTGTGTGTGTGTGATTAAGGGGGAGACTTTTTAAGGCCTGAGGCAACTCACAGTGCCAAGCCAGGCTGACATTAGTTTCAAAGTGCAACATGTGTGTGTGTGTGTGTGTGTGTGTGTGCGCCCCGTCACCTCAGCCTCCCCCTTCAGTCTCTTTCTTTCTTTGCCCTGTGTGAAACTCTTCCTCTGCTCTCCCACTGGGCCACAAAGAGAAACATTACAACACCATCACACACAACCGAGCACACAAACATACACACTCACCTAAGACTAATATATTTTTTTTCAAAAAGTTGTTCACACACTCACTCATGGGCTACAAACTAGGGTTTTAATATCCGGTGCCCTGCACGTTCATTTATGAGTTGCAAAAAAACCCTTTTATTTTCCACTTTTACTTTTTGTTTTAATTGATTTCAATGTTGTTTTTTGCTATGTGCCTATAGTATATTTATTGTATATCAAACATCTTGGACAGAATTTTTTCTTTCAGAATTAAAATACATATATCTTATCTAAAATACATAGTGCTATGCAGTGGCTTTTAGTGATACAAGAAAGCTAACTTAAAGGGGTAACTTTGAATTTTACTACCATAAAGAGGCTGAAACTTCAAATCCCTATTATGGATCAAGTAAAAAAAAAACTGGATCCTACACTTTCCAAAATGCAACTCGATAGCTTTTTTTGTTAGATTTTCTTTCAAACTTCACATCCCAGTATGGAACACAGGCTTTTTGTTAAAACTGTGTAGTCTTCAAGCTCAGGCTGAGATCTTGAATAGGGTCCTCTTCAGATGACAGACATAAATTACTCAAGAGATGTTTCTTGGTTAATACTTTCAGACTTGACAAAGCTCCTGCCGGAGCCACAGAAGTCATTATGCAGCTGTTCACACAGGAAGTGTAGTACTTCCTGTGACTACCTGTGACTAGTAAATTTGAAATATAAAATGGGTGGAGTGTCCCTTTAAACCAAGCAGCAGCCATCAGCTGAACTTTGATCAACTCGCAAAACTCTGACTTTGTTGAAAATAAATGGGGAAACCTTCCATTTCTCTTTTGAATCAGAAGTTTGAGTCTGGTTGGATTTCAGGTTTTCTGTATGATTAAAGAGATATTTTAGAAAGGCCTCACCCTGTCACACTTGATTGTTGCATAAACCTACATCTAAGCTACAAAACATCCCTCTGGAAACCTGTTGGTGCTGTAACAAACAAAACAAAACTTAAACTAAAATGTACAGGCTGATTGATGACCTCAGTATTGATGTATCCTGAAAGCTTATCGGCTAGCTACGATGCATATATTAAGCTATAAACTAGCATGGCTAGCTTGACCTGGAAAGGTTAACTTCATGTATGAAGAAGAACTGGATACTGGACTCAAAGTTGGTGCCTGGTTATTCCTATGAAAGAAGCTCAGTGGCGCATGAAGCCCAAAACACAACTTCCCGCACTAAACAAATTACCTGGATGTTGTTCATGCTTCCTGATCGTTGGGCCTATTAAGCAACTCTTCTAGACTTTCCAAATGTTACTGGACTGAGTGTATCAAATATTGATAATAAAACAAGTCATTTCGTGGGGGTTGTGATGGTCAAAAAAATGTATTCACTGTTTTACAGCCACTCCTTTTCCAACGATTGTTTTGTGTGAATGTTTTTTGGGCAGTTGTAATTACACAGTTTGGCCACTACATCAGGTTGGCTTCACCCCTGGCACTGTTCCTAGGGGCTTCGTGAACTTATGGGAGACTCTTGATGGACTGCTACAACCTGCAAGGCAAGGATCATGTGACCAATGGAGACAGTCAAAGTCATCCGTAGGATAGTTTTTGTAGCCTTGCTAGCTTGTCTGCTTGTCCTGTAGAAGAGGGTTAACAGTGAAGAGTACATAACACGCCTGTCAAATTGTGACTGGAACAATGTTAAACCAATAATGGTGAGAGAAACTTAACACTTAACAGCTAACCTCCTCCCGAAATATTTCATGCAAACTTTATGTCTAGTTTATGTATGAAGAAGAGCTGGATACTGGACTCAAAGATGGTGCAAAGATGAAGAAAAAATGTATTGGAAAAATGTAAGGACAAAAAGTCCAAGATCCAATGAGAATAAATAGAATGTAAAAGGAACCTAATCTGACCTTGTCGACCTCTTAATACTAGCCAGAAAGCACAATAAAGTATCATGGATACAAATACCTAAATAGTAGACAAGGATAAATGTGTCTATATGAATCTTAATACGGAATCAAATGTACAAAAGGACCTCAAAAGACTATACAGACTATTTTACAGAAATAAATGATGAAGAAAACTGACTATAGAAAACAGCCTAGAGGCAGTTCTGGAGGATGTATCATATACCTTGACATTTAAGGAAACAGACATCATTGCCACCTGAATGGAAGTGTCTTGCCACTGGAGATTTTTCGTCTATTTTCCATGTGTTACTTTTATGGGATCCTTTTGTATAATTATATGTTGTTGTCACTGATTGGACTTTGGGTCTCACCTGGTTGTCTATATTTGTATTGTCATTTATTTTGTTCTTTGCGCTGATGATGGCTTTACGCTGAAACGCGTTTGTTATCTGTCCACAATAAAAAAAACATAAGAAGATGGATTAGTGAGTGCCATTGTTTTGTTTTGTTCATTTATTCTTTATCACAACCGTGCACCCGATACGATCTCAAGATTTGGAGTAGTGCGCACCACTGCTTAGTACCAGTTCTTTATATGATTTTAAAAAGAACATTTAAGGATCCCATCAGTATAAGATACTTTCTGTATCATAGTAGTATTTACAGAATTTTCCCTCAAATTCATCAACATGTGGGTCTGTTGCCCAGCGAAAGGCTACATCCAGAAACAGAATCTGTTAATATTACATATCTAGAATCTTCGCTCTTTGGCTCTGCCTCCTAAATTTTAAGTCAACCAATGAGATAATTTCTTCTTCCAAGAAATGTTAATGAAACCATGAATCCAGTTTTCCCTTGAAATAGCCGGTCTTTCATTTAGTGTTTAACCAATCTTTAGATAAGTGTGTGAATAAACCTTTAATTACCACTGTGGGATTGAACATGAATCTATAGATCTCCATTTGATCTCCAGTTGATCTAAATTGATGAGGAACCAGCATCAAGGTATTCAGTCCTCTTGTTCACTGCTAATCCCTCTGTGTTATCCTGGCTTTGTTGCTGTGTGTGTGTGAGTGTGTGTGTGTAGGTGTGTGGTGTGTGTGTGTGTGTGTGTGTGTGCTTGGAACTGTCTGTCTGCTCGTCTGTGATGTGGTTGCTCCCGCTCTATTAGAATGTGTTTCTGATGTCTGCAACATGACCTTCCTCCTCGTCTGTGCACGGGTGGTGCTGTGTGTACAAGAGTGTCTTTTGTGTGTCTGTGTCTATTAGTGTGTGTGTGCGTGTGTGTCATTGGTTTATGTGAACGTGCATGTCCTTTTTGACTATTTCCGGTTCCATGTTAGACCACATCTGAGTCCTTTGACTTTAGAGTCGGAAAAGTTGCTGCCTCTTTGAAATAGATTTGAAAGGAATATGTCCTTTGGGTGCCACCAATATACTGTCTGATACAATAACCATGTCAATATGTGAGCAATTGTGGTGATATAAAAATCTTATAATATCACTCTCAAATAGTTCTTTGCCCAGAATGCTTTTTAGTTTTCATTAACAGCGCTGTGACTCCAAAAACACAATTAAATCTACAAATAAAATGTCCAATAATATCCAATATTAATAATATTTTTTCATAACAATAATTCTTCCAGATGTTTCAAAACCAGCATTGGCCTGATTCATCACAAATTTCAGTTGGAAGTATGTTTGTACCTACACCATTTTTTTCTGTCAGTCAGGACTCTGGAGCACAGAAACTCTATTGTTTCTCATTTGTTATTCATTTTTTAACTATAACCGCTACATTACTCATATCTTTTTACGACCCTATTTAAAACCCTAAACTGGAAGAACTACAACTGTGGTGCTGATTTGTATCAAGCTGCATAGTGTGGCTCTGGGGAATAGTAGTTTTTAAAAAGTATTAGTCTTTTTCCTAGAATTGGAAGTTACAGATACCGGATTGAAAGCACACTGATGAGTTTAAGGGGATGGAAAACACATTTGTGCAATCAGATTGTATTATGTAACTGTTAAATGGGTGAAAATTCATTTTAACCATATTTTACTCTATTTGACAGTGCTCCCAGTTGTTTACTATACTCACATGATAGCTGACGCCAAGAGCTCTCTATAACAGTTGGTCACATGTTTGTAGCTCCTTTTGTTGCTGAATTATGAGCCTTCAAACATGCACCAAGGTCAAGGTTCAAAGGTCAGTTCAAAGACGGAGCCATGTAGAATCTTCATACTGTCATATGTTACTCTCCAGGTCAAGATCTTTTCAACGGTGTATTTGGTTTAGCTCTACAACAAAGTTTTAATTTTCTCATTTCATGGACACAAGCCATCCCAGGTCTAGTTTGAGAGAGCACTTTGAAGGACCAATATGTAAAATGAAGCTTTTCGTTTGTTTGTTTTTTCTTTTTATTGGAAATACTGACCAAAATGAGTCACCTTCAGAGATTACAATTACTACAGGCTTGGAGGAAGGCCTGAAGTGCTTGGGTTAGGGTCAGGGCAGAAAAGACCGACCCGTTCTCATTTCCATGTCGTCAAATATCGATGCATGCATAGGCTTCTATTTACACAACCCTGGAGATTTTTTTTATCTTTATGATTCTTGGTTTTTGTGATTTTATGTTAGCATGACATACAGTTGCCAATACAATCAGCATCTGTTTTATTAGCCAATGCAAGCATACAAAGAATGTGTCTTGGCGTTTGCTTCCCAAAAATGCAACACAGAAGAATAAAAATGGACATAATATTAATAATGGAATAAACCAAATAATATTAAAATTGAATTGAAATTTTAAAATCTATTTACAGAATAGTAAAATGTATGAAATATATGAAGGTGACAAGAGCGACAACTAAATGAGATATGTGTTTGTACATATATATATATGTATGTGGTGGTGTCATATAAAATGTTGTGATTTTCCACTTCCAAGATGAACATCTTGTTACCATGGTGACAAATATCCTCTGACCAGTTCTCTTCAGGCCTGGTGCCAAGGTTATAACATAATGTTGATGTAGTGATGTGATATACGATCGGGAGTCTGCACAGGGCGTTTTATTTTGAAAATTGACTGGATGCTTTGTGCTGTTCCTGTGTCTAACTTCCTGCTTGGCTCAATCTGCTCTGTGCAGCTTGATGTATCTTCCATCAAAAATAGACTAGGGGCGTATAGGCGGAGGGCTGCTTCTTGGCCACTTCTGAAATGTGCTGCAGCACATCTGGTGGGATCATAAGTATTGACTAGAGTGGCTGCGATCAGCTCCAGTGGCCATGTTGCAGCTGGAACTCGAAGCAGACGAGCCCATTGGAATCAAGCCATAAGCATTAACTGCTAAACATCAGTATGTTAGGATGTCATTGTCAGCATATGTTAGCATGCAGACATTAGCATTTAGCTCAAAGCACCACTGTGCCAAAATGTAGCTTCACAGAGCAGATAGCATGGCTGTAGACACTTCTTCTTATTATGAAATATCTTTCATGAGCTACTATAGCTATTAAATACTGACTGCCAATACCTGATATATGTGGCCTTCTACCTGAATATAAAGAAATGGTTGATATGGTGGCATTCTGGGAAAATTCTTCCATTTTATTGTTATTTTAACAGGTTTTTGATGGATGTGGTGAAGAGTGAAACTTTTAGCCATGGAACAAGGTAATTTTCGGTGTGCTCACTTTCAGTTTCACTTCTAAATAAGTGGCTTAAATAAATGAGCTGCTTGTGTTACTGACCTATTGAACTCAACCTTCTGGTGTTTCAGCATCTCATCTTAGCACTGCAACTGGTGAGTAAAATATTATTATATCTAAAACAAATGATTTCACCCAGGTGAATATCAGCATCTGTGTGAAAAAGCAAAGATGAATGGGAAATGAGAGGCTGTGTGTGGTGATAGGTTTGGCTGAGGTCTTATCCCGGAGGTCTGCTCTTGCCACCAAGTGCACAGTGGGACAGTTCAGACTGCAGTCAGGGTGGTTTTGAAGGGTTTCAATTAGTGAAGCAGCAGGGAAGGCCTGTAACTTACATGACACTGCATCACCATCAAACACTTCTGATCTCGTGCTGCTCACATTGATGTTGCTTCCTTCCTCTAGTTTTTTCCGTCCGTTAGTTTTTTAACAGTTAGTGACTGTGACTAGTTAGTGACAGGGCAAAGGTTCATACATCACATGGTACTTTATTTTGATGTGATAGATGGTATTCGCTGTAAAAGATTAAACATGTGTCCAGACTATGGAAACAGGCCACAGCAGTATCTATACATACCGCAAGACTCAAGTCTTGATGGTGCTAACGTTTAGGACTAAAACAAAAAGTTTTTCTCTGTTAGCAGGTTATGTCATTATGAAAATATCTATTCTACAGTATGCGTTTTTTTTTTTTTGCAATGTCCAATTCTGTCTGAACTTCAGTCCATATCAGTGCTAAGTCTACTGTTGGCCTGAAGACATGTACATCCACAACACATGCTGTCACCAGACAGTTCTTTTCCATGCTAACGATGATATTAACCTGGAGGGAAATAACACTTAGCAGCCCTTTACTAGCTTTCCACGTGTGAAACATGACCAGTTGTGTTTGTTGCAATGCATGACTGAGGTGGACGTACTGCCACTGGGATCAAACCTTGGATCTCTTCTGTATCCAAAGATTTCCATGAAATTTGGAGGAAGTTTGGCCACTTAGGCCTTACAGATACAACTTTCAAACAACTGAATGCACAACACATTTGATGAACCAGAGAATCTCCCTCATTTTAATTCCCTACTGTTCTCGGTTGCCAAAGTCTTGTAGGGATAACCTTTGAAAAATTGTCCCAATTCTTGTAAACACTGGCCAACTGCAACCAAATTTAGAAATCACATGAATGTGGCAATTCAAAGTCCTGCAAAATTTCATGTTCAATTTAATCCTTGCTTTGCCAAAAGATTGGTAAATAGGCTACTTCCAGCAAGTTCACAAAACTAAATAACCCTGGTAGAAAATGACTGAAATGTATATATAAAATTGCTGAATCAAGGGCCGTGCAACCTTTGAGAGAGCTTTAGCGCCGCCAATTGACTGTAAATAAAGATGGCCGTCATGACAGCTCCCCAAAACTGAAGCCAAAACATCTCAACCATCTCACCTCCTGGTGGCTGACTGCAGTATAGGTCAAAAGTCCCGCCCCCTCCATGTTAGTGGATGGGACATGAGCCAAACTAAAAAAAATCAAAGTACATGTCAAATAAATTTTTCCCAAAGATGGTTTCTGTCATTTTAGGTAGTTCTTATCATGCTGATATTTGTCTAAGTACTCACTTTTCTGATAAATTTGTTTTTAATTAATTATTTGACGATGTAAAAAGGGGGTGTGACGTCATGATTGACCACCATTCGCCACCATTCGCCACCACCGCCACTCCCAAACCTCTATCAGCTGAGGGGGTGTGTCCCGCAGGCCATCATCCCGCTGCCCGTTTCTACTTCACACACTCTGGGTCCAAATAACATCACACAAGCAAGATGGCCGCTCCCGGAAAAGAGATATTTTGGCTTCACTTTTGCGTAGCGGCGGGAAGTGGAGACATGTCGTCCATATTATCATACCACACTGGTCCTGCTGCTAGTACGCGGAGGATAAAATGCCCTCAAATTGGGATGAGTATTTTCTAGTTAGAAAGTACATTATTAACGTTAATGTGTGATAATGATAACATTTAAAGCTGGCATAAATAATGCCATTCATTTTAGAATTCTTTTAATCAGACAGTGGATATGTCCATGATGTATTGTTGGAGTTATCTGGTTAATTCAAATGCAGCACAGTCCAGAGCCACAGCAACAAATAAGTGCTTAAAAGATGGTCAGCTGATCACACAGCCCGTCCACAAAGAAAACAAGCCCACCAGAGTTCACACTGCAAATCAGATCTTAGGTTTCCCCCACCTGCCAAATCCCACTTTAATGTAATGCATGTAATTGATTATATTTCATTTCAATATCCTGAAACCTCTGACAATAGGGTGCTTATTGGTGAAACATCATCAAAATTTCTCATCTCACATAAAATCTGACTGCTCTCACCTGTAGTAGTATTATTATTATCCTGTAGGTTAGGTTAGGACTTTTCTCTGAAATTTTCCACTTTAATTTTGAATTATTATGATTTTATTGAAGAAATCTCCAAATTTTTTGCTGTCTGCATTCTGACCATAATACTGTTGTACATACAACATCTCTGTTAAGGAAAAATCTGACTTTTCATAGCTGCCTTTCAATCCTACAGGTGGTGAGTATGTTATACTCTGAAGATAGATTTTGGAATATTTGTACTCCTTTGATGCTCGATATCTCAGGTGCTGCTCGGTGTTTGTTCTTCCAAAATACCTCTGCTGAAGCTTTACTTCACCTCACATGCTCCTATGCTTAGATACTGTATGTGTGTGTGTGTGTGTGTGTGTTTTAGTGGGTGTGGTAGTTTGTTTGAAGTTCTTGCTTGTTGTGTCTGTGTGTGGTGAGACAGACTGACGGACAGACAGACAGGGATGGACGGATAGACTGCGACAGGCCAAACAACAGGTGTGTCTTTTGAACGTAACCCGCCGCTATACGAATGCCCTCCTTACCGTTAGCCCTGCTGATTCTTGTTTTCATCAGCAGAAGAAAAGACTGCTCCTCCTCCTTGTCGCTGACTGTCTTTCATCTGTGGGAGAGACAGACAACCTTTATGTCTCTCTACTGTCTCTCTTCATTGATGCTCTTGTTTCTTTACTTAGTTATGACTAGGTCTGTACTGTGCATCAGTTTGCCTTAGAATGCCCTTTTACTAAACATCAGGTATCAGCCAATCACAGCCCTCCACCTTCAGGATGATATGATGTTTTACCTGCCCACAAGAGGTCAATATGTTTTTATCACGTGTGTACATGTGTGTAAAGCCCATGTCACACTTTAAAAGACAAGGTTTTGATTATTTCAGTTAACTCATAATTTGTCAAATTACATAACATATATGTGATATGATGATATAATTATTAATTATAATAATATAACTGTAAAATGTTATCATTTTAATTTACACTCTATCAGATTAGATTCCATCCATTTTATGGATGCAAGCTGTGAAGTTGTGAGGTGAACAAAATATTAGAAACACCTTTTTATATAATACAGCCCACTGCAACATTATCACTACAAAGTACAATCTCAAAAATGTCCATATAACCAAGTAAACACATACAACTAAACATAAGTAACGGGTATTTATTTTAGTTTAATTTGCATTCTATCACATTTGTTTTTTCCACTCCCTTTTTACTAACTGCAAGTATTAGACATTAAAGCGGACAATACAGCAGAAAAAACAACATAATTCTTTCTAGGAGCTTTTCTTTCTTCATTATATCCCTGTGTAACCGAAATTCTGATCATACAATGCATTGACTAGTTATCAGAAATCATCGTTACGTTGTTTTAGTCAACTGTTGGGTCAGTGTTAAAACAATGTTGAAAGATACTTCCACAGACACAGTAGAGGGAGGGAGACAGAGAGATAGATGTGGGGGAAATGACAGGTTCCCCCAACCCACATTTGGCCGAGCAGCTAACTGGACTGGGCTGATCACCATAGTACAGCCCTCTGTGTGTGTGTGTGTGTGTGTGTGTGCGTGTTTTTGTTGCAAGACCCAAATTGTATAGCGGTTCACTGGGAAAGCTCCCGGCACTCCAGATGGCCAGTTGCTTTTGAGTCTGCTGGTATGGCTTGTATGAGGTCACTCTCTTGACCAATGATCTGTGCAGGTTTCAGCTGTTGACTGGCAGCACTGTCAGTGTTTAGAATAACTATTATAATATTATAATAGCTAGATTTTCAAACAAAGAAACCCTAAAGGCATTTTATTAGGCTTTAATAGGTAATAATATTAAAAATAATATTAAAATGAGGCTATTTCTCATTTTGCAGAGGAACCCTTGGTCATACTATGCAGATCTACAATTATAGTATTGTTCAAGCATTTATCTGAAGGTTAATACAACTGCATGTAGTGTTTCCAAATTCCAATTTACAGACGTTAGACCACAGTTAAAATCAGCCAATTAGGATGGACTGCTGAATTGTGAGATATATGTAGCTTCCATAACTGCACCATAAACAACAAGGTATAAACTGATTTTATGTTTCAATATGACAAAACACAAAATGAGCTTCAAAAGGAAAATGATTATGTACTTTTTGGGACTCCTCTGTATACTGATGGGTTTTTTGTTTTGTTTTGTTTGTTTTCTGTTAAATACTGTATATATCACAGAGAAATAACCAGGTAAGTGTTCTTGTGAAGTAGATCCAAAGATTTGACATTTTTGGAGGATCTTCAAGAATATTTAACTACATGTTTTACATATTTTTGTCAATATTTCATTTGACAGAAGCCAGGTTTACAAATTCCTCTGATATGATCCATTGTTGATGTTGCATGTGATATATGTGAAAATATTTTTCTGTTCACAAAGTTCTCTTATATACAAAGTCACACATAAAAAAGTGTTAATTCCAATAAATTAATGAGATAAATGTCAACATTTAATGTGATATGTATTATATATATATATATATATATATATATATATATCTGTTAATGAGTGCTGACTCATTTCACAGGAAAGAAAACTAAAACGGTATGTAAGTATCTGAAAATATTAGTGATTTTTATTAACATAATTGGTTATTAGCAAACGATGATCAGTAACTGGAGGACATAATTTGCCCTCCCTTTATCCACCACTGCTTCACTGCCTCCTTGCTGACTGGGAGAACTGGGTTGGAACTGTAGGAGCAAAGCTACTGTGCCACCTAGCTTCAGAAAATGCTGCTGTTTTTCAGGCCACACAGACTTTACAGTTCAACAGCGTGTTTCCACTGTAGCTGTTCACTGGAGAGAATAAAGAGTTGTGCTATTTCTGCCTGCTGTGTGCTTTTGAACGTTTCCATGTTTTATTGTCTTTCTCTGGGTGGGATTCCTCCTGTCTGACAGCACACAGAGCACAATAAATAATTGGAGTGGACAACATTTTAGGTCAACAAGAACTAGTCTGGGAATGGGTTTGAACTTAGAACCACTATGACAAGGTTTTTTGTTTCTTAATTTATTTTTTAATTCTATTTGATTTCACTGTTTAGCTTTTAAGGTGTCTTTTTTCAGGAAAACTAATCCATTACTAATGACATATGATTTATGATTACTCTGGAGCAAAATATATTTTTCAGTTACTTTCTGAAAGTACATGCAGACACATTATTTTATTTTGTTGTTTTGTCAGGAAGCAATATTTTGCAACATTCTGTAAGTGAGTTTACAGATTCACACCATTGTCAGTGAAGGGCCAAAGTTCTTGTGCAATGAGTTTTTTCTGCTTTCACCCTTTCCACAACTACCACCACCTAAATTTAAAAATTGTGTTTTGCTTTTTCTTACTTTCTTTGGATGTTTCTTATTGTATTTGGATACTTTTCTGTGCAGAGAGATGTATGTGCAGGGTTTGTATTCACATTAATCTGCTGATGGGGGAGAAAGTTTCTCTGTGCTCACCTTAAATCTGAGTTTAATACACAAGCCATAGATTTATTTTAAGATTCTGTAACTGGTTGATTGAACTAAAAAAAAACATACGATACAAGAATTAATTTAACATGTTTTAAAACTGTGTGGTAGGGATGTTCAACAATGGAACAAATGCCTGTGTATGAAAGGAGTCGCTCACAGTGATGAACCCACAGAGAATTATCACCAGGTCAGCAGGTCCATAGAGCTGCTGCAGAGTCTTTCAGCATCTTTCAGCTCATTGTTTTGGTTTTCCTGTCACTGTTTTACTGTTTGCTGTACACTACCTGACCAGCACCAAACAGAAGACAGACACAGTTACCAACTAGCTGGTGAACATAGTTGAGCATTTAGCAGCTGAAGAGTCAGATATTTCCCTCAGGAGTTGGTGGAGATCAAAACAGAGCTAAAAAGGAGAGTAAATATTGAATTTAGAGACCCTGCACTCATGGTACATCCACACAGGTGATTTCACTTATTTTGGCTGATTAGACTTTCTTCCCAAGAAAAACAACACAATAGGTCGTAATGTGAGTCGCCCAAAAACGACATATAGTTATATTTGAGTGACAAATACCATCTGCTGACTGCAGTAATTATGACCCGGAGCAGTGGTGTAGTTCAGGTAACGTATATAAAAGTTGGCTTCTTCCTCACTCGGAGGAGGAGGGGTGGATGGAGGCATCAACCTAACAGTGGACTATGCAGTAAGAGACTGCTGTTCATTTCCCTTTTCCAACTGTGAGTCGGGACAGTTTTTTAAAAACCAGAACGATCATCCCCTAACCTTAACCCTGTGGTTATTATTGTAACCATGATGACAAGGATCACCTAGTTTTGTTGAATCTGTGAGGGCAGGACAAATAATACCTTCATCAGTCTTACTGGTACAGTACAGTACAGCCACCTTTAATCTATGCAGAGGTGTAATTAGCTAGAATAACTAAAAACACCTGTGCAAGGCCTTTAAATCTCCTGAATGTGTAAATTAGCAACTGTTTGTCCACCATATCAACTTAAAAGGTGATAATATGTCAGTGTTGTTTTTACAGCTTGTTCTGCTGCACCCAAGGTAGCAAAAAATATTAGAGAGACATAGCCGATAGAAA
Source organism: Thunnus thynnus (assembly GCF_963924715.1). NCBI lineage: Eukaryota > Metazoa > Chordata > Actinopteri > Scombriformes > Scombridae > Thunnus > Thunnus thynnus. The sequence continues at coordinate 37,107,860 of NC_089517.1, read as the reverse complement.
CTCTCCAAAGATGGAGGAAGTTTGAAGGAAAATAACTGTAGTGATGAATCTGGTTTAGGCTGGATTGTTTTTTTACTTGCCCATCGGACACAAGACACAAGAGATTTTCTATTTTTATTTAATGATGAATAATGTGTGAAAAGTATCAGTGACCTGACTTTTAAAATATGACAAAATGCCTTGAATGCATTGTGTTGCAGCTAAGATTAATATTAGGGTTAGTCTTATGTTAGTCTTCAGGCAAGAAATGTAGTGAATGAATGTCCTGAAAAGTCTAGAGTTAGTGCCAAACTAGGATAACAATGGCTGTGTGTAAGTGTGTGTAAGTTTAAACTGTACCGATCATGGTAGCCTTTATTTTTGAACTCAGTGTCCTTTCAAAAAGTAGTTCTATGACATGTGAGTGAATATATTGTAGACATGCTTTTTCAGTAGGTGACACTGTGTGAAGGTTCAAAGATGTTCCACCTGCAGCAAAGTTCAAAGCTCTTCCACCTGCCGTTGATCCGACTGTAAGGAAATTGGAAGGCCGGGCCTGATGCCAAACCACAGGCGGGCGTGGAGCGCTGCAGCAGATGGATGTGTTTGGGGCTGAAGGGACTTTGATGATGAAGCTCCTATACTGTGGACACACGCACACACACACACACACACACACACACACACACACACACACACACACACATATACTGCATGGCCCTCAGCTGTTTTCTTGGTGAAGTAATCTGGATACTATATGTCAGTACTGGCAACAAGTGTTACATTCATAGTATGTGAAGATGAACTGAAATGAAGTAGGAGGAAATGCTGATGTGATAAACTGATATGATATTCACTGTTCATAACAGCTAAAGTAGGTATGACAGAAAAAATGAGTTTGTCTCTGTCCATGACGTCATGAGAACTGCAAGGTCAAGTTGAAGGCTGCAATAGTGACTACATTTAGATGCACAGAATAATCCATTTTGTGTGCATGTAAACATATTCTTCTTTGAAAAGGCCAATGTTCCTACTAAACTATTCCACTAATATTCCTATTTACATGCAGCCATGTATAGTCCAATCAAAATAGGATTCTTTCAAAGTTTTCCACTGGTGGTGGACTTGTGCGACTGTGTAAACACAGCCTCCCACTTTCATTTGTTCAACCACCTTCTTAAAAAGGTTGGCGTTGTGATATCCACATATGTCCAAAAACCTGTTGATATCTAAGTCTTTCAAAATGTTTAAAAGTAAGTGTGTTTTGCCTTCAGACCAGAAACGTGGGCTTTTCCTTTGGGAATGCATCTCTATCCCAGCCTTGCAAACTGTTGGCTAGTTGGTTTGTTTACAATGCACAGAGCTGACCATAAACAGGCAAGAGGCCATGTGTTGCCAACTGTGGTAAAAACCCTATTTGAGCCTAGGGATGGGTATCGAGAACCGGTACTAAATTGGTACCAGTCCCTGACTGGTCAGTATCAAAATACTGATAAGCTCCTGGACAAATGGTGCTGCTATTGATATTTATGTAACGTTAAATCATTCTAACAAAGCTGGCGTGGGTGGCAATAATGTACCTTAACGCTGGTAGCCACCCGCCATAAAATGGAAAGAAGAAGAAGAAGCTAGCACTGCACAACCAGTGGCAGGCCAAGGGGACAGCTGCCGACCAGGGTGAGTCTGAGATGGAGGCAGGAGCAGGAGAGCTGCCTGTAAGAACAGAGGCCTTGTCCAGGCTTGTCAGGCTCCGATATAATGTTATCTCCTGCTGTCTGCTTAGAAGTGGTGAATTTACCTCTCACAGTAACTGAATATGATGTAATCTCTGGCTTTTGTTTGATATCTAGTGTCAGCAAAAAATGTTGCTATGATATCAACTGCTAACGACATAGTGTAGTTAGCATGCATTCGCTCTGGGGGCTAACTTGGACTGTTTATATTACCTGAAGTTGCTTTTTTCCCCATTAACCAATCCACTGGTTGGAGAGTAGGTAGAATTTCAGTCGACCAAGATTTTCTTTGGTTGACTTCAGCCCGAATTGTTATAAAAATAAGTGTAGTTATTCACTCAGGACACAGCATTGGTTTAAGCACCTCTTTTTTAACTGTTATGTTCGTAAATAAATAACTGTTGAATCTTATCACATCTTTCATGTCATGTCTTGCCAAATCTGCCAAATTATGGAGACTAGCATCACTAAGAGTACCGATAAGTATCGGTATCAATAAGCAGTATCGGTATCGATATCGGTATCAATAAAATCCCAACGATACTCATCCCTAATTGAGACGCATGTTCTGAATGCACTGTATACATGTCTAAAGAATGCTCCTAAAATCTGAATAATCAGCATATCCCACAGCTCAATTGGAAAATGCTACATTCAGAATAAGACCAAATTTGGAATATCCAAATGGAATATGCTGTTTACATGACCCATATCAAATTTGGAATATTGTCATATTCAGAATAATAGTGGAATATTAGCATGTAGTCAGTGAATGGTAACTAGCATATTCCCAAATGGCTTCAACAATGACAAGAGAGAATTGTAATGAGATCAAGAGGAGGGACTGCATTGCTCCCGGTTGTAACAATGAACATTACAAGACAAAGGCAGCTGGTCTAAAAATACACTAACACTGCTTACCTGTTCACAGGGAAGTAGCCATAGATGAGCTAGCCCACCTACAGCCCCTGAGTTTAGGGTCTCTAACCACCGTAGGTGTTGAGTAAGATAGAAGGAAAGTTAAATGAGCAAACCACAAAATTCCAGTCCTTTCCTGTTTTATAGAATTTGGTCATATAAAGACTGGCATTGCACATCTCTCTTTGAATATTATTAAAAGGTCAGTTCACCCAAATGACGAAAATAAATTCAGGGTCAAACCAAGACACATCTCAAAGTAAGAATATGTGTCAAAACAGCAGTTCAGAGAAATATGGAGAAATATTACACCTGCACTGATACCTGACATTGAAACAAAGCTGAAAGTGCTTGTTATGTTTAATGTTAACTATACATCAGATTTTCAATCATGGCTGACACTACTTTAGTACTTGAATCTTAGTTGATTTTGAGATTGAATCAAAACAGGATAGTTGTGGACCAGACAGCTAAACAATGAGCTGCAACTCACATTCAGACCAACATTAGCCTTATGTGAAAAAACACAGCCCTCTCATTTATTTGAATGGGGGCATTGGATCAATGCAGTGGGGTTGCCAACACACTGGGCTTTGGCAAAACAACACCGGATCAACCAGCATCAACCAGATCAGATTTCAGAACGCTTTCAGAGATGTAAAATCCTGTTGTGTGATGTTTTGTTGTCTGATAAGCCTTTAAACACATTAATCTGTAACTCCAACTGGACTTCCTGGAATGTATTTTATAGTCTCTGGTACCTTAAACAACATGTCCCCACCAACACAGCCCTGTTTTAATGCAGAACTGCTTTCAGTCTGAATCCCTGCTAAAGCTCTGTCAGAGTCTGGTGAGATTTGATACACTGTCATTATAAGAATATTGATTAACGCTGCTTTAAAAAAGAAAAAAACTAGCTTTCACATACACACTTCCAAACAGTAAATGACAGATGGACAATCTGTAATTGACTAATAAATTATTCAATGTGACTTGGAATTTGTATAAAACTATACTTATACTTACTGATCGAATTCATAAAGTGATATATAATATCCCAGCATGTTTTGCAAGTGAAACAGTGAGTGATATACAACAATATATAACAATTATTTGCTTACGGAACATAGAATATTTATGTGATCACCTCATGTGATTTCACACTTGTAGAAAAGTTGTTCCTTTTCTTCCTCCTTTCCTCTTTACCTCACCTTCCTCTGCTAATCGGTTCCTCTGATATTATTTAAAATATTCAAATGAAATTTGTCCACCAACATTGGGATCACACGTGTTTACTGCATGTGTTTGTGTGTGTGTGTGTGTGTGTGTGTGTGTGTGTGTGTGTGTGTGTGTGTGGCCCAGCCCAGTCATCCTGGAGCATTGAGTCAGTGTCTCTCTTGTTCTCCCCTAATTGATCAGCAGATGGCATTGACAAATGATGAATAGGTTGGACATGGTACACTCCCCTCCCACTCTAAACACACACACATGCACGCACGCACACACACACACAGTGGCGCCCCACTCGGTGTCATCACTCTTGTCCTACAAGACTCCTAACACCCCAGTGGCATGGGAGAGTGAGCGCATCAAACCACAGAAGAACAGCCCTGCTCGCTCCACTGAGACAGAGAGAGTACACAAAGACATGAGAGAGAGAGAGAGCGAGGAAGAGGAGATTCCTTACATAGCTTCCCATTTGTATGCACGGCTGCCGTCAGAGAAATGAAGGTATCCCCAGATATCCCATCCCTCCCTGTCCTTTCATGTGGCATTCAAAGGCAGCTCTTTCCTCTTTGGGCCTATTGAGATGCCACCACCTGTAACTGGATGCAAGGTTTTCTCTCTTTTGTCCTCTCTCTCTCTCTCTCACTCACACACACACACACACTAAGACTGTGGGATAACGTGAGTAAATGAAAGAGGGAGTCAGTGAGTGAAAAGGTTCATATCTCCCTCTGACACAATACACTATCCAAGAAAGCTGAAGAGATTAATTCATTTAGAAGATTAAATCAAACTTCAGCACTTTAGGAGTGAATTTGGGTGTCATTGGACAGCTTTATTTACTACAACATCGTCATGATTAAATAAAATAACAACATAGGATGTGTACATTTGTAGTTTTGGCCAGTGTTCATATCAGTTCTGATAACAATTCACCAAAGTAACTGCCGAGATCTGGGGACACGATGAAATCGTCCAAAAGAGGTCTGACAAGACAAGAAACACAAGTGGTCATATGATCAAACAGGTTGTAATCTCCATAAACAGATATCTGTATATGAATGCAGAATTTTGTAGTCAATAGAACAAGATTTTGGTGCTGGAACTGTTCTGGTTACCGTTTGTAGTCCATTCTTAATACGAGTAGTATCGACCATGTTTGAGCAGGCTATGGTTGCATGCAGGTTAACAGTCCATATGGAGAGCAAAAGAGGTGGAATGCGTCTAATGACAATTTAGCTCTTTATAAGCTTTTTTAAAAAATGTATCTGTTATCCGTTATCCAGATATCTGCTTGCTGCACTGGAACCTACAAAATATTGGATGTTGCCGCCAAAAGCTAAGTCGTCATCAGACAGATAGCCAATCAGTTCCGAGATTGAACAAGTTGTAAACAAGCCAACAGTTTAGCCAGATTATCTAAACCACTTTATTTTGAAATACAAACTGAAAGTGAGTGAGAACTTTGAGAAACTGTGTGAGCACACTACAGTAATTACGGTAGGTCTGCAGACTGTGATGCATGTTTACAACCAACAGTGTGTGTCATAATTTTACAGCTCACTTTTGTTTTCTCTTCCAAATAAATGTGTCCAACCTGGGGGTTTGTTTGAAACTTTGAGTGTACTGCTGCTTCTTGCCCTGTCTGACTTTATTACAGTGATGTCACTACAAAAGATGCTGGTGATGTCATGGCAACTGTTTTGGTATGTTTGTGTTTTCAGAGACCTACCCTGGTTCAGTTCAACATTTACAGCACAAAGTTATCACTCTTTGTCCTGTGCTACTGTAACTTACTGGGAACCATAACGCTCCAGAACACTACATTTAAATGAAGCAATGGCTAAGCTAGTGGTGGAGAGCAGTTACAACTGGTCCTGGCTGCAATGTAACCAAATAATTAAACTCATGAAACTGGCATACAGAAAAGCCAAGAACCACAACAAGAAAAGTGACAGGGGCAGGGTGATTTGTCCCTTTTTTAAGAACTGGATGCAGTGCCGTGCATCATTGAAGCTATAATATGTAACTATTCTGCATTAAAATGTCCTATGTTGACCTATGTTATATATTTTGTTGAGTTGTGTACTTACATTATCCCAAATGTTTTTCAACAATTTTCAAACCCAGAGAAATCTGTCATTTTAATCAAGGTAACAGCCTGTTTCATTTGGTCGCCTGCCAATGCCGTCATACCCCCTCTACCAAAGAGTATACGTTTACAAGATGCACGCATGTGTCGGCGTTGTGGTTGTCCACCACAGTGGCATCTACCAAAGAGTATACGCATACAAGATACTACGTAAATCATAAATTGACTTTTTTCCATTTTAAGCCACATTTTGAAGATAAACTTTTATCTTTTAACCAGATGAATGATTTTAGTCATTGGATGTCTGGAACTTAAGTTATCAGAGAAACAAGCTGAACAAACATCAGCGGCAGCTCGGCTCACACAGAGCTCCTCCTGGACGTCCTCTGACCGCCAAGCAGTCTCGGAGAAACACTGATTTTTAATGTTAAACTGTTTTTACCAGTTTTAATCCCAGTGAACTCTATGGATAATATGGCTCCCGGTAAAAACCTCCTGAATGAGGAAAGCTGAAGGAATCCTAACTGGGAGAAGCTGGTTGTTTAACAAAGACAACAACTCCCATGATCCCACGCTACTTCACAACATCATCAAACTTCATCTTTTGTTATTGTTTTGATTGAGAGACCATTAGTGGCAGAAATTACATAGTGAGCATTTAATACCAGTTGTAAATGTCAGGTTAAATCATATCTAGATACAATCTAGATGCATTTTAATGCAAGGTGTGAAGGGACTTTTTTTCCTTTCTTTAACATATTAGTACTGTACATATTAGTGATGTTCATCTGTTTAAGGTGGCTTTTGTGTCACAGTTCCTCTTATTATGCATTGTTGTTTCACAAAGCAGTAAAAGAAAGTTAAAAAATAAAAGCCAAGTGGAACAACTAAGACATCGTTATATCGCCACGAGTCTCTTAGGAGGGATGAGTGGTTGGTTGTACAATATCTATCCCAAAATCTGATTTTGACACCAGAGACCAATATTAACATCTTGTCTCCTAACACTTAATGTTGGTTTCTTGTACCCATGACCAGGATGTTCAATTATGTTCAAATTAGATGATACTGCGCCTCATGATTTACATCCAGCCAACGTCGGTGCCAGCACATGAAGATTTGTGCTTTTTTATGTAGAGAGGCAGAAAGCGAGGATGTGAAGGTCAGGGTGATGGATGGGCACATCCAAGTTTCATACAGGAGACCATGAGTTTGCTTCTTGTCACAGTTCAACACATTTTAAATGTAACCACAGTGTTCCCTTAACCTATGTTTCAGTTGCCTAACCTTAACCAGACCTTAACTACAGTTTATTTGCCTAACCCTAATCATACAGTAGTTCCCATGCTACATGCAGTCTAAAACAAACACTGGCATTAAATGTTAAAAATATTGTCACTGAACATAGGTTCAGGACTGTAGGGCCATGTGGTTGTTTTGGAGTATGTATGAAGACTTGTTCTCACGACTTTTACTTAAGGCGACACAAAAATAGTAACTAATTTGAACTCTATAAGGTAAAGTTGAGTTTGGTTGTTGGTTTTGAGCCATTTAACAGCTGATTCAGAGTGAAAACCAGCTCAAAAATAACACTCAAGAGCGACTGACTTCCAGTATAAGGTAGCTGGCAGAGGGTGTGTTATGTCAACTTTAAACTGTCTAACCCTCCATCAGCACGTCTATTTTCATGACTTTGTGAAGGAATTAACATCTTAACCTTTGCAGGCTGCTCTCTCTCTCTCTGTCTGTCTCTCTCTTAGCCACCTAGGGTCTCTCTCACAGTCCCTGTGGGCTGAATGTTAGTAATGAGGTGGCAAATTACTGACTTAAGGCTTGATGGAGAGGTCCCCCGCTGACATCCTGACATACACACACACACACCGTTCCCCTCAGGGCTGTCCTCGACCCCCTGCTAACTGTAAAACAACAATGCTGCAAACTCTTTATTGATGAGACAGCAGTGGTTTTCACTGACTTGCCATTTCCCTCCAGCCATTTGAAGAATTGTTCTTCTCTGTTTTCACAGAATGGCTGATTGACATTTCTCCAGGACCAGAAACCTTCCATTAAAACCGCAGAAGAAGAAAGGGCAGGCATCTGGAGGAGGTTTGAAAGGCACTAATCAATGTGTTTCACATGCTTTTGTTGAGTCATCAGTCTCATCACATCACATCAGTGGGTTGGGTCGATATGCAGTTATAGGTGATGTAACAAATGTCCACATAGGAGTGTTGTTTCATTGATTATTTGGTTTTTAATATAGTGTTAGAGGTTAAATACAGAATATACAAAGGTGAATGTTATTGATTGTTTCCAGCTGCAACAATTTATATGATCTGAACAGCAGCAGTGATTTCCTCTGAACATATAAGGGTACAGTATCATATAGATGTAAACATACATGAATATAGAGCTTATCAAGGTGACAACAGCAGAGCTTCAATACAAAAGGAGTTTGGGATAGTTGATGGAGTTGATGCAGCAAAGTAATAGTGAGAGCTCACAGTCTAAATGTGTTTAGATGTTAGTAGTTGAACAAATGATGCATCAATATGCCAGTGATACTGTGACAGCTGACTATCAACTGAATGATGTATTCAGATCTCTCCTAATCGTTGAGGCCATGGCTTGTTATGTTTTGGATTACTGTGTTTAGGTGTTCACATTATTTTGTCCCCCAGAGGTGCATCATCTCCTCTCTGGCACATTTTCAACAAAAAAATGAACATTGTGAGCTTTGCAGATACATAATTGACTGCAGGGTTGTTGTTTTTGAATTGCATTATACTGTGCAGATTTTCATGTTAATGTCCTGTAATCCTCTGCAAGCAAACTGTCACGAAGACGCAGCACAGTTTCTGGACAAGGAACAAAGTTGTCTCTGCTGAAATGCCTGCAGCCTGGCTTAAAGCATGTCTTGAGAATACAATAGAATGGAATCAAAGCTCCTTTTAATTTTTATCAATGATGCTTCTAATCTTTTTAGCAGCGCCAAAGTTGGTTTAAGTTATTCAGGTTTTGTGCTTGGAGTCTTATATGATTAAAATGATATTGAACTGAATCATATTGAACTAAACCCACAAAACATATCCCACATTATCACTCTGTCACTGGCTTATTCACTCTGCTGTTGGGATGATGTATTGAATAAAACAGCAAGAAATGTGGAAAGGAAAATTAGAAGACAGATGGTCTTCCTTCCACTTTTATACTAAGACTTAATACTTCACTAGATTTCAGAAATAATGCACTTTTAAACCGCATGTAACATCTGTACGTATGGATTTAAATAGAAGAAGAAGAAGAACATGAACATAGTGCTGATAGTGTAATACTGTACACTGGCAAAATGAACACAAAATCTAAGATTTTCAATCTTAGATTTCAATCTTAGATTTTGTGTTCCCACTAGAGTCTAGACACTGATTGTGGTGGAGTGAGGCCAGAGAGTCAAAAGTGGAACTTCTCAGTTGAATCTGAGGATCATGGTGATGATGGAGGTGATGGTGAGTAGTGGTGATGTATGAGTAGCTAGTCTGGAAGGACAAGATCATCAAGATATTTAAAGAACAGCATCCCACACTGGAATAGATCATAGAAGCACACAGAGAGATGATAAGCCAGACATAATGACGTAAGAAGGCAAAGAAGCAAAACACAAGAGAAAAGATCAGCTGTATTGAACTTTCGCCAAAGCTTCTTTGCCATATGAACTGCACCCTAAACTTTCACTGCTAGAATACAACTTACTCCTCCACCCACTGATGGAACTCATGAACGCAGAACACAGCGAACATGTTTATATCTCTGATAATGCATGCAATCATAGAATTAGATTAAAACTTGAGCACAGTGCTGGACTCTGTGGAGTTATTAAGGTGCCTGTTGGTTTACAAATATTTCACAATGCCATTTAGTAGAGTTAAGTTCATGATGTAATGGTGCATGGCTAGCGTAGAGATAAGAAAACACCCATCAACCACTGCAGAGACCTACCTGAGGTGCTTCCAGCTTAGCTCAGTATTTTCTTGTGGGAAGGGATCATCTTGGTGTATCATGCCCTTTTTTCTGAACTTGTGACTCCTTTTGGTTGGGGGGGTACTGTTGCAGTAATCTGGAGGGGCTTTTACGCTCTCCAAGTAAAGTTCCTCAGTGGCAGGTGAAAAGAAATCTGATACACACCCGTCACCCAACCAGAACATTTCTATGTCCAATTCCAATGTTTTTAAAATCCTCACTTTCAACAATATAATGTATATTGTATTGGGAAAGATTGTGGCTGCAGTTCAAACTGTTAATTGTAGATTTATGTTGACATGCAAACTCCAGTCTCCAGCAATGAAAGTCAGACAACCCTTGACACCCTGACCTCTACACCCTTACTTCCCTTACTTTCTGCTGCTACATAACAGACACACTACTTCTTGCATTTGCACTGAGGGTTGGCACTGGACCTTTATCATGAGGAGTGGAATCATCCAATATGGATGTAATTCCCATGGATACTAGGGTGAGAAAACCCTCCCCAGGAAAACAGTGACAAAGGCTGTAGTACTTTGGAGGATCAGATAGTTATCCAATCTCCAACAACATAAGTGTAAATGCATCCAGGAGGCATTTAAGATGGATTTAAGACCACCTCCAGAGGATGTATACTTGCCAAACGTTAAAAAGGTGTGAATGCATCCATCTCTATACTGTTATTGTTGTAACTAAACTGCTTAAGTGTACAAGTTATTCTTATTCTGGTGATTTTGGCAGTTACCAAACCCTCTGAACTAGAGTAGGACAGATTCTTATTTGCATGTAGCCAGGAAAACCAAAACAGATTGCATACACATCTGACCAACTGAGTCGCATATATGTGTTTAGGTGTAAAAAATATCTAATCTGGATTTTATCTGGATATGAGACATGTGAAATGAAAAGTGTACATGAGGCCATAAAGGGAAAAAAAATCTCAAAAATGTGTGTGTGTGTGTGTGTATATATATATATGTATATATATGTGTGTGTGTGTACAATCTGAAAACAGGATGAGAATCGGGTCCTGCAGTATGATGGTTCAGTGCTACTTAATAGTTTTTTATGGTAGGTCTGGGTCTAATAATGTGTCATAAAATCAAAATGATTCACTTTATAGATGCTGTCAAACATTACAGAAAAAACACGGCATTTATGTCTTATAAAACCAATTCCCCGAAGAAGCTGTGCCCCCCAGTGTGCATTCTCATGGGAAAACTAACACCTCACTTCTTTTTTCCTCCCTCTTTCCCTTCTTCTCCCCCTCTTCCTTCTTCTCCAATAAAGAAGAGAGAGCTGAGGGGCCATAACAGTGGCAAGGCAGGTCTGTTTGATCCCCATGCCGTGCTATCTTCAGTTTTCTCCATTCAGCCCGTATGGACGAGGATCAGTGGAGTGGACCGCCCGTCTGCCCAAAGGGACAAAAGTCCCCCTGCTAATTGCTGCCACATCAAATGAAGAGGGACATCCCAAATAGGAGCCCTCAGATTGATGGAGAGGGAGAGAGGGAGGGAGAGAGGGGAAGAAAAGGACAGCCAGTTATTCTTAAAGCTGCTCACTGGTTTCACTCTGATTACTCCTCAGTCTTTGTTGAACATCAGCTGATGAAGTCTGGTTATTTGTTAAAGTTGTTGAAGTGATCATCCATGATTTTAATATTTTGAAGGGGAATTTTCTATGTCTTTAATTCATAACAAACATTTTTATGCACATAACACATTTTTGTTAGAACCAGGCCTTTAATAGCACTAATCACAGCTAAGTATGAATGTAAGTCATGTAAGTACATTGACTTAAATTCTGACAATCAATTAAATTTTGAGGTAATGTCTCAAGGGGATTGTCAGCGTGTTAGCATCTCTGATTTGTTTAAAGAATATAAAGCCAGTAGACCTCAGAGCCAAAAACATTAAAGCTGCATACCAGTACTGTGCTACACAGATGAAACCAACTTCATTTTATAGCTGCATTATTAACTATGTTCGTATTAACAAAGAATCAAATGACTATAATGTGAAAGACAAAGCTCTTTACTTTAAACTAGCCGACAGAACGATGACAATAGACTCAGAAGTTGAATGAGGTGCAGTTTTAAAATACTTTTTATTAGCACCTCATTCTTTACCAATGACTGATTCTTGTTTCCCGCAAGTATTATTGTGACTGGAAAACTTTCCGTTATTGCACTGCTTTTACTTAAGTGAAGGATATAAATTCAGTTTCTGGCATTGTGCTCATAAAATGAAAATGGCAGCAGTAGTAAAATGTAAAGGTGATGTTTTTAATCAGTTTTCATCACAAATGTAGAGTTTTGTTTTACTGAATCAAAGGGATGAATGTGCTATGCTGTTGTATCCAGTGGCTGTGGGGTAAATTAATGGTTCAGTGACGTCCCAGTAACCATACCAGCATTATATGAAGAGGATTTTAGTGGTGGGTCAATGTTTAGCTTTTGTTTTATTCCTCATCACAGAGTTTTTTGGAAAACAGTTGGAGGAGAGACATTCCCAGATTAGTTCTGCCCGTGCGACTGCCTGCTATGTTATTGGGAAGCAGACAGTAGCTGACTGACTGACTGACTGCCTGTTTGACTGGCTGCCCTCTTATTGTCCTTCAGCAACGAGGAAGATCAGTGGACCAGGACCCGGCAACAAAAGGCTTGGAGCCACAACTCTGTGTGTGTTTGTGTGCTGGTGTATGTGTGTAGCTGTCACGGCCCAGTGATATAAGTGTCTCGGGGCCCCAGCCAGGTCCCTGCACCACACAGGGACAGAAAGAGAGAAAAAGCTGTCACTTCAGAGGGCCTTTTCAAAACCTGCATCACTTTAGAGCAAACAGGCCCTGAAAGTCACAGTCCATATAGTCCTCCGAGCAGTCAAGTGGCCGCTGCTCAGCTTCTGCATCAAATGATTTGTTTCTTAAACTCCCCCCTCCTGCCTCAACATCACCCCTCGCTCCCACCCTGCCCTTCCTTTTCTCAACTCATGCATTCCTGTTTTCCAATTGTGTTGTCTTTGTGTCACAGCAAGGCTTTGTTGGGGCCATGGATGGCTGTCGAGGCCGGCAGTGCAGTTTCAAAGTGTTTATTGATGTGCAGTCTCCACATGATGTTGGATCTTGTTGTCAGGGGTCACAACCTGTTGATGTTCCGGTGTGGCCGGAGTGAGGCTCACATCTTGATCCATGCCGGCGGGTCACGCTAGGCCTTTGAAAGCAACAAGGCAAACAGATCTTTTGGACGTCGGCTCATCCATCAAGCACACCTTAAGACTGTATCAGCCAAGCATGCAGCGCTGTCACTCACAGGTAAGTAAGCTGTTGGTGGCAGGAAGCAGAGTCAGAGGAGGAGCTGCTGTAAATCAGTCATTGAGGGTAACGTCCAAGTTGGTAACACTGTCCTGTTTCTTTCACTATTTGTCTATTTTATGTTCCAATGCAACTTCATTGAATTTAATTTTATCATATTAACACTAACCCTCTTGAGTATATTTTTCCTGTATTCAAAAGAGGAAGCATTTTTCTTTTTTGTCACAAGACCACATCATGTTGGCTATCAACACCTAGCGATTTTGGCCACCACTGAAATTTGGGAGGACACATCACTCTTAAAGGATAAGGCTGGTGATTTTCTATATTTTTCTTATTGTCATGTCATCTCATATGCAGAGCCAAACTAACTATGAATTGATCTACTTACAAATGTGCATTCAAAGCCTCTATGCAAGGCAGAGGCCACTGCACATGCGCAGAACACATTTCTGTTCACACTGCTTCGCTAGCATGTTGCGCTAATAGAGTGCTATCACTACAGAGAAATACATCAAACCTAAATTTCTCGTTTTTGGTATTTAAAAATTTCACCAAATAAGTACAAAAGTCTATACAACAGCAACAAGGATATATATGCTGATTTCACAGCAAAAAATTAAGTTAATTTGAGTTTAATTTGAAACCCAGCAGCTGGATTTTCCACAAGTCAAACTGAACATGCAGCTCTCACTGACAAAAGAAGAATGTGCTTGCAGCTCTCAAGTGTCAGTTTATGTAACAGTCTAAGTGCAAAGCAGTGCATTTCTTGAAAATGTAAACAAAAAGATCATTTGTTAGAAAAGGTAAAAAAAACAAAAAAAACATGGACTGTGTTGATGTTTGGCACTTGAGTTGTCCTTCCAGGAGATACAGTATGTAATGAGCCTGAAATGGAGGATCAGCTGACGCCACCGTGTGATGTTTGCTTGTAACAGAGATCTGAGGATCTGAGAGGCCATCACCCAGCCACTGAGCTCACTAGGTGATGTACAGTCTGACAGTTTTTTTCTTCCTCACAGCAACTTCTAAATTTAAAACACTTCCTAAGAATGTCCCATGAACCAGTGACAGGCCTGCTCCCCTCTGCAACCCACACAGTTATAATAAATAAAAATAAACTCATGAGCTGTTGTATCTGGCAGCATTCATAGTGAACCGATGAACGCTCACAAAGAATTACATTTAATTAGGTATGCTTGCTATGCAATTTGAAGTGTAGAAGAGTTGCTTCGTTAATCTTTAAAAAGATATTGGTTCCACTGTTTCCCCTTAGACTAGCAGGTGATTCATAGGTGAAAAATTGTGATGTTTAAGCTGCACTAATCAATGCTTGTATATCAAAAATGGATCAAATAACTATGTGTAGTGTGTAGTGTGGTTGCATGTAGTGATGGACCCTCAGAGAATTATCACCTGACTCTGCAGTTCTCCTCAGTTCTATGAAGTGTTTTAGCATCTTGAAGCTAATTGTTTTGGTTTTATGGCCACTAACGTTACTGTTTTGTTTTTTGATTTTTTTGTCTCACAGCTCTCATTGAACTTGTTTCCAGTTTCCAGACACAGCAAGTGGCTGTTTTCAGAGAAAAGGTTCCAAAAAATCCACTGCACACTACCAACCCAGCACCAAATTGCATACAGACACAGTTAGCAAGTAGCTGGCGAACATTTAGCAGCTAGAAAACCAAATATTTTTCTCAGTAGTTGGTGGAAGCCAAACAGAGCTAGAAGGAGATTGAATGGAAAGTGGAATGGAAAGAAACATGATGAATGCTAATGTTGCTCTGTATCTGCTGAATGTGTAAATAATCAACTGCCATGTCAACTTTATAAGGTGATAATATGTGTACATTGAGTGGTATCTAGGGGTGAAGTTGCAGATTGCAACCAACTGAATACCCCTCACCCTCCCCTTCCAAGCATGTAGGAGAACCTACAGTGGCCACCAAAATCGCAAAAAACGTAAAATGCCCTCACTAGAGCCAGTGTTTGGTTTTTCCATTCCGGGATACTGTAGAAACATGGCGGTGCAACATGGTGGGCTCCGTAGAAGAGGATCCGCTACCTACGTAGATATAAAGGGCTCATTCTAAGGTAATGAAAACACAACGATTCTTATTTTCTTGGGATTATACACTGATTGAAACATACTACATTGAATATTATATTCTATTTCTGCCAAGTCCATTCCACAAGATTCCACTAAATTCTACACACTGGACCATTGAAGCTTGTAGTGCTGCCCCTAGGAGGCCAAAAAATGAATACATGCCGGTTTACATTTCATGATATCAGCAGTTTATATCGCTGGTACCAACACATCTCATTATTTTTAAGACTCCCCACATTCTTAGTCTGAAAAAGACTAATCAAAGAATTTTTGACCCAGGACAACACTTAAAAAACAGACATACTGGAAAACTCCCAGGAAAGCTGGAAGGGTTGATGAGTATACGTAGGTGCTGGCGTTCCCCATGGCTCATGACTGGAGCCACTCCTCTTCCTCTTTTCCACACTACCGCACCTGCCTCTGTCATTACGTCCCACCGCTTTTCCTAATATTGCAATCAACCCTTTGCTTTTCATCCTCTGATGTTTGCACTCACATCAAGCTTAATCTCAAGAAGACTGAATTGCTTTTTTCTGTTAAAGCTCCCTCCTTCAACTACTTCTTCATCCTCCTTGAGCAGACCAATGACTCCTACCCTGTACAACATTCTGAACCAGACTCTTTCTCATCAACGACGGCTCTGTTTCTTCTCTAAGCTTTAATCATCACCCTTCAAACTCCTTCTAAACTGCCCCTCTAAAACTGTCTCGTTTACCTCCTATAACTTTGGTCAGCCTCCCCTTATTTTCCCATGGCCCTCTTCTACACTGCTCTATAGCCTCCCCTGCTTCTGTCAAAGTAGCAATCCTGATTTTGTCATTGAGCAATAGTCCTTTAGTTCATGGTCCAAACCCACACCCACATAGTTCAGTGCAGCATAGACACAGAATTCATGGGTGCTCCCAAGCTCGAGCATTCAGGGCAACTCTGAACACCCACAGATAAATCATACTGTGAGGTGACCATATTAATATTAATGTTGTCATTTAAAGATAAATAGAGGATTGGACAGGATGCCAAAGCAGAGTTTTAACTGTCAGAGTGAATGTTAAACAAGTAACCAATAACTTTCAAACCCAGGCTGTTACAAGGGGAGTTATCTACGTCTGTCCTTTAACAACCAGACATTTAGAATTTTTGTTTAAGTAAAGTATAGCGGACACAGGTAGAAGCTGTAGAGACACCTGTGGTGAGTTAGTCTATAATGGTAGCTGTAGAGTCTGGATCAAATGTACTTTTTGGTTGATTGCATTACTTTGTGTCTTGATGAAAATTCTCCTCCAGTCAGAAATGTGTTTTTCTTCTTTTTACTTCAGTTGGATGTTTGAGCCTCACTGTGCAGAATGATGCACATTCATCTGCTGAAGGAGAAATGTTTCTCTGTGCTCACCTCAATTTAAGACATGTACCTATGAACATAATTTGTGACATTGCAACTTGTTTGGAAGCTAATTGTGGTCCAATATTCAACTTACACAAATGTAATGTGGAAACTTGAAGCCTCCAGTGCACAAACACTGAGAATAGACTTGACAGTGAAGCAGGAGACATCTTGTATCCAGCAATTCAACTTTTGAAATGAACAACATTCATGTATTCATGCATGTACTGTATATTTGGTGATAACCAACTTTTTTTCTTTGGTTTTACTTGGTTTGAGGATATTCAGTTATCAATTTTAATTTGTTGATGAGGTGGTTGTTTTGAATGATGAACTGATTGACCTAATATTATATCATGTGGTGGTCTCTGTGCAGTTTGTAGACTTTATAGTGTCATATGTTTTGGGCACCTCTGGGAAAAAATAAACTTGGTGCCTATGCTGTGCAGTACAACAACAACTACTTCAGTCATTTGTCAGGTGCAACAACATGACATCACATTCCACTGCTACATCCCAATACCTCCAGTCCTCCAAACTATCATCCAATTAATTAATTGTTCACTCCAGCAGAGTCACTTTTAATCTTTCAAGTCTTTTCAAGACTTGATTTCTTGACTTCTCTCACCACACTCTCTGCTCACACTCATGTTCTGTTTGTATGATTTACTTGATTTACTTTATGTCATTTAATTGTCCTTGTCTAAATTTGTGTTATGTCACTTTTGTGTCTAACCTGATAAGAACTCAATCAAAATCAACAGAAAATTAACTTTGTTGTGAGGATTTGAGAGCCCTAATAGACCTTTTGTAGTTGTCATCATGTCTACTGATAGATGTGATTTTAAGATATGACGTTGGTTATTATTATAACGTATGAGTTCTCTCTACAGAGCATACAGTATATGATACCTAGTAAACTTCTTGACTTCTAATTCTGATATTCCCCAAACTGGGTTATATTATCATACTTTTGTCCAATAAGACAAACGCTGATAGGCTACTCTTCAATATGTAGACAAGACAAAATAAAATGTGTGACATGAGCACTTAGGACAATCCAAAGCCAGTTTTGATGGACGAAAATGTGAACATGGCATCTGAGTGAAGTCTTTGTCTCCTTTCCGCCTGTTATTTCAGTGTGTTGACCAGTGTTGTTGTGCTGCTCGTTACACCTGACTGTTCTCATCAGCTTTCATTGTCATCTCATCAGGAGTTAGATCTAATGAGGGTCAGTCTCTCATTACCGCCCATCTCGGCTCACCCCAGTCTGACCTCTGACCTCTACCTTCCTACAGCCAATCAACGATTTTTCTTTACCTCTTCCCTCTCTCTTCTTCTTTTAGCTTCATGGTCAGACAACACAAAATAACAAATAAATAGTGGGAGAATGTGCAAGAAAAAAAACGGAGGGAATGAGCCAAATGTAAAAGTAATGCAAAATCAGATTGGATTTTGAAATATATATATTTTCTGACAGCATAAACAGGATATGAAATGTATCAAACAAAAATCTAAAAAAAAACATGTTGTTGGTGCTACTGCCAAACTTTGGCTTAAAAGAAATAAAATGTGGATTTAAAAATGATAAAATTTCAAAAAGATTTATATAGTTTCATCAAAAAGAAAAGAACAAAAACCACTATCCAAAATGACCAAAAAACTTTAGCATATATTTCTAGTGGGGTGGTGGTGAAGGGGTGGGGCTGGCAGCGGGGGTCACAGGAAGGGTGGAGGTGAGGATTAGGGGGCAACAATGAGTTAAATGTTCCCCCTCCAGACCACATGGAGGCCGAAGCATCCCCCCAGTGTCCATAATTTGTCTGGAATAATTGAGTGTGTGTGTGTGTGTGTGTAGCCGGGGCTCAGGCCTTGCTCTCTGCTGGTTGTAGGTGAAGGGGCTCTCCAGAGAGAGTGGAGGACCCTCGCTGTCAGACAGGAATCTGAAGAGACCTCCCAGTAGCCCTCAGTGGTGAGACCCTGCAGCTCCGTTTATTCACAACCCTGAGGAGTAGAGGGAGGCTGTGAGACTGAAATGTTCACGTCATTTGATTCCACATGGATCCTGACAGAGGTGGAAATGTAACAAAGTACATTTACTCAAGTACTGTACTTAAGTTCAATACTGAAGTACTTGAGTATTTCCATGTTGTGCCACTTTACTTCGATCCACTATACTTCAGAGGGGGATATTACTTTACAGATCTAGATTTTATGAGTGAAACAGATGATGTATTCGTCTTTTACTGTTCATCAGTTTTAAAAAAAGCCGTATTAAATCCCCTTTTCAATGTTGTAAAACAATAAAACATGGACAGTCCCTAGTACTACTCACTAATTTTGCAAATATAATACCTCTCTAGATTTTGGATGACTTTTACTATAAATAAATATTTGTATATTGTGGTAGTGCCACTTTTATATAAGTAAAATTTCTCAATACTTCTTCCACCACTGGATCCTGACATGTTTTTGTGATACAGAAAAATGTAACTTTCATACCCACAGTTCTGGCAATACTAGTACAGGATAATGACTTTTAAATGTGATGTAATGCATGAAAACACACAAATAAATTCTATCCCCCAGGTCAGGAACCATTTTTTAATTCCTTTTTTTAAAATTTTATCGTACTAATGTCTAACAAAAGCAAGAAAGCATAATTTATAATTAAAACAAATAAAGATACAGATGAAAAAATTCAAAGTTTCAGTCCAAATAAAAGGTCTAAATTCTCATAATTCACTCCTATCATTCCAAGATAATGTTGATACAGGGAAGACTAGTGCTGGACATGGAGGAGATAAAGATGTAGTTGGGGGTAGTGGAGGTGATGGGAGTGAGTTATGCGTTGATGTGGTGGGAGAAGTGATGGTGGATGGAAATGCGTAGTATGAAGGTGATGATGGAGGAGGAGGCAGGTGTGTTGGAGGTGGTAGTCATTGTGCTGCCAGCCATAATCATTCACTTTTTAAAGCCATAATGTGTGTGACATCCCAGAATAAAAGGATTCTCCTCCTGAAATGACATGACTGCTGAATGTTTAAATGAGTCAAATCTAACAGGTGACTGATGGTGATGGCATGTGGTCTGCTGCTGTGTCAATTTGAATGATGCACTGCCATCTAGTGAGCAAGACTGAAACATGTTGAACACAGCGAGGATGCTTGTGCAGTTACCAAGGCAACTCCTGTGATTGACAGTTAAGATTTCTCTGATGTGCCTTTAAAACTGTGTCAGAGTGGAAAAGTTCAGGTGAGTGACAGACTGAAACTTACCCGTGCTTGATCTGTGATAAAATAATAGAAACTCAAGGCGATTCCTATCTTTTTCCAGAACTTTTTCTAATATTCCACAGCCTTCCTCAGCAGATGAAACTTGTCACCATGTGACATAAGTATGGATGGAATTTTAAATTTTATTCTTTGTTTTTACTGTAAAGCACTTTGTAACTTGTGACTTGAAATATACAGTGCTGCAATATTATTTATAGAGAAGCTGTTGTGTCATGGTCTAAATCCTGACTGCTGAGTTTGTTGTACAGTATTTATCTCATGCAGTTGGGCATTTACTGGGTCTGTAGGAACAGTTTTGACATCAGATGGTATAAGATGCAGGAAATGAAAGAGGTGCTGCTAGTAGAACACACAGAAGAAGAGAAAGATCTATTTTACCTTCACCCTTTGATCTCCTTGAGTTCAAACTCACCAGTTACTGTAAGCCTCTCTTTGACCTACAGGTCTCAGAAAAAAAAAGTATTGCCAAAGTGGTGGAAATATCTGATATGTCTACTGAAAGGGTGTAGTAGTACATATAGACAGATTAAATTCAATCATAGTTAAAAGCCCCACATATATCTGATGTAGGGGATTATCATAATAGACTAGAGGGGAGAAAGGCAGAGAAATTATTTTTCAAGGACTTAACAATCTCCCAAAACCCCTCTATGCATCGCCACAGTTGTTTGCAAAATAGGACAGTTAATAATCACGTTTAGCTTTTCTGATAAGACTGGCCTGTAAGACTGATGGTTTTCTTCCAAGCTGCATCGCTAAAAAAATGTTTGGGAAGAAGCATGGATTAAAAGACCTAAAAGATCTGCAGCTTGTCTTATTAAGACTAATGTCTTGCCTTGGACTTGTCTGGACTGACTTGAGACTTGCCTTGGACCTGCACGTGTGCAGTGCAGGTTAAAAAACATCTCATAATTCTTCACCTTCACTGACACATGATGAGTAAACACTCTCACGTTTGATAGTTGGATGCATTTTGCAACACTTTCCCGATTTACAAACACAGCTGCTCACATATTGCACACGTGTCCCAGCAGCAGTTTGGCACAATGTGTGGGCATGCTTTTTGCTGCACGTCCTTCCACACGTGGGTGTATCAAAAGTGTTTATTATGTCCCTGTATGTTTATGTCACTTAGATGAGTGTGTATGTTTATCAGCAGAACTCAGTAACCTCTGAAGACATTTATGTCATCTTTTCATCTGAACAAACTGGACAAATAGAATAATTCTGTTTGTGTTTGTTCAGCCTTCACCTGGGGCTGGGCAGGGGTGGAAGGTGGAGGTGCTGTATAATATGTCATTCCTACAGTCATCCTATTTTCCTATGTTTAGCATAACACACACCCCCTTGTGATGACATAGGAAGAGCTGGTTCTTTTGAAGTTGTACGTTTGCTTTGTCTATCGCCTCTTGGATAACTTCTGACCTCTGTGCCATAGGAAGAGGTTACTATGGTTCAACTTAAGTGTGGTCATTTGAGGATATATGTTAGATGTTTGACCTAAATTACATCGAATGGGACAGCATTGAATGCATAAGACACAAAATCTTGCACAAAGGATATAATTCCTTGTGCTTACGTTACAAGATGACAAGATTCAGAGTGATGCAGGGGTCTGTTATGGAGCTGTTATATTAGCTTCATGCCCTGTCGGCTGATGCTGGATTGCCTGTAGCTATTTAGCTGATGTTTGCAAATTAATGGGTCAGTAATGAGAATAAAGTATACTGCACCTACCTGATGAACATACTTGATGCAAACAGCAACTACATGTTCAGGTTTACCAGGAGTGGTAGTAGCTGCTGTTCCTGAATAATTTTTCCCCAATCTTGAATTCTTATTTCTATTTCTTAAAGATCCCCTCCAGACATATTGGGAGAGAATTAAAAAATTCTCTGCTTGAAATAAAAATTGTGTCTAATATGTTTTTTTTTCACAAAAAATTATATAAACGACATCTACTCCCTTCTCCACTGAAAAATCTATAATCTATGAATTTTTTTCATTTGAAAAGTTTCACTATTGGACACAACATGTCTCTTACTTTGCTTAAAATTCTCATTGTAAGTGCACTGACGGTTTCCACATCACAAATATGTAAGTTTGCACACTGGGCCAAGACCGGATTCTACGCAAGTTGTGATGTCACAAATCATGCTCATAGGTAAATCCCTTTAAACACGCAATATGTAATTTCTGCCACTAGGGGTCTCTCTATCAAAACAATAACAAAAGACAGAGCTTGGTGACCTTGTGAAGTAGCGTGGGGTCATGGGAGTTGTTGTCTTCATTGTTAAACAACCAGATCCAGACGTTCAGGATGTTTTTACCGGGAGGCGACTTATCCGCAGAGGTCTCCTCCTCTCCAAAACAAATGTACACAGGGATTAAAACCAGTAAAAACACTGAAAGAAGCAGTTTCTTGTTAAAAACCAGTGTTTCTCCGAGGCTGTTGGGCAGACACAGGATGTCCTGGACAGGCTGCTAGCTGAGCTGCTGCTAACGTTTGCTCAGCTTGTTTCTCTGGTAACTTAAAATCCAGACGTCCAATGGCTAAAATCCTTCATCCAGTTAAAAGATATAGTTAAAAACGACCAAGATCTGAAAAGGTTATCCTAAAAATGCGGCTTAAAACTAAATAATAGTCAATTTATGACAGCTTCTGGAGGACAACGTATTATCTTGTGTGCGTATACTCTTTGGTAGACGCAATTGTGGCAGACAACCACAACGCCGACACATGCACACAAGACAATCATTATCCTGTGCACGTATACTCTTTGGTAGAGCGGTATGACGCCATTGACAGGAAAACAAATGAAACAGACCGTTAGCTTGATTAAAATTATAGATTTCTCTGGGTTTGAAAATTGTCGGAACATTTGGGATAATGTAAGCAAACAACTCAACAAAATATATAACATAGGTCTAGTCATTCTTAGACATGCGAAATAGTTACATATTATAGCTTTAACTCAGATGTAAGGTGAGTGCCTTCATGGTGAAAGGCTCTAAATACTTAAGTACCCAGCCTTGCTATTGCTATGGAGAAGAATCCAGGCAGCAGTGTGAATCAGAGTGAATTCAAAACGCTTCATAGTTGCTAGATTCATCTAAAACTGAGAGAAAATAAATCAGGATATAATTTGATTTAAAATGCATATTATAAAACCTGTTTCCCAACAGCATGATATTTAACTTTAGAACTTTAAGTTCTGCTATTTGACGTTTCTCATCAAAATGCACCTTGGTAGTTTTCATAGTTAACACCTCACCTTATGTACACAAGCTTGTACCTCTGATTTTTTTTACAGAGCCAAATATTTTCTAACACTGTTGTTAATCTTTTAACAACAGTGTTTCAAGCCCGTCTGAAACTGTGAGTCGTCTAACATTGTCTATGAAAAAAATGAATGAATTTTACCTGCAGGTTACCCAAAATACCTACTCTCACTTTACAACTTGATTGGATCAGTTTGCCCTTCTTCACTTTAGTATACTTTAAACAAAGTGTGTGTCAGACCGTCTAACAGTGATTTTGTAACTTTCTGAAATAGCCAGGTGTGCGGAGGTGAGAAAGTCACCCAACTACTGTGTGTCTGTGACTTTTTGTGTACAACTGAGTGCAACACCATGAATGCCTTTGAGGAGAGACTGTCTCTATGTGTGCCGTTATTTGTCTGATTCATTGCGTCAAGATTACGAAGACAAAGATTACGAGATTACATCAAGAAGACAAAGAGTTCTTGGAGAACACTGCACTTCATGGTCAGCCGAACAAGGCGGAGCTTGCTGAACAGTTTTGTATCCATGGAGATATTGCATTACCTGGTTGGTGTTTTAAATTTGAATGTGCTTAAGTGTGTTGCCGTAGTTATTGTCTACAAGTTTTCTGCTGAGTTTCACTCTATCATTGCTTGATTATGAATGATTCTCAAAGTGTTTAATTGGCCCAAATAAGATCACATGTTTCTAAGCTTGGTTTGCTCTCAGTTGATCATCCACACCTACTCTTTAAGTCTTAAGGACAATTTTTTTTGTCAAACTATTGTTTTCAAGATCAAGATTTAAATTTCATACTTCAATTTCAATGAAAGTTTTCCTAACTTTTTAAAAAAATCATTATAAATTTTGAAGTCCAAGTGTTAAAGGCTTTACACTGAAGTTGACCTACATGTTGACCATCCATCAAATGATGTTCTTTCCTGTGAGTCTGGCCATCACTTCATGTTCTGTACTGTTGGAAACATTTCAGGTGAGTCAGACGTGGGTGAGCTGTAATCTTCTTTCTGCTGGAGTCTGGCCAGCATGTCCATACATCTATTTTGCTAAAAGTGAAAGCTCTTTGCAAACATGTTATGAAGTTTAGGGTATCTCTTCTAAAACAGAAAATGACCTTTGAATTATGTGTGCTGTACATAAACAGAAACTGGTACAAAATCATTAATGTCACTAGGTCCTTGTAAACATTGTCTGATACTGTAGCTATATGGACTCAGGTAACAGCTGAAGGCACTCTCTGCAGTAAAATAAACCTTTTTCATCTTTGATTGACACATCATGTTATCTGTGCTCCTGATTGGATTATAGTCTTTTTGGAAATCACCACAATGGACTTCAAGTGAAGCTTTTCCTTTTCTTTGCACCAAACACCCAGTGCATACAAACTGGGCTAGAGCAGCTGCCATTTGCACAGCTGTGTTGCTCTGGAGTACTGCCAGTGTTTTTGAGTCCACACGTGCTCAGTAGCAAAAGAAGACATTACACACATTACACACACATGCAAACACGCACACGAGCGATGACTTGAGGGAAATTTTGTGCTGACTTAATTTAGAAATATTCCCTCTGTGATCATATTTCTTTAATGCTATAGTAAAACTAAAAAGCATTATTAGCATTGATTAACTCTTCTACTCCTTCACTGTTTAGTTTGGGCATGTGATGTCTTTTATAGAGTCAAATGGTTGAATTCTCATCTTGATGCCATATAATGCTGAACAGAAAATATAATAATTAAAAGGCCACTTCACAGTTTTACACATCAAGATCAATGTTGATGTTGTCTTCTGGAGGATTTTTGTCAAGTCTGACAAAATGACCCTGATGATGTCATCAGCTTAGGGATCAGAGACTACACATTTACAACAGCAAGTGTGCATTACAGACTTGATCCATGAATTTGAAATATAAAAATGTTTAACAGGCAGGGAGGGTTTGAGGAAAGATGCTATTGAGTTGCATCATGGGAATTGTAGGATCTCACATTTAAATCTGTCTCTCACAAGTCCCCAAGTGCGACGCTTAATTGCCAAAGTATCACTTTCAGATATCAGAGGTAGGCAGATGTTTATACTTTAGGTTACAGACTTGCAGAAGATAGCTTCACAGAAAGGATATTAGACTTTATACCACAGTGTTACTACATGAGGTGTAATAATTTGATCCCTAAAACAGGAGACATAAATTCAATTGGCTGCATTTCTTCAACAGGTCAACTTCAAACTTTGTTGAGCCTTTCACACAGCAGATGTCATTATCATTTGCTTGTCAAACACGTGTAACTGATACCATTAATAACAGCTGAATTCCATTTAGCTGTTTCACAGCAGACATTTTGACTTGTCATTGTAGGAAATGCACAGGTGTTACTAATGAGATTAACGATGGCTCTGTTCTATTCAAGTGTCCCAGTAAACCATGACAGTGTGACAGTGAGCCAGCATGCACAATACCAGGACCCTGAAACTGAAGCAGCAAAATGGAATTCAGCCATCATTATTTTATTATTTACACCTGTGCTTTTTCTTCTGTCACATGTCAGAATGTCTTCAGTGAAAAGGCCTGTTGTCCATGCTGGCACACCTAAATGTAACACAGTCCCCATTAATGAGATCAGTTCCACCTGTGCTTTTCCTGCTGTGCCCCATTTTACATCTTAATTCAAGGCAGGTTTTGAGTCTATGGATGACAAAATAAAGTATACTCAAAAAATCACTCTGCATACCAAAAAGTGTTTGGTTTTTTTTAAAGTATGTTGTTGTTGGACACTACATGCAATGCAAAAAGGGATATGGAGGCATAACAGCTGCAAATAATAAAAATGAATTGTGATTATGTGAGACAGCTCCAGGGAGATCTTGAAGAAAAAAATACCTCTTAAATTTTTGATTCTCCATCCATACATTTTGATTCTCCATGTGAACTTGCACAAATTGCATAACTTTCTGTTTGGACAAAATAGTAAAGTATTTTGATAGACTCATTTCTAACAATGAAAATAGTATAGAGATTACAGACTTACATTACATTGGTATGTAGTATGGTATTAATAAACATAATTGCTGTCCTTACGTTCTCTAGCAATGTTTCAAGTGTTGCTCTGTCATCATGGGAAGGTCAGGGTGGACAGTGGGTGCACAGCGCAGGACCTTGATACCAGAGAGCAGGTTTGTATCCTGAGTCCAGCATGTGGTTTGGTTTAGACAACAAAGGCACTTTGGTTAAGGTCAGTGAAGGATTGTGGTTTGGGTTAAATATTAATAAAGTCCACGTACTGTCCGGCGCTTCAATTCACTGCTGACTTTTTCAATATTTAACCAAAACCATGATTTTTCCCTATCCTAACCTGCATGCCTAAACATAACCATAAAACATATTTATCATGTTACCCTGTGTCAAATCTAGACTTAATTGCTTTTTTGTATTTTTATTTTAGATTGTGCTTTCATGGTGCATATTCTTTAATTAAGTTTTATTAAATTATTAGGTTCTGGGCAAATGATGGAATTTATAAAGAACTTATAGGTAGTGTGCCACTAACTGAAAGATACATACAGTATTTTTAAATTCTGGTTGGATCAGTTAATAGATCCAACCGATCTGTTTTATTAGAGCAGTCTGAAAATAACTCCATGTTCTGGAAAGGTCAGCTATAGCTTCTCTTTTTTCACTGGTCTGCAGTCTGCTGCACTTGCCTCTACTCACTGTATTATGTGTATGACTTTGCCTTAGAGAAATGTTTGTCAAACTAAATCACTAATCTGTATTATTGTTGCTGATCATCCCACATCCAAACCCTCCAGCTGTGTTTTCACAGCTGTTAGAGAGAAAACACCACTAGATGGGGGTTCAGTGACATACAGTGGCACCTCCTCTTTCCTGGTAGCATCAAAACATTTTTGTACTTGGAACTGACATTTTGCTTTCAAAGGCTATCAACACCAATGATAAGCAATCAAAGCTGCTCATGTTTGCTATTAGCTTTCTCTCTCCCTGATAGGACAAAAATCTAAAGACAAGTTAGTTCAGCAGATTCACGCCACACTGGTGCAACCTCAGCTCATCTCTTCAGTTGTCTTACAACGCCCTCTGCTGTTAAATGTCACAATCCAGCTAAAATATAATGAAGAGGATTTAATCAAAATCAGAATGACAATAGATGTAATATCCATCTCGTGATGCAAGATCAGGGTAGTCTTGCTCAAAAGTTTTCCCTTAGACACTGTTGATAGAACTAGCACATATGACTGACGCTGCTTTAACTAATTTGTACAGATGAGTGGAAATGCATAAGAATTTAAGGCCACTGAGACACTTAGTGATACATGTGTCTCTACTGCGCAGGTACATGGGGTCCACTTCATTCAAAAAGAGAAAAGAAACGGCCCAAACACAGACAATGTCTACTTTATTTCATTCAGTGATACCCAGATTTTTTCCATTCTTTGTATCAATACACTTGATGGATGTGGATGATCATATTAATGGCACAAGCGCAGAGATATTAATCAAGACTATGTTCATGTTTTTTGCTTTTAGGATTGGCAAGATGAGGTTTATATCAACCTTTGGTGTAATAACAAAGGTTGTTAAAACTGATTTTGTTTTTAAAAATGCTTTTTTTTCTTTGCTCAGTCCTGTGTACAGAACTAATCTGTCCAGATTTAAATGTGGTAATAGTCATAATTTGACAATTTCAAAGAAGTGATAATAATTACATGACTATATATGTGTCAACACCTGGTGCTTTACTGTATGTTTGCCAGGAGATCAAGGTGAAGAGTATAGGCTGATATATCCTTATCGCTCATCTTGAGTTTGACAGAATGTGATGCAGAATTAATCTGAGCACTGTTAAATTTGAAACATTATCTGATACCATGAATATGAAAAACTTAACCAATTGCTAATTTTGTTAAAAGACAGTAAAATTGTTTGCTTTTAATGAATAGTTACTGATGTGCTTGCATCTATTAGGCGTGTGCCCAAATACAAATACGCTATTTGGCAAAGCACAAATAGTGGGGTTTTTACAAATATTTGTTTTGCACAAATATTTAAAAAAAAAATATTTGTTTTAAAAAATATTTGTTTTCAGGAAAAAAAAAAAAACATGTCAAATACCAGCGCGCAGGTCAGTTACATCACTATCTTAGTCTCTCTCCTCTGCTCTGCTGTTGTGTCTATCAGCAGGTCTCAATAAGGGGAGTCACATCCACCTGCTACATGACACACATTTCCTTATTTGGACATCACTCCTGGAGTTGGGGGTGTTCCCCAGAGATAAAGCTGAGCTACTGACACACATGAAGTGCTCCCAAGGGACTCTCCATAACCTGTTGTTCCCCTTCTCCTTTCCACAAAGTTAGGTTGTAAAAAAAGGCAATAAATGAAAAATGGAAAACAATAATCACCTTTGAAGTTCTTCCCTATATGTTACACAGTGTGCTATTTCTGTGTTATAGGTGTATAAATAGGTAGAGGTCTGTCTGCAATGAGGCGATGAGTAAAGTTTTAGCTCAGTAGTCAGCGCAGTCATCTATGATCTGAGAGACTCCAGTTTGAGACCCAGTGTGGGGACCTCCTTCATAAGGTAGGTTATTCATGAGCACTTATTGTAACACTTTGATTTTCTAAAATGAAAAGCATAATAAAAACAAAAACAGGTTTTTAAGCCTCTTTCCACTTTTATTTGAATACAAATACAAATACAAATAATTTTGCTGCCTCAACAAATACAGATACAAATACAAATACTGGGCCCTCTGCACATCCCTAGTGTCTATGTATAGGCTATTTATTTATTTTCTTATCATTTTTGTCTTTTTGCCAATTACTGGGTCACAAGGGTTTTCACTATGTCCACATACGTCCTTGAGGAGTCACTGTGGAACAACTATTTTTTCAATGGTTTTTTTTTATAATAACAATCAAACTGCAATATTATCATTATTATTTTAGTTTATTTTCCAGCACTGAGTGGAAAGTGCACTCACCGTATGCCTTGCAGAAAGGCTGGCTATTCACCTCCAGACTGCTGGGGGGCAGCACTGCTGCGATGAAGGAGGAGGCACAGCCGGCTGATGAGTGGAAACACTACAGTAAGCCAAATCTTTTTTTTCTAGGATGGCGAAGTCATGACCCGCCCTACTCTACCTCTGATTGGCTAGTACTCGTTGCCTTCGTTGATTGGGTTGGCTAGGTTTAGGCATGCGGAGTGACATTGGTTAGAGTTAGGGTAAGAATATCAAGGTCAGCCAATCAGAGGCAGAGTAGGGCGGGTCATGACTTCGCTATCCTAGGAAAGAAAATTGCCTACAGTGAGCTTTTAACAGCCCGCAGTTTCCGTCGCTGTTGATTAAAGCATCTGGCGCACAGGACTGACCAAACTTTGTGAACGTGTTTTCATATAACACACCTGTAAATTAGGTGGAGATGGCTGGCGGCTGTGAGAATGACGACATGTTTGATAGCATCATCATGGCGGAGGAGAGGTGAGTGTTCTGGCTGTTAAATGTTGTGTATTGGTTACCTGGTGGAAAACGTGTTACTAGGACTCGTGCCACAATTTGGCATAAACCCGAAACAAACACCAGTATATGTTTCGGTTAAAGTTCAACTTATGGAATTAACTTTATGTCATATTAAAAGCAACCGTGTGTCCGTCGAGAGGTGTGAAGGTATATCCATCACTAAGGTTAGCTTTTATTCCTCTCTCCGACCAGCGTCCAACAGATGAAGGTAGTTTCTAGTAACGGCTGCTGAGTGAGATGTGATTGTGTCGGGTCTTTGCTCTCAGGTTCCGCGGGGACGGTTACCGGGAGGGGTTCGAGAGGGGGACCCGCAGAGGGCTGCAGGACGGCCGCAGACACGGGGCCTCTCATGGGGCCAAACTGTCCACTGAGGTGAGTCAACACAGTGAAGATGACAATAGAGCCATTCCAGTGGAATGCTGCTTTTATCTCTCATAGTTTCATCTAGTTTAGTGCCATCACTTTACCTGTTTTGACACAAACTGGATCCAAGATGTGTTGGTTAACTGAATTTTCTTTAGATATAAATAAGAACCTCACAGACCATGACTGAAATGATTTACCAAACATCCCTCTGTATGAATACGGTTCAACGGGTCACAACTTTTCAAGTCTGTCAGAAACCCAAATGAACATTGAAACACGATGGGGGTCAAAATCAACAGTCCTCCTCCTGTGCAAAAATGTATTTAAAAGTTTATCTGAAGCTAATATGAAGCTTCAGCATCCAAATGAGTCAAATCAAGTAGATATCTTTCAACATTACAGTCTTTTTAATGCCAAAGTTCCTCTTTTTGTTACTATACTTCCACCGCAGCTCAACAGAGCTGTCCGAGGAAACACAAAGAGGGAATTTGATGGTAAAAAGACTGTAAATGTGTCAGATATCAACTTGATATGACTAACTCAGACTGCTGAAGCCTCATATAAGCTTCACATCAACTTTTAAATGACTGTGTGGACACACTGTGGATTTCAGCTTCCATCACTTACAATGAAAGCACATTTGAAGGGGATCTTTTCATAGCCGGTATGAACAGGAGGAACCTGGACACCTCACTGTTGTGTTAAGACACACTTGAAAAATTGTGAACCTGTCCTTTAAATACACAGTCAGACAAGATTTAGCAACCTGTCAGCATGTTTCATTCATTAATGAACTGAGCATGTTAGCTATAATCCCTTTACCCTCTCTTGTCCTCTAACCCCTGACAGATTTCCTTCTATTACGGGTTCGCCGTCACATGGAAATGTCTCCTTCAACACAATACAGATGTCAAATCAAGGTATGGCCTCCTTAAAATTTCTATTTCAACATTTTTTTCTTGTACATCTTATCAACCCCTTTACTGATCATGGAAGAGGCTCAGTTTTGGTTTACAAATCGAAGCTTCAGTGCACCTACAGTAGAAATATTTTACTTATTGAAGTTCACTTTGAGTTTTATCAAACTCATATGTTGTGTCTTTGTGTTGTCAGGAAGCGTGTAAAAACACTAGAGGCTCTCCTGGGTTTGATCCAAAACTCGTCCTATGATGATCCACATTCTCCAAAGCTGCAGGAGGACATGGACAAGCTTCGTGCCAAGTTTAGACAGGTACACTATCTGTTTGAAATTGGTAATAGTGAGGGATCTGCAGGATCAGGGCTGATCAAGACATTTGATTTAAATCAATACAGATCAGCTGCTGATCCCTTGTTTACCGTTACCATGCTAACCAGGTACTTTACTGTCAAAGACACCTCATTGTGTGCCAGTCACTGGTTCTCTTTACTGAGGCACAGTGTTATGAGTGAGTGGAAAGAAGAGAGGCACAAACAAATGAAGTCAGTAATTGTTTTCAACGAGTCATTATGGTCTCAGTTGCTAAATTCAGCTCCTCTAATAAATGTACTGGTGGCCATTTTGGAAATTCGTGCTCCATTAATAAGATTTGAAGACTTATAGTAGCTTTGATGTCTACCGTGTGGGTGTTGATTGACAGTTGGCTCACCTGCTGCTCTCCGCAGCTCCAGGACTCACACTGAGTCAGACTATTGCAGCAATATTTCACTAAGTTTAACGTTACTTGACTATGATACCCGCCCTGTTAGCACAATTTAGCTGAAGTAGCTAACGCTCGGTGTTCCCGGTAAGCTAGCGCTCGCTTCAGTCTGAGCTAGCGGGGCGTGTTTCCAGAACATGAAAGACAACACCTGCACTCCTTATGCTGCAGGAGGTATCAGAGAACGTCATCCACTAATCACAGGGTAGGTGGTCCACATGTACAAAGTGCCCTAAACTGCTCCCGGTGGTCAGGCCAGCATCTTGCATTGTAGTTGCTTCAGTGAGTGAGTGAGTGAGATGTCTTCTCTCTGGAGGATCGCGTCACATTCTCAAGTTAAACTTTCATTCATAACTTATCCATAATTTAAGATGATTAATTTAATAGTTTTGAAGCAGGACCTTCAGTATTTGGGTTAAGTAGCTTGTGTAAATGTCCTGTTATTTCAATGTGTCTGATACAATTAAATCAACATCGCATATCTTCCGTTGCTGTTTATAGAAGAATCAGATTGAAGTCGATATTAGCAGATACTCACTATTAAAGGACTCGGATCAGGGGAAGAAATACACGATCAAGACATCCCTAATCAATAATTAGAAATAAACCAAATGTGTTGGTCTGTAGTCCTGGTAACATTATAAAATTAAGAACTCCCAGATGCTGACCCATGATACATGTGGCTTTCTCAGACCTGCAGACACCATGTTGACCTGTACAAAGTCATTAATAAAATGTAACTACAGGTACTCACCAGGCATGTATTACAACATCTAAAAATACTCAGTTTGGGACAGTAATGTGTGTCTGATATGGTTTTTCCTGAACAAAAGTAATTACTAGCGGTGTGCCCGAATACAAATACATTATTCGGCAAAGCACAAATAGTGGGTTTTATACGAATATTTGTTTCATACAAATATCTTAAAAATGATTTGTTGGGGGTGTTCCCCAGAGATAAAGTTGAGCTACTGACACAAGCAAAGTGCTCTTAAAGACTCTTCATAAACTGTTGTTCCTCTTCTCCTTTCCACAAAGTTAGGTTGTAAAAAAATAGGCAACAAATAAAAAGTGCAAAGCAATAATTGCCTTTGAAGTTCCTCCCTACACGTTACACAGTGTGCTGTCTCTGTGTTAAAGGTGTACAAATAGATAGGTCTGACTGCAATGAGGTGATGAATAAAGTTTTAGCTCAGTAATCATAATAATTTACTCAAATTAAATGTGTAATAAGAACAAAAACAGGATTTTTAAGCCTCTTTCCACTTTTATTCGAATACAAATACAGATACAAATAATTTTGCTGCCTCAACAAATACAGATACAAATACAAATACTGGGATCTCTGCACATCCCTAGTAATTACCACATTAAATTCCTTAAAATGGCATCTCCTCCCTCTCCTTCTCCACCTCAAACTAGTCGTGATGTCACAAATCAAGCTTGTAGGTCTGCCCCTTAAAATTGGATTTTCAACGAGCACAGAGAAACTTTCTACTTTCACTCTGTGCTGAAACTGAAGGCCTGTTGACTATAAACCCTCCTCTGCTGATAGTTACCTGGTGTACTGAGCTGCAGAGAGAAATCCAAGCTGCTCTACTGCTTGTCCTTCCAAAGCCTTCTACCAAAATGTTAATTTTTTTATGCTGCTACCTAATGACCTTCTGTACCTTGCTGTTTCACTAATGTAACACTGATGGAGCAGAATGTACCAGAGCAGATACACACTGCCGGTCTATGTCAACAAATAAGAAGTATAGATTTAACTTTACTGCAGACACCCAGGTTCAGTTCAAATTCCAGTCTAATCTGAATCTGGCTGTGAGTGTTTTACATACCAACTTGGCCTCCTGTGAATCTCCATCATCTCAACTATCCTGCTAACTAGCTACCTGCTGTCTGGTGTTGTCCAGGTCTGCTCTATGCTGAGCGTCCCCACTGACTTCAAGGATTACGTCAAAACATCAGGTGGCACTTCTTTCTGAATTTCTCCTGATGATGAGGAGGAAGAAGAGCAGAGCCGACCCGCGTGCTCAGGACAAGAGAATGAAGCTGTCTACTTCTGATGACGTCAGACAGACGGCAGCTACTGATTGGTCTGCGGTGAATTCATTAGAGGGTGAAGTGAAGCAGTGACTGTGTGAGTGTGAGACAAATCTTTGCCTTTTACGTTCCGGAAGTCTGACACGTTGAAGCGTGATCACAGCTCTGCGAGAAACGTCCACTGCTCTCGGTAAACTGTAGACACAGGAGGAGACGTCTGTAGTTGGAGCTGAGCCAAACAAGGAAGCGCTTCTGACTGTAGGATTGACTTGTCTGATTGACAGAACTATCCAGAGTCCAGAAACCGGGATGAGGGAAAAAGAAACGACTGTGGTAAAAGAGTGGATTCATTGCAGTGATTGTGTTTAAGGGAATGAATTGAAATTTAAGAAAGTAATAAACTACATCAACCAAAGATGACTTATGTTAAGATTTACATTATTTACAGAACAAAGACACAACAGCAAAATACAAATAAAATCCTAGAACACGACTTGCTCTTTGGTGTTGAAGTGTTTGTATTCTTTGTCCAGTCGTTTTCAGCTGTGGCGGAAAGTAACTAAGCTAATTTGCTCAAGTAAATTATGTTAAAGTTTGAGGTATTTATACTTTCTGCTACTTGTTTATTTGTTTTAAACTACATTTCAGAGGCAGATATTGTACTTTTTAATTCACTACGTTTATTTAACAGCTATATTTTAGTTTAAAGAGTACGGTTTTACATTCAAAACATTTGAAGAGTTATGAAATATGCTTTGTTACATATGAAGCACACCACGTTATACTTAATATTGTAACTGAAATTAAATCAACCTGCAGCTGCTACAACAATAAAATGCTGCTGACGTGTTAATCAGTAATATAAAATAAAACATGTTTTACACCTTGGAAGGAGCAATGCTGCAACATGATACTTTCATATTCTGCCTGTTCAAACTACTGTATAGTAATGAACTTTTACCAAAGTGAAATGTTGAATGTAGGAATTTTGCTTGTAATGGAGTATTTGTACATTGTTGTGTTGCTACTTTAGTCAAGTACTGAAGTAAATTCAGCCCACACTAACAGTTAAATCATTACAACGAAGGAAAGTGTTACACATTTGTTAGCTGCAATGATTAGTCGACTGACTAATGTCAGTCGACTAATTCATTCAAGTAATTTTTTAAAGTAAAAACACCAAAATTCACTGGTTCCAGATTCTTCAATGTGGATATACACAACAAAGGACAGCACAGACCTTAGACTCTTGTTATTAATACTGTAGCACTTTGAGTTTCACTATGAATGAAAAGTGCAGTGCAAATGAACAATTATTATTTTTTTACTATACACTCTGGTTTTCTTACTCTTCTATGATATCAAACTACACATCTTTGGATTTTGGGCTGTTGTTCTTGTGATAGGTATTTTTTTTTACTATTCTCTGAATTTTTGGGCCCAAACAATTAATTGATTAGTCAATAAAATAACGTCAGTAGTGCTTTATCTCAATACAGAACAGTCTTCATCTATATGATTGAATGGCAGTGTGGAGGTGTAGAGTACAAAATGATTATCATGAAAATATCACAAGCTGTAATCTTTTAACAAAGAAGTTAAGGTCTTGGCTTGGTCAGAGGTTTGAAAACATGGCATGAGGTAAGGGTTAGAATTTGTAACACAATTCTATTATTATTTTTTCTGATTAGATCTTTTTAGACCAAGAGGTGCAGCAGGCTCCACAGAGGAAGTAAAGATATACCATTTATCAGGCTTTGGATACACACTCGGTTCAATAAATTCATAGTTGGTTTTGGGCTCTTTGGGGGATTTTATTTTATCATAATGAAAAAGTTAAGACAGTTTTGTCCTTTTAATATAGTGTGAGTGTGAACTTTTAATCATATACAGCAATTACATGAAAACATTTTGGCCCAAAGATGCTTCTTTCAGCCACTGGATGGCGCTGCTGTCACTTAGTGATATTCGCAACAATCCTAAACTCTCTTTCACTCACACTCACACTCACACTCACACATGCT
The DNA here is from genome assembly GCF_963924715.1 of Thunnus thynnus. Taxonomy (NCBI): domain Eukaryota; kingdom Metazoa; phylum Chordata; class Actinopteri; order Scombriformes; family Scombridae; genus Thunnus; species Thunnus thynnus. The sequence continues at coordinate 37,071,868 of NC_089517.1, read as the reverse complement.
TATATTTCTGTTAATGTTGGGATGATCTTTGTTCTTTGCAGTGGTTATGTTCACTTTATAGAAATAGCGGATATGCTGAATTATTGAATGAAAACATTACGTTCAGACACTGCTAATAGTTTTAATTTTTAAAAAAAATGAGTGGAAACAATACAGTAATAATGAATACTGCAATAAAAAGCACTAACTTTAGGCCTACTGGAGTTTCCTCATTCTTATTATATCCTGTGCCAATGACATTGTATGATGACACACTTGTGTGGCTGTTATAGACTTTTATGTCCACATGGAAATGAGGGAACTGTCTGAGCAGCCAATGCTTTTCATTAATTTTACTACTGCAAAAATCAAAATGTTCAGACTGAACACATATATCATTGTAATGGATGTTTACAACAGACAATTCGGGTAATAATTTTACTATTTACCTCAATCTCTCTCCCTAAGTTAAGTTTGTTTACAACCTGTCTAATAGGTATGAGTGCGATTAAAATATAGTTAACAATTAAAGGATGGGTTAGGATTTTCTCAAGTATATCTTAATAATTTTTAAGAATGTAAGAAATTTCAAAAAATTTAACACATAATTTTATATTTGTATACACTTGAAAGGTGCATGTAACTGAATCCTCTTGAAAATAACATGATACAAAATAAAACGTAATTATACCGTTTACAGAATTCAAATGTTATTTATGGTATTTAAGGAGAGTTTATACAGAATCCCTTGTGGCATTGTCACACATCAAAGTAGTTCCATCATCAGGTTAAAATTTCAGTTTGTCTGTTACTTTGGTTCATGACCACATACCTGCAATAATAATAACATTTCCTTGAGCGTCGGCCATAATTGCTTAATTGTGGCTGTAATTGCTCGGTTGATCGAGGTTCAATGCTTATGGCACATGATGAGAAGTAAACAGTATTTCTGACAACCGAACAAACTCCATCTGCTGAGAAAGACCATACGATGTGGGTAAAAGCACACAAACTAATGTTTCCAAGGTCAAGAATGAACTCCCATGCTCAATAAAGTGGTCACTTTGAATGTAAGTGTATTTTATCAGCAGATGCAGACAATGAAAAAGTAATCCTAATAAAAAGCAGATTGAACAATGTGTTAGTCCATCTCTCAATACTGACTTCCCCACAGTCTATGATCAGCCCCAAACCCCATGGTTCCTACTCAAGACGTAAATCCTTAAAAATGAGTCACAGATACATTGTGTGACTTTTTTTTTTTAAATGTATGAGTAATTTCCTGTAGCAGCTGGGCACTGTAGTTTTCAGCTAAATTTACTCAAACAGGCGTAAATACTGCATTTCAGCCTGAACTGTGATGAGTATCTAGTGCTAATTAGTGAAGTTAGCATGCTAACAAGCTAAACTAAAATGATGAAGAAGGTAAACACTTAACCTGCTAAACATCAGCATGCTAGCAATGTCATAGGGAGCATGTTAGCATTTAGCTACCAGAGTCCAGTCTCAGAGGTGGTAGCGAGGCTGTAGACTTTTAGTCTTGTTTCATAGCATATAGAAATGCCATGAAACATTGTTGCGTTCAACTGGCTTAGGAGTCCGAACTTTTGAGAGGAAGAACAAAGACAACAATGACGCCATTTTTGTTACAACCATAATGATATTGTGCCACAGAAGTAGAGCGTGTTTTTGTCTAACTGGACTAAACTGCATGTGGGCCTATAATATCTTTCTACTGATGTCAAACTCCTGTTCTTCTGTTTGGATCAAACAAGGTCACCAACCTCTCCTGTGAACAGTTTATGTACAGAGTGTATACATGCTGTTAGTCGGTACACACACACACACACACTCAATAACAACAATAGCATCAGGAGGCACCAGAGAGGACTAAAGGGACATTTTCAGCCTTTGTCAGCCAGCCACTTTCAATTCCATGTCCAAACTCACACTGACAATAACCCAACAGGACTGTGTGTGTGTGTGTGTGTGTGTGTTTGTGTGTGTGTGTGTGTGTGTGTGTGTGTGGGGTACAGTAGCAGCTGGTTTATGCAGTGTCAGGCAGCAGGTGAACGCTGTCTTCTAGTCGGCAGCTTCTGAAGGCAAACAGAGAAAAGAGAAAGAGGGAGGTGGAGGGGTGGAGGGTGACAAGGGCCAAATGAGAGAGGCTGCATTCAGATGAGTGTTTTAGTACGACTTGTACCCTCTTAAAGTCAAAAAAAAAAAAAAAAATCAAAGGCGGAGACAGAGTGAGCAATTATCAAATGAAGAAAAGACAGAAAGAGAAAAGGAATGAATGTATTGTAGCGGCAGTAAAGTGGAGAGGAAGAGGAGGAGGAGGAGGCAGAAGGGGTAAGGAGTTAGAGGAGGAGGAAAAGGAAGGAAGGGAGAGGGAGGAGGAGGAGTGGAGAGGGATGAGGAGGAAGAGCAGGAGGGAGAGGAGGAGGGACTGTGGTCTTTGAGAGAATGTGGAGGAATGTGGGGAGCAGGTGGTGAGTGGTGACATGAAAAGCAGTGGTGACAAATGCAGCCGTCCGGCCGGCCGGCAGCAGAAAAGCCCTCTGAATGAAATGGAGGCATCGGATTTCACCACAAGCACACCAACAGCTCCACGAGGAGGAGGAGGAGGAGGAGGAGGAGGAGGAGGAAGGGGGGTCTCCATGGATAACAGCAGAGACACATAGTGTCCTCTGAGTGAACACACATGGTTTAGATAGAAGGCTTTATTCACTTAGTATAGACATTCAGATTTTACGTGAATGATTATAGACATTATTTGTTTAAATGAACAGTATGGATACAGACATTTTGAGAAGAATGAAACATTAAGGGGCAAAAAAAAAACTCCAATCAAGGTCAAATTAACTAGCATTTCTGTAGCTTTCAATCTCATGGACTTCCTCAGCGGATAGTAAGTTCCATACTTAGGTTACATGATGACCACTCTGACAACTGAAAAAGTTCCATCTACTGAGGAAGACCATGAGATGTGGGTGAAAGCACTGGAAAAAGTTAGTAAGTCACCTTGAGTGATGTTTCAAAGGTCAAGGAGGAACTTTCACACTCAATAAAGTGGTGACTTTGATTGAATATGATATAGAGTTATCACCCCTTTATTATATTTTAGCAGCTGGAACTCTACAGCACAGAGGAATTATATATATCAGGCTTTGAATACACACAATACTTGTTAGTAGAACAAATAATTGTTGGTTTTCATGAGATTTGTTGACAATAAGAGAAATATAGAATACCTCCAAAATTACCCTTAAAATTTTGGATTTCTTCATTGGACTCTTGGTTTCAAAAGTAAATTGACTTGTACATGACAATATCCAGCTCATCAAGATATGGCAGCCAGTCAGAGATGCTGTTGGGGGGGACTTCCATCTGCTCAATAAATAATGCTGAAAATGACAACCACCTACTGTGGTATGTTTATTGTTGTTTGTTAAAGAATGTGAGGAGCTTCAGAATTACTGATTTTCAGAAGTTGTTTGGTTTGTTGATGGTATGTTTTCTATATTCATTTGTTTTATTTTCAATTTTTTAACATCGCCAGCACATGAGTGAACCAAGGGGCAGCTCAGGCCACCAGGGGGCGCCCGATGAGCCACATTAAAAATGTGAGGCTTTCTTTCTTTCTTTTTTAACCAGGTTGATGTATTTACATGGTTTTGCATATTTTCATATTGCAAAATTATTGTGGCCAGTTGGAATTAAAGTGGGTAGTTTTTTCTAAATGTTATCATTTGTGGTTTGTACACTTTGTCTTATTTGTCTCTATTTCCTCTTTTTCTTTGTAACAGTTTTTTTACATACTTATAACTTAGATGTCTTGCATGATGGTTTGTTGATTTCAACACCATGCATTCTCATTCCACTAGTATTACATTTTTTCACTCATCTTGTTTTATTTTGTTTTATTATTTATACCCTCATATGTCTATTATTGTTCGGTAGTAGTGGTGGTGAGGGGGTTGTACTTGTGTTTCAGGTTTCAGTGGAGAGTTATACTGTCCTTAGATGCACACAAAGATATTACATATGTATGCAAAACCAGCCCGTCCGCACGAAAAAAACGACAGCATAGGTCTAAAATTTGGGCCGGCAAAAATGACCTATAGTTACGTTTATGCCATCTAGTGGCTGTAGTAATTATGACCCAGGAAAGTGATGCAGGTCAGATGACGTTGATATAAGGTGACTTGGTAAGATGATTTTGCCTTGTTAGGGGGAGGCAGGTTGCATTGGGTTGGGTTGGGTGGATGGCTAATTACTGGATTTTGTCGTAGGAGACCACTGTTTGCTTCCCGTTTCCAACTGCGAGTTGGGACATTTTTTAAAAAAACGTAGCATGGTGTTAACTGTTGCCATGACGCCAAATGTTGGGTAACTTTAAGGAAGCATAAACCGCATTTCAAGTGATCATTTTAACCCAAACCATGATCTTTCCCTAACCCTACCCAGACCTAACCACAGCGTTGTCACACCATAAAACCAACAGTGATTTGTAATGGTTTTGGGAAGCTGGAGTGCATAACTATGGCCGCTAGATGGCATAAACGTAACTATAGGTCATTTTTGCGAGCCTGGATTTTAGACCAATACTGTTGTTTTTTTTATGAGGATGTGTGGTGCAAAACATAAGCAAACAATCAAGATCCTCACTCCAGAAACTTGTTGTCTCCTTCAAACACCTGTAATGATCAAAGGGCAGGAGCCAGCGGCAGCAGACAGCGCCGCAACTCGGTGAGGAGCCCCCTCCAGCAGAGTGTATCCTGGAAATACTTCCCTCTGTGTTTGATGTGGTCTGCTCAGTAATGTCTCTCCCTGCTCTCAGACCACAGACACTTACCTGTGACAGGACCAGAATAGTTTATCGCATGTCAAATAAGTGTGAGTTGATTCAGCGTGGAAAAGCGAGGAACCTTTACAGTTTCACTACAGTTTTCAATGCATACAGCCATGTTAACACATCAACCCACCACCCTGTGTCAACTTTGGAACTGATTTAACTGAACTTTCAGGGTATTCCTTCATATATAGCTGTCTGGCCTCCGAGACTGCACACACTAGTGTCAGTAGATTTTTAAAACCACTCATTTAAAGGATAATTCCACCTTATTCCTACTTTTGGATCATATTTTCCTTGCCCTGGCCATTGTTTCCATTGGTTACGATAACACTGTGCTCAGTTAATTGCTGAGATCTTGAAACACAGTGACATCACCAGAAAGAGGTGCAACAAGGCAAGAAACTGGAACAACCAGACAATCAGACCTCCCAGTTAGTCAAACTTATTTGGAAGAGAAAACAAAGGCGAACCATACAATTACTGCCGAAACTGTCTTATTTAAACACTATTCACAGTTTACAGGCTGACTTTCAGTCTCAACTTTGACCTAAGGTACTTTCTGTAGTTTTAAGCACACAATTTGTGTAATTTCAGGTGTGCTCACTTTCAGTTTTACCTCCAAGTAAAGTGGTTGTTGTAGCGATGTCAACATGTTCTTAAATCTCTGCAAATATTTCGGTGGGTACAATGTTATCACTGTCAATAAAAACAAAACAGCACAAATAATATGCAAGTTGTAAAAAAAAACAACAGAATTTTCCTTTATTGTGTATGTTTTTTGCTTTTTGCAGACCCATGTACACTTTCCTTTCATAGAGTGAAAAAATGTACAGTACTATATAGAAAATAAAATAAATTATTAATATTGGCACTATATTCACTCCATACATTTGGTGTAAAATGTGATTTACGTGAATTACTTGGGTAAAAACCTTGTGTGTGTGTGTGTTTAGGGGTATCAAGTGAAAGTATCAGTGGACAAAGATAGGCACATGGATAGAAAAAAAGTGAAAGCATGGTGTAACACAACAGCAGGCTGTTGTATGTGTTACATAGTGTATGTTGGTGTGTGTGTGTGTATGTGTGTGTATGTGTGTGTGTGTGTGTGTGTGTGCGTGCTGAGGGTCTTTGTCTGCTGCTGGTTGAGCTGGCGCTGGCAGGCCTGTGGGAAAGGATTAGACTTTCACGCCTTTTCCTCCACACTGAAGCCCCATCAAAGACATTCCTTGCATAACAAATCAATGAGTACTGTCACACACACACACACACACACACACACACACACACACACACACACACACAAATACTCCTGTTAATCATTAGCCAAACAATAACTTTCAGGATTCAGACAGAACTTTCTTGTTCTTTACTCAAATGTGGGCAGGAGGAAATTAGCCGAATTTACAAGTTGAAACACAAGCATTTGAAGCTGTGTATTTAAGAAAAAAAAACATGGACTCTTCTCCAACTAAAGTACTGTATGTGTGTGTATTGCTGTTTGCATGTGTTAATGTTAACATAATTTCAATACTGGAAGCATTAAAGTAACTTGTAATGACAGACAGAAGGGAAAGCACAAGCCATCATAAAATGTTTCCTTATGCAAACTCTAGGTCTATTTTACGCAGAATTTTGAGTGAAAGTAAACTCAAAGTTGGGACAAAAAACCTGCCGTGGTAAAATGGGGATATTAAATAGTAACAATAATATAATAATAAAGAGATCTTTAGTGAAAAGTTATAATCGTTGCCAACTTCCACACCTTTGCCCACCTGGTTGATCAGTGCATGGGGTGGGCGTGCTTGACAGAATTTATACATAACTGAGGGATTCCATTGACTTGAACTTCTACAACACTGTTAGCCTTTGATACTAGGCTCTTTCTTTCACTTTCACTGTATTTTATGAACCGGGAAGTTATGGATATAAAAGACAACAGCGGGACCAACTATACTGTGTCATATAACTGTAACTGTCATTTTTGTATGCGGTTTGATACGAGGGTAGTAAGAGGTTGTGAAACAGATAACAATGGAAGAACTGATATTGTTCCTCTTCACATTGGGTCACTGGGTTGCTAGGTTGGTGGTGGGCCAAAACAGCATCCAGATGCAATAGTATAATGGCGGTTGCTTTTGCTGGGTTTGTTGTAATGGTTCTTGTTGTAATATGATGACACATCTGTTTGACCAGTAACAATCAACAGAACTGCTGGGAACCCCTTGCATGGGAAAATACCTTGCATGTGGTTCCACAACCTGCACAGTGGTAAAAATTTAGGCCTTTTTCAAACCTGTGTTGTTTAGTTTGGTTGAATTGGACTCTGCTTTGTTTTCCTCCTTGGATTCATTTAGCAATCATACTTGGTTGCAGACCAAAACAAATGCATGGAGACCCTTTAGAGGAAGTGGTCTCAGTTTGATCACAAATGAATTCTGGAACAGTCTGTTTGTGGTGGGAATTTGAGCCAACCTTGATAAACCTTGATCCCAACCACAAGGTGTACTCTGCAAGTTTGAGCAAAGTCAACAGCTGTTAGCAGCTAGCAGGAGAGTGAATTGAGGTCCTACTTCTTGATATTTGGCCAGAGGACCTTCTTCCTGTATTTATGTCCTCACTCCCACTCAGACACATCTGACTGGAACGTTCTCACGAGTCTTGTAATGATGCACTTTGGTTTGCTTTCATTTTTTTTTTCTGTGTGAAAAGAAAAGGAACCACATTCATGTGGACATGGCCTCAGTGTCTTTAGTTTCCGCTTGCATAATAATGTTAGCGCTCATGTCTTCTCACAGCTAGTCTCAACTTCATTCATGTCGGAAATGTGGAGCGAAAAGAGGAACAATGACAGTGCAACTGTAAAGCCAACACAGCTCTTTCTGTCTGGCTGAATGTCAGTTTTTGATCAGCTGATTTAAAACTTCTGCATCAGAAGATTTGAATTGTCTCCATGTTGATTCACCAACTTTATTAAAGTGTAATAATAAATTGAGGTAAAGCTTTAGATTACAGCCAATGTATGAACTCCTAACTCTCAACTAAAACACTATAAATGTTTTGTATAGTGTACCAGTACATACTGATACATACATGTAAGTGCAAGGAAACAAGTGGTGAGGTTCGGGAATAAGAAGGTAACAATCAGGTATTGTAGGTATTTCTTAAATATCAGGTGTCTATTCTAATATTGAGCAACAATCTTGACATTTTGGAGAAATATAATATGCTGTACACTGTTGGCCCTCATATAAAGTGTTACCTAAATTGTTGGCGTACTCCTTTATAAATGAACATCTTCAGTAGGAACCATTGGGCTTGGAGTTTAGTGGCACAGAGTTCAGCGAATTTGTAAATTACTGAAAGACAGACAAACATGTTTGCTGTGGTCTTTCCATGGGATTCAGTGAAAAAGACTAATGCTAGTCTTCTCCTTTCAACATAAGAAGTAATACTGATCTAATATTGAGCAACAATCTTGACATTTTGGAGAAATATAATATGCTGTACACTGTTGGCCCTCATATAAAGTGTTACCTAAATTGTTGGCGTACTCCTTTATAAATGAACATCTTCAGTAGGAACCATTGGGCTTGGAGTTTAGTGGCACAGAGTTCAGCGAATTTGTAAATTACTGAAAGACAGACAAACATGTTTGCTGTGGTCTTTCCATGGGATTCAGTGAAAAAGACTAATGCTAGTCTTCTCCTTTCAACATAAGAAGTAATACTGATGAATGAATTTGTAGTGACTCTGAGGGGAAGTGAATTTCAGTAACTGCTGTGTGGTACGGAAATGAGATATCTGATGCTACAGATCAGCTCTAATTCTAACCTTATTAGGTTTAAACCCATATGTGATTGTCAGTCTACTTTTTGGACTAGTGCTGTGTTCCTATCATATCCCAGTTATCATAATTACCACTTTCTGATCTCCCAGTCTTTTACAACTGGTAAACTCTCAATGTTTCTGACTTGTAGCTTTTTGAGTGACTGAAAAACTAAAAAAAACATAGATGGCTCATCTCAGCAAAGTCCATCATTTCAAAAACAATTACACCCAAATCTATTGGATGTATTGTTATATTGTCAATGAATGCACTGTATTTTTAACCCTCACACTATCAACTCCGATGACATGAACTTGGTAATCATGGTGATCTCTCCCAACTACTATTCTGCCAATAGCTAGATGTCAACAACGTACAGTGTGAGTATAATATTTTCACCACTTCTCTCACGCATCACCTCCTACAGACAAGAACAGACAGCCCGTTTCCCAGACTCCATCTAATTCATGTTTTTATTGTGTAGTCGACACAAATATGAATACACTGTTTGTACCAGTTGCGGACAACTGGCATGAAGTAGACACAACTGTGTGGAATGTTGTAAAAACAAAACAAAAACAGTCTATGGCTTACCGAGCATGACACCGAATCTATTTACAAACTCAAATCAACTCACTGACAGTTTGAAAATTGGAGCAAAAAGCTTTGTTTTATAAATATAAAAAGGGGAAAGGAAGGAAGGCCGCTATGGGCCTAAAGGGGGGATAAAGTCTCTTTCACCGAGACAGCTTAACACTCAACAGAGTTATACATATCCCATTTTCTGTTATGGCACCAGTATCAAAGCATGCCCTGGACTCGCTGGTTTCCATCGCGGATGCTTCACCTCAAGCAGGTTTAACAGAGCTAGTAGGCACTGAACCAACAAGTAGAATAGAATAAGAACTAAACAAATAAAAAGACTAAAATTAGAGATAGATCTTGACTGTCACATGAGGTATTGTGGATCAAAGCATTTCTGTACATTGTCTCATTTTTCCTTGTCTTTTGGAATAGTACGGAAAATCATATTACGTAATTATAAACAAAAGAAAAAAAATGATCACATAGACTCTACATAAAACAAAAAAATGAGGATGTCAATAACACAATTTTCTATGAGAAAATTCAAACCTAGAATGGCAGTATATTGACATTTATATGTATAAAAAAAAAACAACCAAAAACAACCAAAAATGTAGCAGCAAATAACAGGAGAAAAGCATCATTTTTAATCCATTACGGTTTTTGACGTCTTTTTTTTTTCCTTTTTTTTTTTTTTTTTTTTAAACACGTAGCTGGGATTTATTTTCTATAGCAGCGGAATACAAGGAGTGTTTCTCTCCTACTCTCTATCCTTAATGTACAATCAGAAACCTAATTTACAGGGTTCCTACACAGTTGGACACATTTAAAGAATTCAACACTTTTTTCCAGAATTCAATTTGATTTGAAGAGTCTTCTCCTCTGTCCATCTTCATTTTCAGTCTGTATCAACCCAGACAACAACTTTCCCGTCATGTGTAGGAACCCTGACTTGAACTCCACAGCGTTAAGACGCATCTCGCTGTTGAGCCGTCACCCTTTTTGCCACTTTTGACGCCATTTCACCCCTCGGTACTTGCCAGCTTTGCTCTCCACTTTTTCTTTTTTTTTCCCCAAGAAACGCAGCCCACGTCTTTTAGGTTTGTGCAAAATCACGTCAATAGTCTCAACACTCCTCCTCTATTTTTTTTTTTTTTAGCTTCATCCCCTTCCCAGAATCCATGAGCAGTATTTGAACTGAGGTGGAACAATGGAGGAGATGCTGTACTGGTGATTTCGAGTTTTACTTTTATAAACGTTTCTCAACGGCGGAGCTGCTCCGGAGGCAGAAATAATCTTAGCGGTTGAGTTAAACATCAATAGGTGGAGCCATGGTTAGTTAGCAACTACAAAAATAAATAATACTTGTTTTTCCTCTATAAAAATAAAGTATTATTTTAGCTATAAAAACAATACTTTTCTTTACTTTTACCTTCGGACCTCCAGCCTTTGGCTCTGCACACTGAACTTTAACTAAACCAATGATATTTCTGATACGAGCAGCTCTGCCTCTATGAAATGTTTGTTAAACTAAGACTCTTATCTGAGACTTGGAAGGCAGCTACAGCAAGCCACTGGCTCTGTGAGACTCATGACAGTGTCAAGCAGCATTCAGTCTTGTTTTTTTTTTTTAAAAAAAAGGATTTCTGCAGGTGCAACTGTCTGCATGCCTGCCCTGACTCTCCATCACCAAAAGACTCCTGCTCAAACCTCCATTCCATTTTCATGTTGTTTTACAAACTTTATCACTGTGATTTTTTTTTTTTAGACGAGCCAGCATTGCTGACCAAAAGTGCTTTTTTTTTTAGAAAACAAAAGTTGGAATGGTATTAGGTATAACTACACAGAGAAAGAAAAAAAACACAACAGACTGTGGATTACTCTGCTTGCGTGTGCGTCAATTTAAGCTTATCAAATTACAGCAAGCTGAAATGGGTAAAGCGAATGTTGTCAAGGAATGAATCATATTTTGTCCAAACCTCAACATCAGCAATCCACAGTCACTAGGGGCCATAAAGACAGAGCGTTTCACACTACACCTGGTTTAAAAAAAAACAAAAAGCTTGAAAGAAAAGAGGTATAAGACTAATAGATAAAGAGGTCTAAAATGATATATAATAAAGTGACTAAACATAAGCAAGCAGGGATATATGAATGTCTGCACTGCAACAAGACAAACATGGGAGCTTGGACAGGAAGTCTAAAACATTCTAGATATAACAGAAAAGAAATTAAAACAAAAAGCCTCTTCTCTTTAATAAATGTCAGGTTTCAGGTAAAAACCTGAAGACAGACTACAAGGACCTACTGTACATGACACTTTGGGATGTTTTAGTAGGCGAGTTGAGTCTGTGGTAATTTAAAGATTCCTAGTTTAATGTTTCAGGGAATAAGAAAAAATATCTACTAAAATGTTTTCGTGGCTTAAACTCCAGCCCACGCAGGTCATCAATTTTCAGTGTCTTTTCTTTCGAGTACATTTCTGTAGTGTTCATTTCTTTTCCCAGGATGGGAGGGGACACTGGCAGGAAATGTGACTTGGGGGGTTTGTTGCAGGGCGGGCGGGGGGACGCTCTGTCCTGTCTTGTTAGCTGTAATGGGCAGCGGGCATGTGAGTGACATGTCGGCCATGATAGCAGCCCACCAGGAAGGAGGAGGGGAGGCTGAGTTCAGATGAGGCACCCCTCCCCAGTCCACTTGTCACCGCCCTCCGTCTACAACTTTTCCCTCGATCGTTAGGTAATCGCGCAACGTGGCCCGTCGAGTCATTTCAGATGTTGATGTCTCTGACGTCTGTCGGGGTGCAGGACAGGTCCACGTCCTCGTCCACGCGTTTGGTTTCTGTTGTGCTGTTGTGCTGCTGAGCCTGCCGCAGGCTGGACTCCAGCAGGGACTCTATCTGCTCCTGGCACGACCGCAAACAGTCCTGCAAGCACAGAATCAACATCCAGTCAACACCACCGTCGCACAACATCCAGAAAACAACAACGGCTTTTTTTTTTTAAGATTCATGTGTGTTTGCTGTGGCATACCGGGTCGCTGCGAATGACCTGTGACAGGAAGTTGGTGAGGTTCTGGGAGGACAGGGAGGGATCTTGGCTCTTCAGGTAGAGACCTTGTACAGCTGCCACCACGCTGCCCGCCGCCACCATGGACGGAGGACTGGCGATGAAGTTGACATCTGCAGAAATGCACAAGCAGGTGTCAGGATACAGAACAGTTTGGAAATGATCATGATAAAAACACAACATCTAAGTTCCTTTGAATAAAAGAATAGAAACACTCAGGTGTCTGTGTTTCCCTTAGATTTTCTTTTCAGGCCTGGTGGTACGCACTGAAAAAACCATAAACAGACACGGCGTGCAGGATGGCATATTCTCACATGTTTGGGTCAAATGGCACAGCAGGCAATTTATGCAATTTATATTTACGTTCAAATTTTTGTTGGCTTGTATATTCAAGACCCCCATCTGCCCCTCTCACTACTCCCTCTTCTGTCCCTCTTCCTTTTTCTCCATCTGTTTTTTTTGCTTGGCTCCAGAGTTTTGGAGAAAAGCATTAATGTATTTGGTTGTCCTTCCCTCGAGTTAGAGCTTTTTAGGTGGCACCATATTCACGTTAGCTAACCTGCATCTCGCTCTGCAGTAATTTAAAGGGACTCTGATAGCAGCAACACTCGCATCGCGTCAAGAGTTTCCCAGGCAACTCATGTTTCGGAACAGTGCCACACACAGGCTCCCAAACACAAATGATCATTGATTTTGGAATGAATGGATATTTGGCCTTATTTTTGGTATTTAAAACAAAAAAGATTTTTGTGGCCTGGCTAGGGTTCTCATTGGCCAGGCCTGTACAATTATAAGGGAAACATTGGGTCAACTATTTTATACCCTACAAGTTCCCAATCATTATCATAATATAAACTGACTCAGAACCACTGAGTAAACTTTAGTAATAAATCCCAGTCTTCTCACAGAAAAACAACACATGACTGATTATCGTCACAGTATGCCACACATCTGCTCCTCTGAACCTTCAACATTTATTAACTAATAATGAGAACATGGCAGAATAACAAAACAAGAAACTGGGCTGAAGAGGGCAAAAAACAGTCATCTTAAACTTGAGTTAGGGGTTCTTTATCCCCAGAAAACACTTAAATCCTCAGATTTATTTTACAGGGAAACTTGTTTACTGTGAACTTTTAGGCTACGGAGAAGAAAATATTGAGTATAACTAAGTATAGAAAAAATATACAGATGAGAACATTAGGGTTACAGCAGCAGAGCATAGTGACACACGGAACAGCGAGTGTAAATATGTATAAACAGTAAGTATCCGTGTAGAGATAATAGTGAGATTTCCCTGGTGCATGTCCTACCTGTAGCACAGAGGGCCACGAAGGTCTGGGCATGTTTCCTGAGGATCTGCTTGGTGGACGGGTGGATCTTCAGCTTGGACAGGAAGTGCTCGATGAAGTCGTGAGGCGTGACTGAAGCCAGATCCCACTTCAGCTTGTTGAGAACCAGCAGCTCCATTTGCTGTGGACGGACCAGACCAGAGGCATTCACTCAAACTGACCCATTCACCTCTAGAGAACAATGTAGGCTACTCCTCCTTATATCTGCTGTGACATTTAGTTCTTGCAGCTGTGGCACTTTTATCAGGGTGGGACTGCTGCCATTTAATCCATTCTATAATTTCTGCCAATTAATGTTCCCTTTTTCTTTTCTTTTTTTTTGATGCTAGTTTTCAGCTTTCTTCCACAGATCCACTAGATTTTTTTTCTTGTTAACCATACTACCTGTAAATATAAATAGCCCTACGTATACTAAACCATATACTCCACGAATTAGTCTCTTTTATGTATAAATTTACAGATTGAGTAACCTTTATTATGATTACAGTGTGATTCCAAGTATCCTGAACATCACTTATCACTCTGGCTGAAGCACAGCCACGGAAACAGCTGCATATAAAACAAATGTCACAGCAAACATAAAAGAAAAGCGTGTGACTGCAGTTCTTAATGATCAGTTTGTCATTGCCAATAGTCTGCACTTCTGTTTTATGGCCATTAGGTGTCGCTGTGATGCAGTGTTTTCTTGGCAGTCACTGAGACCATTCATGAAATCAGAGAGGCCTTCCAGTCACCATGGGAAAGTCACAGGCAGCCATTCAGTCACTGCTGCAGCAAAGCTACATTTATACTTTATTTCAAAATTTCAACCAAAATATACTCTGTGACATGTCAATTCAATCAATACTTTCCAACCACGGTTACACTGACAAAGCAGATGAACTGCAAACACTCTGTATTCTGGTCATGTGGTCTCCAGTGCATGGTGCTCATGTACTGTATGTGTTATGCAACATCCATGTCTGCAGAACTCAATTACCAGCAGTTCTCCAGGCTGGACCGAGTTGTCGGTGTAGATACAGAGTTTCTCCGCCGTTAAGGGCACAGTCTCCTTCATCTTGGATGCTAGAAACATGCATGTAGCTCCCAGCAGCTGTAGTCTTGTTTTCCTGGTGGCCTCCACTGATAAAAATCTGTCCAAATAGTTCATAGCCAGCGGAAAAACCTCCTCCTCACATTTCTGTTCCTCGCAGACCTGGGAGGTGAGAAAAGCACTTAGAGAAAGAAGAACACTCCCCTATTCATATGCATTATTAAGTCTATGCCCCCACTGGCTCTGTGCCTTATTCTATATGCACAGCTGTTTGCATTCAATAGCTGCACTATCAGCAATGATCCGAAATGAAATTAAAAGACATGTAACATTTTTTTTTGCATTTAATTCATGTGATTTTAAAGTTTAAACGTCATGTGTGGCACGGTATTTAATGCAAACTCCATCTGACATGCAGACGAAAACATTCCAAGTCAAAATGTCATATATTTAGAAGAATAGACTGTTGCAGTGTTGAAAACAGTCGGGAATTAGTTTGCAGTCAGTTCTGACTGAGACACAAAGGTGGCGTCGATGCAAGTTTCACTCTCTAATTTCAACTTCGTCATCTTTTCAAAAAATATTTATAAATATTTAAAAATTATCAGGCTGCTTACAAGTAACATGTAAATGATCCTTGTTGAATGCCTGATCGGATGAGAGTCAAATGTGTCGAATTGTGACACGTATGAATTTAAAACAAATTAATTTCTCAGACTGGGCTTTTTCACGTGCTGCAGGCGACACTTCCCCCCGACTCTCCGATGCACCGTTTTAGAAATTAATTAAAAATATAGAACCGCAAAGAATTCAATCCAAAAGTTCATGTAAATGTTAAAAAACATCTAAGCTATCAAATCCGACTGTTAAAATCTATTTGATCCTTTTGCATTTTTAAGAAAATGTCCTTTTTTCTCAGCGACCTTCACAGACAGCAGCGAGTCTTGTGAAGCAAAACAAACTTTACCAGTTGATACCAGTCGAACAAGCTGTAGCAGACAATATGTAACCGCCTTATGATAAAGATGCATTTCTGGATGATTTAACCCAGTTACTGTCATTGCTGCTGATATTATAGATTTTTAATTATATTAAAATCCTTCTCATATACGACAACAAAGATGGCGCGTAATACTGGCACGGGCCAGACTGCATACGTGTACATTGCTGTTATTTTGGAATATTTTCCCCATGTAATTACATTTCATAACCTTCTGGAAAATACTAGTAAATAATCAATAATAAAACTATTCATGGTGGAAACTGAATACAGTCTGTAGCCAATCACTAGCCTATATCTCCTCTTATAGCCGAAGGACCACCCAGCACTCATTTTCAGAGGTTTATGTAACATGCACAGTGAAATAACAGACATTAACCTCTCAAAACTTTCACTTTCAGACTAATTTATCATGTTTTGGGGTGAACGGATAGGCTAGTGAAAGACTACCCACAAGTTATCAGCGAAACTCGGACACAGAAGGAAAGTTGAAGGGAAGTAAAACCAACCTCTAACATCCAGGTGGCAACTATTTTCCTCATTTTGGGTACTATTTCTTTCTGAACACACTTGAAGTAGTTAGGCGACGGTAGGTAGTTTTCCTCTGCCTTCAGCATGGTGTGTAGGACTCGGTCGTTGAGCAGGTTGACGTCCTGGTAGGCTCTCCTGATGGAGTCCACCTCGCAGCACAGCAGCTGGTCCTCCATAGTACTTCTGCTATTAAAATTATTATCACCGTCGGAATAAGCTGTGAGTACTGCCCTGGTAAAATGTCACTATATTGTAGGGAGAACAGACTACAGCAGACAGAAGGCTAATAGTCGGGTGATTTTAAATCTCTTTCTTCTTGCTGGGCTGCTGCTGCTGCGTGCTGCTGCTCCTCTGGTGTGCGCGAGCCCTCTGAAGAACAGACCGCTTCCCCCTGCGAGACAAAAACCCCTGCCTCGCGCTCACTGTCCGCGCACACGCACGGGCACGCACACAAACACACACACACACAGAAGTTTATCAGCGAGCACGCTCTGAGGAGGAGGGAGAGGTGGTGGGGTGGGTGCGCGCGGTGACGTCAGCTGTTGTTAAGAGGGGGGGGGGATCAAAGAGACAGGCAGACTGCTAGGGAGAGCGCGAGGAGGGGATTCTATTAGCCTATATACATATGGAGGGGGGTTGGGGGGGAGGGGGGGGGACTCCGCCTCGGCTCCCTCCTCCTATAGCCTAGCTTCTGAGGAGGAGGTGGGAGGTCCAGGGCTGAGTCTGGGGGGGAGGGAGGTGGTGGGGGGCTGGCGGCTTAGCGTCGGTAGGGGGCGATAACGACTTTCGCCCCTTCTTCCTCTTCCCCTCTTTCATTGAGTCTCAGTGGAGAGACTCAATGAAAACAGCAGCTCTCTCACCAAACTGTGCTGAGCATGAGGTGAGCACATGGGACAATAGTGCAGTCTGAAACACACAGTGCTGCTTTATTTATTTCCATTTATTCGTTCTCCAAATAACACAGGGGATAGGATTTCATTGAAGTGTGTTATAACAGGTTAGACCACCTGCAGATCTGTTAGTAAGCATGGTTACACTTAACAACTCATTATTTCTACCTGTAAAATAGGCTTTCTGTGGTGTAACACTAGGAAATAACTCAATTAGAAAATCGAAGTCACTACTGTAAACATAAATTGTTAACCACTGTAAGCTACTTGTGGACAATACGGTTAAGTTAACAAGACAAACTCATGTGGCTTAATCACAAATTCAGAATTTGAACAAAGGAGACTCTGGGTGTTGTCTGTTTGAGGACTGGTGACAGTTTAACTTTATATGAGATGAATGAATGAATTGATTATTTAATCGATTACTAATTTAAATGAGTAATGGTAAATATTTAAATTTGCGGTTTGTTGGTTGAAGTTGAGTTTAACATCATTTTGCTTCAGTAAAGCCAGCCGAATGATGAGTTCATATTACTCAGAAACACAGTTCATAAGAGAAGCTGTTTAGAATGAAGTAATACTTCAGTGCAAATACTAAAGTTTAAAGACTTTCTCTAACACACACACACACACACTCTCTCTCACACACACACACACACACACAAACGGGAGGAGACTGGTGTTGCACCAATGAGAGGAATTGCTGTTACTAGGCAGATGTCGGCGTAACTTTTCATGTGGGGAAAAGTTCAGTGCACTGGAAAAGTTCACAATGTTATTGATAACCCTATCAAAGTCCCTTGACGTAGTACAGTCTTTCAAATAATCAACACAGGCCTTTTCCTTTGACAGCATGTACATCTCTGCTGCTTTATTCACACACAGCGAGAAAACCATTCAGCAAGACTGTGGAGAGGACAAATCAATGAAGCCAGCAGGAGCCATGTATACTGATATTTACAACTTGATACAAAGTATATCACTCAGGTTCTGTCATTAGACATGTATTTAGTTTCTCGAGTTAAAACCAGACTAGAGCATTTAGTGTTAAATTGTGCACATTTTAATCTAGTTTCAATATGAATTGGAGCTTTTCACATTCCTGGAATTCCTCTCTGGGCTATTGGGCGGACTACCGTAATGCCTGAAGAGGGTTACACCTCTGAGGACAGAGCCTGGAGTCACATCAGCACACATCCCCACTCTGTTGTTATTGTGAAAGATCAAGAATACAATATGATTCTGCTATGAAAAATATGTACTTACCATGAAATGAAATATTCAGCTGAGTTGTAAAGTTGCTGATTTTTTCAAACTTTATTTACTTCCTAAGTATTCGCCTTCAATTTCCCTTTATGCTTAGATAACTACCATTTATTTATAACTTATTGGCCATTTAAATATTTCCAATACTTGTGGTTACATAAGTAAAAAGGCAATTTCATTTATGTTTTCCTTCTTACAACTGAACCCTCCACCAATTCAATATTATCAAAATAATAGTAACACAAAATAATATAACTTAATGAACGACTGGAGCTTATTTATCACCATCTCTTAATTGCCTACTATAACAAATCTTTAAATACTTGGGTATTTTATTTATAGCACAAACACAGAATGAAGCCTCTTGGGAAACTTTTGCTACACTTTTTAATCTTATTTCATTATTTGACACTTTGGCAAATGGCATCATGTTGGAAATGAAAACATATACCCTGCTGACAAAGAAAGTTAGAAAAACTGAAAACTAGCAGTTATTCCAGTCAGCTTCATTTGCCTCAGATATGACTTTTCTCAATGGCATGTTCTGTCCTCTCAAGCAGATAGAGAGTTTCTGTGGGAAACAAAGGGAGCTGGAGCATGTGACTTTTGCAGGGAGGCTCTTCTAGCAGCTTTATGGTAACAGGGAGAGGAAGTGTTTAAAGGGACAGCAGAGAGCTGAAGTGAAACCAGCAGGGAACAGACTGGTTCAGACTACTGATCACACCACCACAGAGCCCGCGGCTGGAAAATAAATGATATGTCAAGGCTGCGATTTACCACATCAAGGCCATTGCTTTTTGCCCTGGTTTTCTTTCACTTACAGTGCCATGTGACTGCTCTGTGCCCTCATTTTCATCACCTCTTCAAAACATTCAAACTGATTTCAGCCACTTGTTGAATGTACATAACTACCTTGGTTCAGCCTGATACATGAATATAAAGTTGATTTTGTCAACTTTATTAAATCAGGTAAGAATGATGGGTAATCGCAGTGCAGTTGGTTAAAGAAATGTGGCTGTACAAGTTATATAAAAATATATAATATACATTTTATAACGGCCCAAGAAAAGAGAAGAAAAGGGGAACAAGACGGTCTCAGTGAGGCTGTAGCCTACTTATACAGCTGTGAGCTAAATGCTAACATGAACGTGCTAACATTCTCTCATGACAACAGTGACATGCTGGTGCATTGCACGTATGTTGTTTACAATGGTCATCATGATAGTTTAGCATGATAGCATTCGTTTATTAACTCTAAACAAATAGTACAGCTGAGTCTGACAGGAATGTCCTTAGTTTTTATTTGGTCACAAACCAAATTTTGAAGTGGTGGACCCCACCACTAGTGTTGCTAAAAAGCTTATCTCTTTACTGCAGTTATAATCACCTGAATAAAATAATCAGATTATTAGTATTTTGAATTTACAGCTCTTAACCATTATGCTTCAGAAAAGGGCTATAAAAACATGTGACATGCACATTTTTTATGTCTTTGCAAGCATTCTTTTCCAGCTAATACTTCAGTTAATGGATGATTTAAGAGTTAATACCTCACTTAGGAATTTAAGTTTCCTACCAGATGACATTGCAGTTATCACAATATGAGTTTCACTTTGACTGCACAGATAAAAGGTCTCTATGGACCAGTAAACACACTTTTCACATGGTCCCATAGTTCACTTTCTGTCTCCATGTTTGTTACATAGTTTTCTGAATGAGAATGTCAAATTACAACAGCATCATTTGATGCCATCAATTTCATTCATTTACTTTGTCTCAACCATTCATTCATTCATTCAATTTCCCAGTCTTGTCTTTCATTCATTCAGTGGTTTGTCTGGTATGTGTGTGTGTGTGTGTGTGTGTGTGTGTGTGTGTGTGTGTGTGTGTGTGTGTGTGCGCGCGTGCTCACTCATCTCACCCTCCTCAGACCCTCCCCCAAACTATTTGCAACCCCTGCTCCCCAATTTTACTTTATTTTGTGCACTTTCTAAACCATGGTCACTGAATGTTTTTGCCATTAACTGTGTCTAAGCCAATTTTTTTTTTGTTCATTACACACACACCACTAATTTATTCACTCACACATAACCTATAAAAGTGTTGTTTGACACCAAAGCCTTCAGACTGTAGTATGAATGCCTGGCATACCTGCCTGTGCCAGCTACGAGGTAATAGTTGTCCGTGACGTGTGTATATGTGTCATTTCTTCTACTTTTTTGTGCTTAGATGTGTTCTTTAACCACAGAAGTGTGTGTGTGAGAGAGAGACAGAGAGAGAAAGAGGACACGGCATACTGACTTTCCGATCTTTGGATATTTTTGCCACATGGAAATATTCCAGGCTGTTGTCCTGCCTTCAGCCAACCACAAACTTAAATACCTAAAAGCAATGCTGTGTGTGAGTTTGCAAGGGTGTTGAAGTGACATTTGTCTTCATCCTCATTGTACGTCTTGCTTTGAAGTCCTGATGCCTCTTCATATTCTAAATATGACCTCCAACAGCACACAAACACACACACACACACACACACACCGAGTATCTGTGTGAGGGCTTCCCTTCCTCCAGCCATCATCCAGAGGGGACTGAGTGAAAGAGAGAAGGCAGAGAAAGAGGGTTTTTCCCTGTGAATGAAGCTCCTTTCTCAGCTGAGGGCAGGTCCACAATGACCCTGCAAAGATGGATAGGGAGATTGTCCTGTGAAGTGATCCGCGAACACAGATAGGCGGGGGTCAAACTGGGCATGTGTGTGTGTGTGTCCTGCACCACAACTGACCTAACAGCACCTCTGTTCTGGCTAGATGGGTGGGTACTCGGGGGCCATGTAGGGCCAAGGGCAAGGATAAGGGGGGGAAAAAAATCTGGCACAATGGGTCAGTGGGAGCTTGGGAGGGGGTTGGGGTGGGTTGGAATGCATGCATGCCATATCACACACACACACACACACACACACACACACACACATACACACAACTTGAGTCTACAGGCTGCTACTTTGACAAGTATCTGTGAATGAGGCTCGTGCTAACTACTTCCAGGCTTTGACCAGTTAATATTTGTTATACAGTATGCTGAGGAGTTTCAAACTGGCTGAACAGAAGTGGAAAATGTGTGGCGTTTGAAATAGTAACAAATATGTGACAGTTTTATCGAGCTAATGTGTAATCTCTTTACTCATGCATCACTAAAAGACGCTATGTTATGCTAACGAAAAACATAACCTAACATGGGGCCATTTCAAGTTACAAATTTCATACCTGTGCTCAAACACCAAGCATCAGGTAGCTCTTCTTCTGTTTTGACAAACAGGAAGTGATACATTTTGTGTTTCCTGTTTGTTTGGATTAAATAAAAGAACTGGATAGTTAGCATGGCTGATCAAGATACAAGATACAGGAAATACAAGAAAGTTTTGCCCATTTTTGCACATGAAAGTAACTTGACTTTGATCCAGAACCCTTAAAGTTAACAATGGCTAAGGGCCATGTCACAGCATTTAGCTCATTTGAATGTGAACATGGCGATTAGTGGGTCTGCTCACTGTGCCAATGCAAATTCATGTAAGAGTTTTGTGTAGTTAGACATGGAAATGCACACCGTCAACTAAAAGTAAAGCTGCTTTGCATAGTTGATCTTTTAAAGGGAGATTGTCCTGATGAGTCCAAAAGAAAAAAGGTATCATTTCATGGCATTCAATATATATTTCTTTTAGTCAGTCCCGACGAAGGACTATTAGATGCCTTTAATACAGAGAGCTACAACAACTACCTCACTTCTGCATTAGCATCTGTTCTGCTAGCTTCCTGTTCTCAGTGTATTTTGCCACAGAGAGTTTCTTTGTCTGTCAGAAAGCTAAGGCATGTCCTGGATTTTCTGTCCTTATTTTAAGCTAAAAACATGGTTTACTGAATGGTAAGGTGAATACTTGAGTTTTTAAGAGCAACAATTATTTGGTTCTCTCTCTCAAGAGAGTCAAGTGAAACTGTAACTTTCAGGTCCTATACCAGAAGTAAGAAAACCTGATTCAGCAACACACTGACATTTAGTGGCTTTTAGTTCCCACAAGCCCAAGACCTTTGCATTTTAAACGTCACCAGCCCAAGAGGCTAAATCCAGTTGAGTGGTGAGTTATAAGAATAGACAGGGAGAGAGTTAAATGTCATTATGGGCTCATTATACTTTAAATGAAGTGCTTGTCACGTTGTTGAACTCCACCTGAAACCTCCTCCCACACACACCTTTCTGATGTCAGACGCATGGATGAGTTGCATCCGGCAATTTTTGCAAACAGGTGTGCAGAGGGGAGAAAGTAGGTTAATTTTTTAACTTCTCTCTCAAGCTCTCCTTTCTCATTCTTCAACTACTTCCATCACTTTTCATTGGTATAAATGAGTGCAACACCATCAATGAACCTGTGAGGAGCGACTGTCCAAAGGTGTGTACTGTTGTCTTCATTTTAATGATAATTGTGTTTCGTCTCTCTCTATGACGGCTGGTGTAGGCACCAGATCGGCTCAGCCTGCCAGATCAGCTCAGGGTCCTGCACTCACAGATGAAGTCACACATATATGTCGGAAAGTGTATATGATTGGCTGTACATAGTAAAGTGTACGGATGCCACACTGTGTGTTCATGCTGCCATTTAAATAGCAAATTTTGATTGTGTGATTGTGTAGAGACAGAGATTTACATCTAATAAAATGTAAATGCCAACTGCAACTTAACATGTAATTATTTCATATCTGTTTGTGTAGAGAGTGTAAGTTCACTCTATGTATATATACTGTATATACACACACACATATATATAATATATACAGTATATATGTGTGTGTGTTTGCATGAATGTCTTGCTGCAGTCTGGGACTATTATTTATCAGAACAAATATCAATTCCAATATTTACATTTAAAAAATACATCTTACTATAGATATAGATGTTTTAATAATAAAATACCAGATAGATATTTTAATGTAGATTTTTAATATGTTTAAAGCAGACAGTGACCCATCTGTACACAAGATTTTTTTTATTTTTAAATTCTTTACTTAATTCTGTTCTAGGCATAAATGTACTGCTGCAGATGTGGACATGGGCTGCTCCATTATTTATTAGAAAAAGTACAACAACAAATTCCATGTACAACTCACAAATGGAATTCAGTAAGGCAAAAATACTGAAAAACTGTGACAAACCAGACAAACAGTACGGACCTTAGGGTTTGGTGCATGCAGTTGTATGAAGAATACACTCTGTGAGCCAAACAATTACTGTCAAATAGTTTAATAATCCACTTACTCAGACGTATGGAACGCTAATTCGAGCGCGAGCTCCACTTGGAATGTTTTGGCCGCGCACCACTTAGCGATAGCATGGATGTATGCTAGAACCTGAAAAACAAACAAACATAACTCATGGCATTTTGTAAATGACAGTATTCTCAAGTTAGATTAGTCAGTTAATGTTAGCTAACATAGCTAACGTTATCTAACAAATGAAGACCACAAGGAAGTACGTCATCATTACTCTGCAGAACACACAGCTAGGACCCCAAACTGATCTGGTACTTACACCGGCTATTCATCCTGCCTTTGAGTGTGGCCATTCGGAACAGCTATAAACATGAGTAATTCGTATGAAGCGTTGCTGCAGGGATTACATCTAAAAATTTGCAAAAAATTACATTAGAAGAAAGGGTAGGTGTCATGAAAAAGTTACAATGCCATATTATACACGTCACTTAATACATTTAATGAGAGACGTTGTTTTTTGAATGTTAAATTAATTGTTGTTCCACTTTGTTAAAGTCACAAAGCGTTTGAATTCTAATAGCAAGTGTTGTTGTAGATATGTATTCATCATAATATGGATAGTAAACCCCAGGAACACAGTTCACCTTTACAGAAACGCTCATGAAAGAAATTGTCAATGAAAGATTGCATTGATTTACAAAAGCTAGTGGAACAGTGGCTAGCCCAGAGGAGACGTCAGTATTTCCACTGTCTGTAGCAATAAAAACATACCGGTAGTAGTAAATACCCATTTACCTCAGAATATGGAAAGAAAACCCCAGTATTATGTTTACTGTAAACAGCTGGGAGCAACTGAGATCTGCAGGCTTCTTCATGTGCTCCCACTTATCAGACAGCTACAGCCAGAGCTATACTCATTTACTTCTCAATACTGACTCAAACCTCCAGCATCTACCTTAATGCAGATAAGGCACAGCGGGGGGTTGTGTGTGTGTTGTCTTATGTATGTGAGAGACAAAAGTGAGATTTCATGTTTCCATGGGGTTTCTTTTCACCTGCATCTTCTCACAGTGTGTCTTTCTATCCTTATCTCTGTGTATTCGATAAATTGTCAACGTTGTTCTCATCTGTTTCAGATAGTGGGAATGTTTGCAGTGTTTGCAAAAGGTTAATGGCCAGTCATGCCACCACCTCTTCATTATTCATTCTCCTCTTCATTATTTGAGTTCTTAAAAAGTACAGTAGTGCGTTTCATTATTCTTCTATTTATGGCTCCCACATACTGTATCTCCCAAGCACTGAGTAGATGTTAAATTGCTTTAAAGAGTTGTTAACCCTAAAAGAATTTCACCATTCTGGTTTCAGTGGGAATGTTTAGTGCCTCATGATTATCTAAATGCTATGACCTTTCAGTATCACAATCCAGTATGCAATAAATGTGCAGTTTCTCATGCATGTTGTTATGTAGGAAGGGTGGGGGTGCATATTGAGAGAGGGAGAGACTGAAACGTAACTTCATTTGATAATCATGTAATGTAATTGTCAGATTCCAGTGTATGGAGCTTCACTGCAGACTGGAGCCTCTGCTAACAGTACCAACCAGTCACATCAGCAGAAACACGTCAATGCATCTTCTATATGAAAGTGAAAAAAACAGATAACAGGAAAAGTAACACTCTCACTACCTCTTGATATTTCTAGGCAACCCCTACATTGCAAAAAAAAATCTCATGTGCACTGACAAAAACACTTTTTGTTTTTGCAGCTCCAAACATGCAGTCTGTTGAGTCAGGGAGTTTTTCCACCTGGAAAATCAGTGCTTTGAGTTGTACTCTCTCTATCTTATTTGCATATCTTTGCATAGGTTTTGCATGATATGCCTTCAAGGTATGTAAAATATTCCTGGAACCATTTGGACAAATCTTCAATGAATCACCTGGAGACTTTTATTTCAACATGGAAAAACACTGAACTCTGTCCATGATCATTTAACCATGCTGTGTCACTGGCTATTGGGAATTCTTTTGTCACCTCACTTCTAAACCTCACTAAATTCCACTAGGCATACATTACTTATTGGAAAATATATTTTTTTGTCAGCAAATTAGATGTATTGATGAATTCCCAACACATTGTTAATCTTTAACACAAAATACTTTTCAATAGAATGATGTTGACCTTCATGTTGGCAGGTATGTTGTTATACAATCACTTCCTCATTTAGCAGCAGCACACCTCCTGATTGTTTGCCTTATCAAGCAGTTCCCCAGAAAAGCCCTAATTAAGTTTGTTTGATGAGTAATATTTCCGTCTTCCTCAAACTGTATCCAGATTAGCAGATTTGGAGTTGATAATGACTCCCTGCGGCTACAGCCCCAGGTTGAAGGTGTGCACTGTAAATGAGGGCTGCCAACTCTAATTAATTGTCATCTCACTTTCATTAACTGTGAGACTCACATAATTGACACTTTTCACACTCTCTCACGCTACAAGTTCATTTTCTCACACAGTGAAAAACAAACTCATAACTGATAGCGTCATAGCGCATGGACAGACAAGACAGAGCAGCACCGTGCACAGTTAGCGCAGAGGTCAATAAGCAGACCACTCCTTCATCTCTCCCCTCTCAGTTTCACAGGTTATTAATCTGGGTGATGGAGGCACCACTGTTTCGGTGTGTTGTTATTTAGCTGATGTTTCATGTGTTTTCAAGGCACATTTCGTTTGATTTGTATATTAATTCAATAATTTATTTTCATGCAATTTGCATTAATGTTATGCTAGATTTATAACAGACTTGAGCTTCTTATGCATATGTGATTGAGGTTAGGAACAGACTAACGTTAGCAAGTTAGCTGAACTGTGATAATACCCTAACTAAATTAACTCTGAGCCCATTAGCTAACATTATGTAATGCAATCTACAGTTTTTGATATGGTGACCAGGCAGACAGCAGGGCACCAGACAAATGGTTTCTGACAGCCATGAAATATATGCCTTTGTAGTTTTATAGCTAAAGGTTAGGTTATAGCCTACCAATACGCAGTTAATGATTATGGGAGGTTTGCAAACATTTCATTTGCATATGTGATATTCCTGTAAGCCCATTAGCCCTGTCATCATAAAGCCCCCCCCATCATAAAGCGGCTTGGCTCAAAATGAAAGGAAGAGAGAATGAATGAAGCATACAGATTTTGTTAACAATATTTGTTTATCCTAAACATCAATATTTTCAAGGGACACTTCACTTGCAATTTCTTTTATATTTGCCAGGTGAGCATTTTTATTTGACTCACCATGAGCCCTGTAAAGTATGTTTATAATTTCTGGATACTATTTTGAGACCAACAGCAAATAAACAAGTGCACACATTTGGAAAAACCAGTCAGTATTCTCTGAAGTGTGTTCTTTCATTTGGTAGAGGCATTTCTTCATCAAAGGGTATATGGCATAGACATGTTGGGTTCTAGTGTGCTTCTCTATGCATCTGCCATGGGCTTCAATAGAACTGGCACCAAAGTCTGGCACCAAGCAGAGCATTAGAGCATTGGTATTATGACGTAATGACCCTTCTTTCTTTTATAGTTTCCTTGGGTACAGTGCACCCCCAACCCCCACCCCATTCCCAAGAATGAATTGCACTCCAAGCTTAAGACAAAACTTGGCAGCCCTGCTGTTAATATTACATACAGGCTGTAAAAAAACAACCTACCTGTCGCATTCCATTTGACTTCAGGTATGTAACTGTGATATATAAAGTGAAAAAATTAATAGCCATAGCTTACATAAACAGATCATATCTGACAGTGATCTCAGAAAAAAGCAAAAATGCTAGATGAATTAAAAGTGTCTGGTCATATACTGAATCTTTTAAATAGATTATATTTTGATCATTTAATTGGTGATTTAGAGCATTACTTTCTTTACTATTTACTTTCAAGCAAAAATGTAAGGAAACTAGTTTCACAGAGCATATGGCACCTCCTGCTTTATTTAATCAGATCAAATACAGATATGGTAAAATGCCTTTTTTCTCATTTTATTTTTACAACAAGACACAAAAATCTAGTTGATAGACATAGTAATGACTGTGCTGGTAATGTGTTGATTGAGTCCAAATGACCAACATATCAACATCAGCAAAAGACTTAAAACATTGAAATGTTTTTTGTTTTGTTTTTTTATCCATATTGCTGTTCTCTCCTAAAGAAATGAACTGAATTGAAACATGCACTCAAGAGATCTTCATGCATCCATTTGGTTCCTAGTAACCAAGACCTGATTTAGGCAGGCTCCAAATTCTATTCAGTGTAATCGGGTTGGGTCTAGTCCTGTTCTATTGCTACAGGTCTTGGGTCTGTATCACAGGACAAAAAGGATCTGGTTATGAAATAGTCTCACTTTAATACTCATGCCTCTATATGACCTACATAAGCAAACAAGACCATCAGTGATAAGACTGGCTATTTCTGTAGAGTTATTCTAAATACCTGCCACTGGGTCGGATTCCCCGCAAAATCAGATGAAAGGCACACAGACCAGAAGAACCTATGTTTACATTACATGTAGCATTGTAGCGTGAGGGAGTATAAAGAACTTACTGGGATGAAGGGAGGACATTTCTCTTTGATAACGTCCCCACTCATTTTAAAAAGGATGAGAGAAATAGAGAGAGAGAGTAAATCAAGAGAGAGAGAGAACAGCAGTGGTCGAGTGAGATAGAGAGTGAATAAGGAGAGCGAGCAGTGGTAGCAAGAACAAAGCAGTGAATCGAAGAAATACAATATTATTTTTTTATTGTTTCACAGCAGTCACATTCTAAAGCACAAATAAACATGTCCACACCTTCGCACAACCCTGCAGGAAGGTGCAGCATCGCTGGATGTGGTGTGAATGCAGCCTTACATGAAACCAAGCTGCATGAACGGAACTAAAGTGAAGTTGTTTTGCTTCACCATCGTCATATTACAATTATTAATCTTACATAGCACAAACAGATACATCACCTCATCGCTATGCATCCTGCAAACAGCTCACTTGCTTCCAAAACAAATGCACTCGCTAGCCAGATCAACATTTTTATGACACGAGGTGGTGGTGCTCATGGGAAATGCAGTCTTCATTCCAGGAAACACTAGCACTTTTGTCCACAGGGCCTGCCAAAAAACACAAAATGAAAGGTCCTTGTGGTAACTTTAATAATTGATGATGATAATAATAATGATAATAATTGATGCGCATCTGTTGGGTTCAGTTTCCCACAGGTCTGTTTCTGATCAGGACTTGTGAAGACCTCTAATGTACGTGGGCCTGCTGTTGTTGATTAATATATTTCATATGTTTTGTCACAGTTTCTCATCTGCAGTACACTAGACCCTAGTTTGTATGTATAAACCAGTTATAAAACTCTAAGAACTAACTCTGAGGAATGCATGTGCATGTGCATGCATGCTAGCACACACACACACACACACACATTGAAGTGCAGTTCAAAGTAAAGGGGTCATATCTGGTAAATGGTTTGTAGAGCTGTGTGATCCAAAACAAAAAGCAGAAGTGTGGTGAGATGTTGTGTATTTAAGTGGAAGTTACAGGTTTACACCCAAATCTCAAACCAGAGAGAACTCTACTTGATTCGCTCAAACTGCATGAATTAGTTCAGGAAAATAATTCATGAATGTGATTTCACCCACTTCTGTCAAACATTAAAGTTTCGACCTTTGACAAAGATTTGACTTTAATAAAGCCATTTTTAATTCATGTCTACCTTTCAGAGTCAATTTTAGGAAGAGACGTGTAACATTTCTGAATCTAATAAGAGGAAAACAGAGACAGATGACATTTGGACTCAGCATCTGAACAAAATGGATTTGTGTGTTTTCACACTGATCACTTTAATAAAACTAAAAATGGTGGACTTTGAAATGTCCTGGTAAGACATCATCCAACCAATCCAAATCTCCGTAAAACAACATCCTGTTGAACAATTAAAAGCAAATCTTTGTGGTAGTTTGTCATTTTCCTTTATAATGAAATGGACTCCTTTTTCATTCAAACTGTTCTTTTTCCCTCTATGATGCAGCAGATATGACCGTACAGCTGTAAGCATTGAATGCAGTCAATCCATATGATGATAGCAGTTTTGGTACATGCTAGACTTGACTACAGCCCCATTCACATGAAAGCTACACAAGTGCAGGTACTGACCATGCGCTTTCTGCAGCTGTTTGCAGAGTAGGTGTGAAAGTTGCAAGAATACCTATAAATCACTTATGTGACTGAATGAGTACCACAGAGTAAGTCACGTAAATGAATGTCAGGTAATATTGCAGGAGAAGAAAAAGTGATCACATGTGTACAGGTGAAAGTATTATAAAGTTGTGACACACTCAGTAGCTCACAGTAGAGACACAGTCAGTGCCTGGGTTCACCCCTTTGGTTTCTCTCTTTATCTTGTGCAGACATCTCTACAATAGAAACTTGTTAATGAGCAATTTCAATGAGTGAAAATCTTAGCTTTACATACAGTTAGATTGATCCACCATTTGCTTTGCATTCAAGAAACAATTGACATGCCTGACGTACCCCCAGACGAGATTGCTTCTGAAAACAGTGTGTTCACATGCAAATTAAATTATCTTGTTATCATCTGCTTTCGTCTGGGTCAATAACTTGTGTGCACAAATGAACAAAAAGACAAAAAACATTTAAGGGATGTAAAAGATAAAATAATTTTTACATTCAGAAATTGAAATATATCCATTTATTACTATGTCTTAGGTCAAACATCAAGCCAAACCTGTATTGAACCAAGTGGTTTATTTAGACTATTTTGTGATCTGACAACCTTTACTGTTAATTTGGCTCTGCGTTACACAGGAACATGTGCGCAGTTAAAGCTGGCCAATGTGTTGAAACCATGTCCAATGTAGCATCAAAACTGAAGAAAGTGTTGAAGAACAAAATACAAATGGAATGAATATGGTAATGTTGATCTGAGGGTACAAACTAAATTTAAAGTCTCTGCTAGCCTGCTGCTAACTCTGGACCTACTCTGACTGCAGTAGCCTTAAAAGCTTGTATTTGCAGTTTCCACCGTTACATTTAATAAGATAATTTCAGAGTAAAGTAATTTGTGCTAAAAATAAGTAATTTTAGGATACAATCAAAATCAGAATGCCCATTTGGTTCTGCTTCATTCATTCAGCCTGACATCCTGCTCTTGTTTGCTGCTTTCTTGTTCGGAAGAGGAAGTTATTTTGCTTTGTTAAGTCCAAACTATCTGTCCCATCCTTCAGTCCACATGGAGGCTGTGCTGGCTAGGAGCAGTTAGCTTCATGTTTTTCACACTGATCAAAGAAATATGTTGATTTATGAGATGTGAGATTCAATGATGTGCATATCGTTGGCAGGAAGTAGGAAGGTAGGAAGATAACATCTCGATTCTTAATCCCACCTACAGAGCTCTGATTGGTCGGTTGATTTTCCAACCAGGGGAAACATCATTGGGCACAACAATTCATATATTCATATCAAATATATACTGTATATGATGAGTCACAAGGTTTTGCAGTCAGGTCTTTTTAGTCAGTGTTTGTGAACATGAAGAGTCCTGTAAACTTATCCATATATCGGTCGGATATATGGATCACTGGATTGTTGCATAGGTTGTCAGTCAGAGGATGTGCTCCTGCCCCCTTCCACAGCTTTTTTTCACCACATTCACTCAAAACCTCTACTAAACGCCCCACCCGTCCTCTCCTGCAAGTCACTGTACTGAGAGACTGTAATCTGCATTCCTGACATCACAGTTCACGTTTGAGTCCTTTTTCCAAACGTGGATGACACTAAATGCAAAGTCAGTGACCTTTTCATTTTTGTTTAGCTAGAGAGGAACTGTGGGAGTGTTTTGGTGAGAAGGAAAATGCACGTGTTTATTGTTTAAACGTGGAGCAGTTAGGTGGGCTGGGAAGACTTGTGGTTCAGTGGAGGTGGAAGAAAAAGAGAGGTCGCCTTGCTTCTAATTTGACAACATGCCCTTAAATATCCTTATTACCTAGTACACCATATCACAGAGTTTCTGCTTGTTTGTGCTTGTTTACATCTACAATAAAAAGCTTTTTGCGTTAAGTGTTTGCTGACATACACGCTGTGAGGCTGATAGTTAACATTCCATGCCTAACAAGAATGTAATACATGTGGATAGGTGAAATTCTGATGCCTTCCAGACTATGGGTGGCATCTGCTTTCTTGAAGACCATCCATCTAGTTTATGTCACTGCGCTGCCATCCAGATGCAGTTGTGGAGTAAGTGTTCTTTCCTCTAACCACAACCTGTAGCTCTATCTGGGGAAGGTGTACCCAGTCCAGGAAGGATATTCTATATAATCCCTCTAGCATGCTCTGGGCCTTCCCTGGGGGGATTTCCTTTAACCAGAACTGCAGAACTGGTCCCTGAATGTTTGTGAGCAATTGTCAGGGGAGTCAACGGGCTAAATTTCAATTCTAAAATTCTTACATTAAAATGCTGCTAAAAGGGTTAAACCTAAATAATGCTTCTAAATTTAAACTGTGATCTGGTCCAGTCAGAGTAGCAATAATTGTAGCAGTAAAAGTGGTAGCTGTACTAATAGTGTTGGTAGCTACGGTACCTCTCCTCCTCACCCCTCATGTGGTTTAAACCCTCACCTCTGAAGTGCACACACACAAACACACGCTTTCAATAAGGACATCCTGGGAGAGTTTCTCTTTTTCTCTTTGCCGACTGCTTTTAGTCAGGATGAAGTTTCATTGCCCTGGGCCGTGGTCTGCCTCAGCTTTCCCCTAGACCTAACTCGCACACACACACACACATAGAGGAGTGGGGGTGGAAGTGGTAAAAAAAAAACAATAAGGAGGAGTTTCTGCATATGTGTGTGTGTGTGTGTGTGTGTGTGTGTCTTCTACTGAGGGGAGACCCCTCATGTTCTCATGTTTTCACTACTATTACTACACATTCTCCTGTGTGTGTGTGTGTGTGTGTGAGAGAGAGAGAGAGAGAGTGAGAGAGAGAGAGAGAGAGCTGGTGGGAGCAGAGATTACAGGTAAATGCATGACTAGCAGTCTGGTAGCCATTAAGTTGTCACTATTATGTGAATGGCTGTCTGCTGAGATATATCGCTCTGCTTCATGCATGATAGAGCAACACACCAACATGAGCTTCAGAAACCATGTAAGGATATGATTATTTGTGTGCTGCAGCCGTCTACTGAAGCTCAGTTATGATTGTGCCTCAGTGAAACCTCAGTCTGTCTGTCCATCTGTCTGTTGCTTTGGTCCATATCTCCACAACTGTATGTCTATTCATGGTCCCCAGAAGTTGATACCTAATTATGTTCACTGACCTTTTGACCTTTCATCTAGCACCGCCATCAGGTAAAACTTGGAGTCTAAAATTAGTTAGACTGACATTCACACTCATTCGGAGGTGAGAAAGGGTTTTAATTTTTATGTTTTCTGTCACTTATCATGTGAACACCTGAATGCAACACAATGAAGCCTTCTAGGAAATATAGTCTGAAAATATACACCATTATCCATGTATTTAAATGATATCATCCCCACTCCACTAAGACAGCCAACTTGTCACTCCGCCTGAGAGTTTGGCCATTTGAAACAACTATAAACACTTTTGATTTCCAACATAGTTGGACAAGACATCATAGGAACCAGTTCTGATCAAGCATAAACCGACCCTGTGCAATGCACACAAGGTTCTTTTATATCCTAGGTGGCTCGTTCTGTAGTTCCTGAAATTGTTTGGTCAAAAAACTTAGTAGCTTATAATAGTCTAATGACCACATTTCCATTTTCCATGGATATTTATGATCCCCAGAGAATGAATCCTGATGATTTTTGTGACCTCCTGACCTTCTCTTGCCTTTATTCTGGTAATAGCATTGGGCTAAAACTTTCACTTGTACACAGGAATGGTCAAAATCCGACTAGCAGATTTCTGTAAAATTCACTGAGCACACTGTTACACCAGAGGATGAACCCTTGTCCTTGTCTTTGGTATTTTGTCTTTCTTTGATAGTGACAGCAGTGATACAGACAGGACACATGGAGAGAGGGAAGGTTATGACATGCAACAAAAGTCCCAAACTGGGGGCATTGCAGTTATATTGCATGAAACTTAACCACTACTCCACCTAATCTTTGTCACTTTGGACATTCGCCTCGGAATCTAAGTCCATTAAGTCCTCTGGAAGCCATGTATGTACTGAATGCATCCTCTGAACTTGAATATATGGACAAACTCCCTCATTACTGTGGGGCAAGCCACTGTCCAGGAAAATAAGAGAGGGCTTACACTCACTGACAACACAGAGAGCATCCAACTGAAGACATGACACACAACAAGGTCAGAAGTCTACTAATTAGATATATATGTATGGGTCATGCCCAAAAACTTGTCCGTGTATATCCGTGTGTCCTGAGATGACCTTCTAAGCGCGACTCTTTGTATTGATCCCAGCAGCTGCTCCCTCATCGACTAAACATGCTCTGCTGCTTAATTCCTCATCAGAATCATGGTAATATGGGCTATTGATTGCAGAGCAAAATTATCAGTCTAGCAGGCGGCACGTACGCAAGGACATCCACTGTCTGACAAAAAACAAAGGATTGTCAATCGATTTGTCCTGTATTCCCAGCCTTATGTCATATACTGTAACATAATCTCCAAAGTCATGTCATGTCTCATGGTGGCAGCAGTTTTCCAGTGTCACAATAATTCTGGATTGAGTTCTTGACAGCCAATGTCAGGAATTTGCAGTTACCACCCAGATATATTCGTGTTAATCTAAAATAAAAAAACGTATCAGTTAAATCAGTGTGTTTGCAATTAATGGCATGTGGTAAGTGTGGCTGTGTGTGTGTGTGTGTGTGCGTGTGAGACTGGTTGGTGTTCTTTTCAAGCGTACATTTATCCAAGAAAAGGCAACAAATAACGTGGCTGCATGTGCTTGAAAATCACCCCCCTCCCTGTTTGTCTTTCTGTTTCTCTCCCTTATTCTCCATCTTCTCCACCCACACTGTGGTTCCTCCATCACCACATCAAGAGCAATGTAATGCGGGAAACACGCTGAGGAGACCTAACCCATCCCTTGTTGTTTTGTATGCAGCATTTGTTGAGTTCGCTGCACGTCTGCTTCATGGTTTGTTTGTTTGTTTGTGCATGGTTTCTGTATATTGCAGGATTGTCTATGCATGGAGAGGAGTGTCACTGAGGATTTGTTCTACCAGGAAGGCCTAGAAAGATTTGGGCAGCTTCTTTTTTGTTTCCAGTTTGAACAAAAGATGATAAAATATAGTTTTCAACCAGCAAGTGTTTACGCATGATGAATCTAACACACAAAGAAAGAGATTTTTTTTTTTTATCCCAAAGTGGTTCCTGTGATTTTTTCTTTGAAACTGCTGGCTGTGTGGTTAATGACTTCATGAGGCTCCACATTTTGCTCACTTGCACTTTTGTATCTTTAGAGTATCTATAATAACTGACTAAAGGTCCTGCCACAATCCCCAAAATAGCAGCCAGTCACTACACACAGTACAGTCTGGCACACCTGTCAACTTTTCCAGGTTTCATGATATTTAATGGCAACTGATGGAAATAATCACTAGAGCACCAAATGTGTATCAATCCATCACAGAAAATAGTCCTCAATAAATGCACAATTTCCTCCTATTTGAGTAACATTTGCACCAAACTACAGTGCCGGTCTCTTTTAGGAAATTACTCAGCCTTTAAAAAAATAAACATTATATTATCCATTTTTTGTTACCCATTATAGACAGCATAGGGAAGTCAGAAAGCATTGAGAGATTGGAAAAGCATATTATTGGTTTTAGTTTTGTCTTGGGATTTGTTGACTAAAACAAAATTACAGAAGGCCAGCCTTATCTTTTGCAGTATATTTTTGACTGTTAGGGTTAGGGTTAGGGTTAGAGCCAGTCCTATAATTGTGGTTGTTCATGAGTGAGTGAGTGATGATGTTTCCCCTTTGGCTGTTGCTCTTTCAAAAGGAATCAGCATGAGATGATTGAAGCGGAGGACAGCAGCGCGACACTGGTGTTAAATGCAGAGAAGTCGGTTAAACTCCTGTTTAAACAGATGTGTACCAGTGTCTCTGCGTCTCCTCCTCTACCTCTACCGTCCAGTGTGATCGACTCTCCGGCTGGCAGCGCTGGCAGGAGAGAGGCTCTGTGGTACGTTTGGATTTTATAACTGAACTAATACCAGGACACAAGCTTTTTATTTCTCAGACTTTTTCACAAACAATGAACAACAGCATTGAAACACGAGTCTTGCAGGTAAAACTCATGTAGCTGTTATATCAGTTAAGTGTGGGGCGGCTGCTCTGCAGGTGCACTTGATTTGACTGTAACTGTGATAATCAGGCAGAGATAAACCTCCTGAGTTTGCACCCAAATGCTGCCAAAACATTCATTTACAATTTTCACCACAGCCTCCATGATCATCGACCGGGAAAAAGGCAGAAAAAAGGCGTATAGAAGCATGAGGGAGAGCGCACAGTTAAAGCACCTCAAATAACCATCAGTCTGACAAAACACTCAATAGAGTGAAAAACAAGAGACATCCACAGAGTGACACAGATGAAAGAGCAGAGGGAGTTGACAGATAATTAGAGGACAGAAATGAGTGGAAAATATTGTTCCTGTATTTGCTACGTTTGAGTATTGACTCAAACGTTTGAGTCAATACTCAAACGTAGCTCAACCATGAGTTGACTCAAATGTCAACTCATGGTTGAGTTGACTCATGTGATGCTACTTCAGTACACTTTACCAGCAAGTATTACTGGGACCACCACAGAAAATTGCAGATGAACATTTAATATCCAGGAATTCACATTATAGACACGACCACTGACCTGTAACACACTGAACATACACGGTCCAGCCTTTTACTAGGTTTTGACCTAGTCTTGTTTACTATTATTTTCCATTTCATCAAACTGTACATACTATAAGCAATGCAATCCACACATTTCATCATTCCCCACACCCCAGGCCCCAACCAATGAAACAAAACAAAACACCAACAAAAAGCAAAAACAGTGTCTATATAAGCTATATGTCACTGCCAACAGTCCATTAAACAGAGCATCTACTCTTTCTGGCATTTTCTGGCAATACGAGATACAAGGTGACCAAAAATCATAGAATGTATGTCCACAGTTTTTGTTTTCCAATGACAACTTCTCTAGTGGAGGAAAATAAGATAGCCAGCCTTATCTTTCAACTAAAGATAATCTTAGGTACATACAGTACATGTACCTGAGCACATTTCAGATAAATGGGGAGAGATAAATATGACGTTTTGACTTATTATGGCTGGACCTGAACACTGACGGAGTCATTATGGACCAACAGCAGAATTCAGCAAATGTCAGGCTACATGAGGAAATCAGCACTGCTTATCAAGTTTAGCATGTAAACAATCATGTTTTGAATCATAGCCCATATGTGAAATACAGAATACACCAAAATATTTCTAATTTCTTGTTCAATGAAATAAGCACAACAAATAGAGTATAATAATATAATCATCAATTCAATCACTGAAATACAGTCACACACACACACACACACACATAATACACACTAAACACACATCAGAGCACACAGAAAGTGATAAACTGTGAACCAGCTGTGATGAAGAGTTAAAATGTTTATCACATTGAGCCATCAGATAGTGATTCTGCTTTTGATAAATTTAGCACATTTGAATTAATTCATTAATACTTCCTCAACATCCTCAAATGTCAATTTATTAGTTAAACAATACTTTAACTAATTGTTTTATCACCATTTCTAAAATAAAGAACAAAGAATGACGACAACATAAAGGATTCATTTATAATTGATTGACAGGTCGTAATGATGCATTGATCTGATGTGTGTGCCGTGACATTTCTCAACAGCTCATTGTCGCAGCGGAGGAAAAGACCCAGGTTGATTACGCTAATATTTTCCACTGCACTTGGTCTGTCCCATCTCTCCTCTTCCATCTTTTTTATGGTTTGTTTCTGTTTCTGGGAGCCTTGTGTTTTCGACAGTAACAGCTAGACGGCCCAGAATGCCTTTGGCGCGCCCACTTCCTCCCATGGTGCCCCTAACTCATGTATGATTGGTCCTGCTGCCTTTCATCTCAGCCCAGGACTTAATCACAGTGTGTGCATGTGTGTGAGGTTTGTTCTCAGCACACTTGCCAGGTTTGGGGTGGTGGCTATGAAATGTAGAGAAAAGAGCTGTAGAGAAGGATCTGGCAGCTGCAACATCACACTGGTATACTTCTTCCTGCTTTTGACCACATTGATGATCAGAGAATACGTCAGATGATTGAACACAGTTTAGAAATAATATTTACCACCTTTTTATAAGATGATTTTAAGATTATTTTATATGACTTTAATGCATCAAAGTATTATACACAAAATTTAAAAAAAAAAAATCCAAACCTTTTTTATTTCACAGGTAGACTTTGAAAAACAGAAGAAGCTTTAAGACAGCAGTGACTCGGTCTCACTAATCTCTAACACTTCCTGTCCCCGGAGATTGTAATTTCCTGTTCTGGGACTCATCAATAACCAGCAGTGATGCATAGAGAGCTCTTTAAGTACGTCTGCACTGAAAATAGAAACAAATCAAAGTTGTCCAGAGGCTGTGCATTGCTTCAATATATCATGCTGGTGTTGTGTAGTTCTTTGTTTGCTGAACACTTGATGCGTGTTTGCTAGGTTTATGGATAACAGCAGAAAGATCACGAAAAGAGGAAATACGTATGTATACAACATTCAACTTAAGCAAACAAGTATTTGCGTTGTTAGGATATTTAGGACATTTGAAAACATGGCGTGTATGTTATGTTATGTTATGTTATTGTTATGTAGCAACCATGGTAAGCTAACTGGTCAGAGAGTTATTTATTTATGTTCCTCTGCCATAACTTTTTATTGAAAGAAATATTGTACAATGGTGAACAAAATGTCAGGGGAGAGTAAGGAGAGCAGTAGAGAGAAAATAGAACAAGTCTCTGGGAGCTGCTGTGACTGACCAGCAGTAACTCATATCACTACATCACCAAGCTGTCAGACCCGCCTATTCAGCCTGGACGAGAAAATGTCACGTTGTGGTTTGACCACTGCTTTACTACCAGTGATAGAAAAGGACTGACCGTTTTATTAGAAATGGCGGTTTATAATCTCAATGATCTCCTTATTAATTAGGAAAGCGTTCAGAGGAAAGAACCAGGAGGAGAGTGCAACCTATACTTCAGTATGAAGGGCCTCCTCTGAATGGTCCTTTGGTTGCTTAACAAATGTGTTGGGTGAGCGGCTACAGATGCTTCAAAGGGCAATTTGTTTTTTGAGATATCAGTTGTGTTTTTAACTTTATTTTCTTTAGTTATGTTATCTTGTTGAAAAAATTGTTAATTTTCAGGGTTTAATTTCATATATATTGCCTATCAGTCTTGTTTTTAGGCAAATCATTCTGATTATTCTTTTATTAATTTATCATTTGTATTTACACTTTTTTTTGGATTGGACGCTATCTGAGCTGCTAATGTCCTCTTGGAATATCTGTTAGTTTGTGTGGTAGTGTTGTTACTGTAGTCTGCTGCGACGTGTCTGATTTGTGTCTCTTTTGTCATTTGGGAGACATAAAGTAACCAAATGGCACATTTCACAATTTGTTACACTACAACAAATCAAACAACTTACCCTTCTTGGATTGTTCCGGTGTTGCACAGCTCAACATATCCACTGCTGTGCTCCAGGGTGTCCCAGGCATGTTGCATCAGTGGCTAGCAACGAGTCCAAAAGACCAGGAACAGCAGACATTTTGTCTTGTCATACCAAGAAAAGCACAGGTGTAATTAATAGCGTTAATGATGGCTGAATCTCATTTAGTTTTCCCAAACGTATGACCCTGGTATAGTGCATGATGACTCACCAGTATGGCTTCCTTGGACATTTAAATGGAGCTGAGCCATTGTTAATGATTTCAGTTCCACCTATGATTTTTCCGCTATTACAAGTCACAATGTTTGCAGAATCATTCCCTATTTAATATTCCTCCATCATTTTATTTGAGTTTCCAAATGTCCTAATGTGAAATTTATCTACCAATCAGTGTCCTAAAAAATCCCACAATGGAAGTAAAAAAACATTCCACTAACAATCCCACAATGCAATGTGTTGTATTTCATAGATGCAACACTACACCTGTCAGTGATTATGCAAAATGATGATGATTGATCTCTAAAGAGTTAACTTGTGAGTGAGTGGTACATGTCACAGTAGGAAATGCTGTAATGATGGCTGCTTTCCATTTAGATGTGCCTGTTCCAGGATCCAGGAAACGTAAATGGAACTGAGCCATAATCAACAGTATTAGCTCCACCTGTGCTTTTCCTGCTGTGACAAGTCTAAATTATGTTTTGTGAGGGAGGGCCTGATCTATAATTAAGAATAAACTGTACTCAAATAGCAAAAGCTTAAGTACTTATTGTGAAGAAAAACATTGACGTGTATTAATGTATCAGTGATTTAAATACAAAATGAACTTCAAATCCTCCAAGTTTAAGATTGGGCAAAAAACGTATACCTTAAACCTTCAGTTAGGTTAGTGGAAGCAGGAATAAAGAAGAAATGGTAACACTTTGCTTTAGGTTCCCCTATTTAGCATTTACAAGCAGTATATAAACATTTATTAAATGGATTATGACACACTATAGTGTAGTTGTCAGCAGATATAAGTGTTTATTAATGTACTTGTCAGCAACTACTCCTCCTGTGGACACCCATAACTGACCCTGTATATAAACACATATGAATGACAATAATGCAAAACTCAGTTGTAATAATATAAAATATGTCTTCACAGGAGAAGGTATCATTGTTGGCAAATATTGTACATTAAGAAACACTTTAATTGTCCTTATATCTGCTTATAACTACATTATACTTTGTTATAAACCATTTATTAGATGTTTATATTATATGTTATATTATAATAGGGGTAAAGTGTGGAATGAGGAACACTTAAGGAAGGAAGAAATTATATTTAATTATTTAAAATATTGAATGTAAAGTCTTCCTCTGAAGAATAACCAGTAACTCCAGCAATGCCAGATAATGATAAAGGTGTAATCAGTACAAGATTTACATCTGAAATGTAAAGCACAAAGTAGAACGTTTCTCAAAATTAAAAAACTCAGGTCAAACAAAAGTACTTCAAAACTGTACTTGAATGAATATACTTAATTACTTCTGCTTGATTATTTGCATGTTTGCTGATACAAGTTCATTGAACATGTTTGACATTTGTTTTGTGTTTTTCTGCATTTTTGCAGATTGTTAATTAGTTGATTAACTGTTTGAACTGGATTTCAAAGCTGTGACGCTGACACCTGCTAGTGAACTTCAGAAGATTTTATCTAACTCATCTGTCAGACAGCCGTCAAATGTGGCGTATCTAATGAGTACATACAATCTGTTAGCCTAACTGTTGCTATGATGACAATGAGCTGATACTCACTGACACTTCCAGCATATTATTGATTCAGCTGGCAGAGTCTGTACCTCACTTCATCATCTTTCTCCCCACAAGCGATGACAAACACTCCAATATGAACAATTGAGGGGAATTAGCCGAAGCCTTGTGCAATATGCCAGTTTTTGGAGCGGCATATGTGTGGGCTAATGAGTATTCAGGTCAGGTGGCCAAACGGAGGCCAGTCCCGGACTGTCAGTCTGATGTCCATCTCCTCATTCACCTGCTAATAGGATCAAAAGCAGGAAGGTCATGGCCGGGCAACCAGCGGGGCGTAGGCTAATGCTGAACGCGCGCCACCCTGGCCCATCTGCCCCAGATGGACCGCCGAACCCGTCCATAGGGATTAGGAATATGACTCACTACTTTATGTGTGTGTGTGTGTGTGTCATCGGATGGCGGGTGTGGATTGTATGTAATTACCCAGTGGATCATCTCTAGTAAGTTTTCCATTGTTCGCTCTCAACTTTCAAGATGACACATCCACGTGGCTTATCCCCCCTCATACCCACTAATCTGGTGCTCAGGGAGGCTGGATGGCCATCCATCAAGTAAAGCTGAGGTTACTATTAGATATAGTACGACAATATTGAATCAAGTTTAGACAATATTGTGATTTCATCTCATGTTCCAATTTTCTTTGATTTATTTTCATAGTTTTTGGCATCATTCTTATCAGTTGTGATATTAATTTTCATTCCTGTGATGTGTGGTCATTATAGCTGCTCAACACAGCTTGACAATGGAGTCCATTAGTGTTAAGTGCAACAAGTCCTCCAAATTAAACAACCGAATACGTGGTTTGACCATGTAACTCCAGAACAACACATAGGAGCGTTTTCTAATCTGGCGCCTCTGTCAACAGTAACTGACAGGACGACAAAATTTGTCTGTGCTTTCCAAAACCATGTGGTGTGGGTTAAAGTTACTACTTCCTTAAAGTTAGGCCACTTTTGTTGTCATGGCAACAATAAGTCCTCTGTTGGGTTTATGTCTCCATCCACCACTTCTCATCCAAATGAATTTGTCTGTGCTTTCCAAAACCATGTGGTGTGGGTTAAAGTTACTACTTCCTTAAAGTTAGGCCACTTTTGTTGTCATGGCAACAATAAGTCCTCTGTTGGGTTTATGTCTCCATCCACCACTTCTCATCCAATTGAGGAAATTTGTCAACTTATATATACGTCATCTCAACTACGCCACTGCTCCGGGTCATAATTACTACAGCCGCTAGATGGCATCTGTCACTCAAACGTAACTATGTGTTGTTTTTGGGCAACTGACATTACAACCTATTGTGTCATTTTTTGGGGGGAGGGCAGTCTCGTTAAGTGTCCACTTTAACTCTGTTACTTTAAGGTGAATATTGAGCTAGCTGTTCCACTCTGAGCCAAGGAATGAGCACTGTTCACAAGTTTGTTAATTAATCATAAATAAAGTTGATGCTTTGTAAATGTTTTAGGAAGATTGAGAGTTTGGTAGTTCTCAATGACATTTATTTGAGTAGTATAATTTGTTCATGTTGAACTGTCCTCACACTAGTGCTAATAAACTAATGCTAGTGCGTTAACATTAATGCACTAAAGCTAATGCTAACCCGCCAATGTAGCATGCTAATGCTAATGTAAGCTGATGGTTTATATACTGTAGGTTTGTTGTGATTAAAAGACAGCGTTACTGTTGCTATGACTCACTGTTGTGCCATACATACAAAGTTAAAACAACTGTTCAGTAAAGTTCTGAGTGGAATCAAGATCCCTGCTTCTGTGTCTTGTCTGTCTAACTATAAACCCACTGTAGATGAGGAGCTGACATACAGCTAGTAAGGGATAGTCATAATTTCTAAACTTTACAGAACCTACTCTCCAAACTGTCTTTGGTAAACATCTATCACCTTTCCAGAGTGACTCCTGGCTCAAATTATACACAGCGATTATAGTGGACATTTCAGA
The DNA here is from genome assembly GCF_963924715.1 of Thunnus thynnus. Taxonomy (NCBI): domain Eukaryota; kingdom Metazoa; phylum Chordata; class Actinopteri; order Scombriformes; family Scombridae; genus Thunnus; species Thunnus thynnus. The sequence goes on along the minus strand of NC_089517.1, from coordinate 37,028,653 downwards.
AGCGTTACATTTCTAATTTAGTAGGTGTTAAGTTCCAAGTAATTTTTGAAGACCTTTGTAAATGTACAGAGGGTGTTTCTTGAAAGGGATTGTCATCAACAATGTGACCTTATCAGTGTGAACCTGATGTGTAGTTAAGAGGTCATGGTGTAGCTACAGACATGTGGGGACTCCAAGAATTTTGATTGGTCAGCTTGGGTTGCTTGTGTTATCTCCTACAAGTTTCTGATGCTGCTGGAGATTGATTAGAGTGAAGACAACAATAAGTAAGAAAGGTTCAGTTATCTTCTCCTTGTCAGTAACGTACATGTAGCAAAACGATCTCTACTGCACACCCTCTGCTCACTGGGACCCTCATTCTCTATCGCAGTAATATAATGGCAAAATGTACCTTTTATAGGTTAGTAACACAGGTACTTGGTATTGTCTACTAGATAAAAGATAGCACTGCCACTGGCCTGACCACACAGACATGCTCAACTCAACTCAATGAGAGAAAAAAACCTTTCAAGATTTAAATAAACCTCCAGATTATCCACTTTTATCACTGTGGAGGAAAGTTTGTGAGTCATTTTATTCTTATTGTTCAGTTATTTTTATCCTCACACTGATGCCTACTTTAGTTTTTCAGTTCAGCGTGTACATGTTTCAAATCTCATATCACTATCAGTGAGACAATGGTCAGAGGAAACACTGTCTGTATTGTTTAGAAGCCACTCCTATAATAACGACTACATATTGTAATGAAACAATATAGAGTAGAATGGGCTATTTCTGCCACTGCCAACAGTCTCACAATTTCTGATTAAAAGAGAAACAAAAACATTTTTTCCCTGTACAGCCTTCTCATCTGTGAGTAGTTTGATTCTGGTTTATATTTTTAATATTCAAAGCATTTTATGCTTATGTTTATGGTAATATCAGTCTGTATAAATGCTGAAAAGAGAAAAAAATAATTTAAATGTATTGTTTATAAGTCATTAGATCTTTTATACTATCATCTCTCATTCATTATAATTGCTATATACAATAATATTCTGCTAATCAGAGCAGTATCACCATATGGAAGCAGAGCAACAAGTCTAACAGATCGGACATGAGCAAGCTTGTTATACTGTCAGCTATAAAACAATAGCTCCTATAGAATTAGTGATGCACACCCTGCTGACAGCGGGAGACACACACTGATACAGTATGCTCACACACTTTAATCATCACAAACAAGCAGGAATCCATCAGATCGCATTAATATCTCAGCCCGGGCAGATTAAGGTTGTTGATCTAAAGAACGAATCAAAGGACACACGGGCTATAGAATTTTTAATTAGTACTATCAGAAGATGAAATAAGTGTGACAGGATGATCTGGCTCTGGATGAGGTAATTATTAAAGTAAACCCCCTACAGCCAACCCTTGGACCACAGATGCTGGATGTATTGATTATCACACATCTATCAATTAAATTACATTTGAGGACACAGACATGTAAGTCAGATTTCAAGAAAACATGAAGTTAAAAAAAATCATATTTTTTTATTTGATAATTGAATGCAATATAAAAGCCTTACAACAATAATTCACAACCTTTCTAAGGAAATAAAAATACACTTTAGGATGTTCTGTCACTTATTGATAGAGACACAATCAAGCCAAATGTATCATATTGATCTTTACTGAGGAGTGCAAAAAATAAGAACCTCAGGATAAGCAGCGTTAGCCACCATGGCTAAACAAATTCTGTATTCTATATTAACAGACTGAGGAAACGTCGTTCAGAGAAGCAGCTGAGTTCATCATCAGCCTCCTAGTTGTAATACACAGTTGGACATATTAGGAATTTGTGACATATTGGCAAAAAGAACTACAGGAGTGTCAAACCTGTGGCAAAAATGGCTAAAAAGCTAATGACACTGGGAGTTACATTGAAATAAGATCCAATGCTAACACTAGTACAGTTGATTTAGCTGATTAAAAAAGGAGTGACAGACTGTTGTTATCTGGTTTCACTTGCTAACAAAGCATTACAAAGATGTAGCACAATAAAAGTAGCAAATTTAGGCTGTATCTGGTGTGACTAATAAGTTAAAAATTTGGGTCAGTGAGCATCTTGAATTACTAGGTATAAATGAATAATGGGGGGTTTTTCTAGTTCTTCCTGTTCTGATACGTTGTGTGAACACAGAATGAGAGCTCTCCAAGTGAGCTATGGTTTATTTACTTCTTGTTTTACTTTTGTGATAAAACCACTTAAAAATATATCTGTAACATGCTAAATGTAGTGTAATGGTAGCACACTGTAATGACTTTATGACTATTTGTTCTAATATTAGCTAACATTAGCTAACATTAGCTAACAGTAGCCACCATAAGCTACTGGTCACACCAGACCAAGTAAGGCTGTAGCACCAAAACTTGTAACTTGTCATTTGTAACAGATGATGTCATTGCTTTTTTCAAAATTGACACAATGTCATGTTAAGGAGTGACAAAAAAACCTGAAGAATCACCACAGTAATAATTATTTACTAATGACAAAGAAGACAACATTTGGTTGTGTGATCTTGTGATCGAAACTGAATTCTGTCTTTATCTCAAGCAATCATACTGTTATCACATTATCATGACTTATTTATAAAAATGTTTTTAAAGCCTGTTATCCCCAGATATGTACTATGTTATGTGAAACTTGAATATTATATTTTATAAAACTGTTTTCTACAATTTTTAAAAGTCTATTTTTCCTATTCATGTTGTTCTATGCAAAAATGTGTGAAGCTCATATATTCATAAAAGTAAATATTTCAGTATGACATATTAAAATGTTAGCAATCTGCATATATTACATCACATGAAATGTTTCACATGACAAATTCATGTTTTGCCACAACAGAAAAAAGCAAAAATGCAAGATAATAAAGAAAGCAAATTTACATGTAGTAATTAACACTAGATCACCAGTTGTTATTCAGAGAAAAACATAATTTAGTATCGGGAGAAAAACACTCAAGATATCGCAAGATAACAAGATAATTCATTTGTGATCTCACAAAGCCATCGTCTTACATACTTAGCATCAAAGATGGAGACAAATATAAAAAACATTCCCAGATTACCACTTAATCAGCAGACATAAGATCATTACATAATACCTGTGCCAATTGTACGTGCAGTTTGGTCATCGGATGTGCCATTGTGCGGGTATATTCTAGTGTCTGGCCCATATGGTGGCAGAAGCCAGGAAACAGACCCATAGGATTAACGCAGCCCTTAGAATAATACATGGCTAATGAACCCAATAGTCTATGATTATGGTTTTAGCTAAGTGAGGGACAAAGAAGTGAGAGAGCTAATTCAAATGTTTGGGCTGAGAGATGGTAACCCTCATCTTGCTGCCTATTTAGGGATCCCACAGTAAATACCAGGCATGGGAGTGCTAAGCCTCAGCATTGTCTCTCCAACAAGCACAGACGGTCTGAGTTCAGCTGGTTACCTGCAAATATTACACACAACCGGGTCATCTGCACATACAAAATATATGACTGACTTTTGTCTGTAGTAGGTTGTCTACTTAAAACTTAAAAAACTTAAACTTAAAAAGTTATATATATATTATGTATATTATGTCTGTGTGTACATAGAGTCATATTGTCTTTATTTGACAGGAGATCAAAAGACAGCAGTGTGCTAGTATTACCTTTTTTTGTAAGATGTAAGAGATGTTAGAAGAGTTAGAGCTCATAGAAAATGTATACTTTTTATTCATGAATAAATGTCAGTAAAAATTATGAAAAAAGAGTATGGACTCTTTCAGGGCAGCATATTTTACTAAATAAATAATATAATAGATATATTATGTATAATAAAAAAAATGTCTAGTATTAATTCAAAGATACAATCCACGATTTTGATATAGCATCTAATAGTGCCACCAAATCATAAAATGTTCTCCCAGCTGGCTACAGATGTGTTGAATTTTCTACATTTAAAAAATAATTTAAACTGATTTATTTTTGAACTATAGAGATTAAGTGTTATTTGAATAAAAATCTAAAGTATATTGTTACAAAACATGTGCATCTGCTCATAGGATATGATTCAAGCTAGAGTTAATAACCATGTGAATACATTTAAGCCTATACACAACTACAATGAGATTAACAAAAAAACATTTGGCATTGTTTGCAAATAGTTTTGGAAATCATTACCTCTGCACTTAATTACACACCAAACTCTGTATTATGCTAATGAAACATCAGCATAACAAGCTGAGCAGTGGTAGTCTATGTATATAGCAATAGTTTCATTGTTAGCTTGGTGAAAGGAAGAGGCCAGCACCAGCAAGTCATTGTTCTAGAAGAGACATGGAATATAAAAAGTTTGCTATGACACAGCTAAATGCTTCAAATCTGCTGTGCCAAAAGAAATGCAGCCCCTGATTTGCATTATGTTGGATCTAGTCTGAGTGCAGCTGCTGTCGGGTTATGTAATATGATGCTCCATATGTCCCACATGACTAATTACACTATACAAAAGGAGGAGGGAGGAGGGAGCGTTAGGGTAAGGAGAAAGGGGAGGAGAAGGAGGAGGAAGAACAATGATGATGAGGGTGAGGAGACTGGACGTTTTGGGAGATGACGATGAGAAAGAGGGTGATGGAATAGAAAGAATACTATCATTAGTTCCTGTTCCTTCAGTTTATATCAACAAGTGTGATCAGCCTTGCAGACTGTGTCTCCCCGTCTCCATCCCCACTGTTCTCCAATCAATCCAAATTGATTGTGATAGCTGCGGGCTTTGACCTACTTTGAAGAACAATAGCCCCCCACGGCTGCTTGGGACATTCTGATAGTTTGGTTTGGAGGTCACCCAGGCTTGGACAGTGCAGAGCGGGCTAGGAGAAGGGTGGAGTGTAGCCTAACCCCTTCATCCTTTCAGAAGCACACTACCCTCCTCTTTGACCCCAAGCGACAAAGATTCTAAAGGGTCAAAACAGGCATATCCCAGGAGTGTCCAGACACTGTCGAGCTTTACCAGCTGCCCTCTTACATCCTTACCTCTACCCCTGCACGGTGTCAACAGCCACACAGTTTCAGATGACTTCATCTTTCCTACATGGCCTTCATACGATATCCAAATTCATTTGCGGGATTATATGACTGCCTCTCCAACAAAAAAATAGATTATTTTGTCAGTGGCTTCAAAATTGACCCATATTACACTTCCAAAGCAACAAATGTGAGCATCATTTGATCTATGGTTAAGGTCTGGTTAAATTTAGGCAACTTGGGGCACCAACTGTGAGCCACAGCATCCCCATATCACATCTGGTTAGCAACCCTTGTTGCGTGTCATTTCCTGTCATCTCTCTACTCAGCTATGAAATAAAAGCATCAAATGCTAGCATTTACCACCACTTGGTCAAGTTTGATAAAGTATTCTTCAAGAAGAAAGAAAGACAGCACTTGTCTTCTACAGCAAATGAAATTTGCTTAGTTGTTTCAGTTGTCATCAAATGACCTTAGTATGGAACTTTGGTCACATTAAGGTTAGGGGAAAATAGCCTCTGTGGGAAACTGTTTGTGGTACAACATTACATAAAGAAAGCCCATTGCTTTCAATGCACAGCTACATGAGTCCGAGCACACTGCCCTGTGTTTCCACCTGGTTTCTTGGCTAACTTCAGATTACTTTTTAAAGTGATTATACTGTAACAGTCCTGTTTATTAGCAATGTCTCGTTTCTGAGCACAGAACAATTACTTTTAACTCTCATAGTCATTTTTCTGCTACCAAACCATGTTGGTCATTACAGCCACACATCTACCTGCATTATAATTAAAAATGTGGTGCTTCACTTGAAGCACAGTCAGAAGAGGACTGGTAGGAACAAATATTCCTGAGGGACTTATTTGTGGAGAGAGAAGTTTTTACTGACGCACAGTTTTTCATAGACTTTGTGAACTGTCAATGTGTCAGTCTCCAACATTCCTTTGATTTTCACTGCATTAAAAACTGTGTATTATGATGGACAAGTTGGATGTGCACGGAGGTTTCTGTCTCGTTGGTTATTTTGCAGCAGTTATTTTGTGCTGGTTGCACAAAATGTATCCAGTGGATCATATAGTGTGTGTAATCACAGGTTGACAGTGTGCATCACTCCATTTAGACACCACAGATGGCACAGATAGGTCCTGCCAATGTGGCATTTTTCTAACAGAGCTATTTTTAGTCTTAATGTCCACTAAGGGTAAATTCTAATTCTGGCTGGTCCATCAGTCAGTCCATCCATCCTCCCAGCCATCCAACCTACAGTTCTCCAATTGAATACTAATCCATAAACAACTGAAACCTTCCCATATGGTTTCTTGGGACTAAAATGTGTTCCCTGATACAGAGAGGCTATACTGTCCCATTATCTGGTTAACCTACAGATCACACATCCTCAGCTGTATATCAGCAGGAAACGGCCTCCAAACAGGCCCTGCTTTTTGCCTCTATGAGACTGAGACAATGAGTCACATTCTGGCCCACGACCAGCTACACACTGTTGAGACCAAAGCATCCTGAAGTGGTAGGAACTAACACACAAACACACACACACACACACACACATACACGGGATGCTTAAGGGGGACACTCTGGACCGGATGGTCAGAAGAGACGCCCTGCATAAGAATGGAAATGAAAAAAAAGGAAAACAACCATGGAACAGCGTCTAAACCAGTGTGGAGGAGAATAAACAGACAAAACAGCCACAGGCGATAATAAACACGCAATCAGTGAAAAGGAATTGTTCTGCAGAGATAAAGTTAATGCTCATTATTTATTTTTGGGCAGCTGACAAATGTGGAAAAAGACACCCATGTCTGCTGGATAATGAACCCAATTCCATCACACAGACAGAGATAATGTGATAAACATTTCCAAATAAATCTGGAAAAGCCACTGGAATACTCTGATGTGCAAAAAAAAAAAAAAAAAAAAAATCCCAGTTTCTAGCAACTGTAAAAACAATTGTTCTTTTAATGAACATTTCCTGTAGTTTGCTTACAAATGACCAATGATTCTCTTTCTCTCATCAGTCTGTGTAAAGATGAGTACATATATTTTCACCTTGGACTTCAGCATAAAAAATCAGTGATTTGCTTGCCAGCTGTCACCATTGCATCACCTCCAGAAGATGACTTTGTCTTCCTCTGTGGACATCTAAACATGCCCAATGTGTTTTCAGACCAAACGCCCCAGAGCGAACAGTTTGCGTCAGGTAGTGCATGCAACAAGAGCAGCACATACTCATAGAAAGCAGCTAACAATGACCTTATGGACTACGGACACTATGGACACTATTCATTTTCTAAACTGGTATCCTTGACTATCTTTAAGTCCTGGTAGGGAGTTACTTAACTACAGGAGTTCAGAAGTGCACAACATAAACTCTTCTCCTCTGCAGTAAAATTGTCACCATCATAACTAACACAAAATAGTTTGTTTTTAGTATCACTTGTACTCATTGAAATCAAGATTCAGAATAAACACCTGATATGAAAAAACTCATTGTTCTGTATGGAGTTTTGTAAGGTGTGGTTGCTTGTAACATGTGTTTGACTATTACTATGATTTTACTTATCTCATTATCAGATATGGCATGTTTAACTTGGAGATGTCAACTATGTCATGGCAACAATTTAATCATATTATTATCTAAATTTGTCAAATATGTGAGAGAAATCTACATACAATCTAACATGACAATTGTTATCTCACAATCTCACAGAATCTTGATCTTGAGGCAACAGGTACATTCTGTTAGAGCCACTCTGACCCTGGATGTCTGCTGGACGAGGCTGCGTTGCGTCTCCGTTGTGGTTCTGATGTGTCCCGGAAGCAGTTTCAAAAGTGGAGCATTTTCAGCCAGTCTGCTCCTCAGCAGCCACATTTCCAAGATTGCTCAAAGTTGTTTCGTAATGTTTTTTCTGTTTTCAAGCCAACTGGATGTGGAAACAGATCCTTTGTGGCTGTACATTTTAATTAATGAGCACAGTATACTGTCTTATCTATATGTGGTATCTGTATTTCTTAAATAGTGTAGGGGGAAACTGTAGAATTCCTTCTACCACTCGAAACTTTGCTTTGTCTACTGGAGCTGAACTCACCGCACATCTCACTGTTCTGATAGTAATTTCTATGGAGAACCCTTTGGCGTATAATCGATATGTATCACTGGTCCTTTAAATTAAATATTAGTTTAAAAACAGATCAAGGTCACAGTGTTGTTGAAACGAGGAAGTGATGATTCTATCTGCTGAGTGAGATACGCACACACAGAGAACCACCACTCGGCAATACACACACACACACACACACACACACTCCTGTGCCTCCTCCGCTTCATTCTCCCTCCACACTGCCTTTTCATGAATGGAGCTGCAGAGTGGAAGCCTGTCATTGGCTGAGCGGTGGACCAATGACAGCAGAGCCTGGGTTGGGTCTTCAAGCCATTCACAAAAGTCCCTCACTCTCAGTCATACAGATAAAAATGCTTTTTCTTCTATAGGGTAAAGTTGAGCTATGTCTCTCCGCTCCTCTCTGTCACTGAGAGATGTCCCAGAACACATTTTTAAAGGATAACATGTCTCTACAATTTTCAAACAAAAAGTATTCAGAGTTTACATAAGTAATTGTTACTCCTTTCTGTGTTGAAAAGTTGTGGAAAAGTTGACACAGCAAAAGTTCTCTTGTGAAACCCAGAGTTGTGTTGTTTTAGCTCTTCTATTCAATAATAGTATAACTCTAGTGTTGTCTTGGAATAATCATTTCACAAGCAATTTTAATTAAAATGGAATCAGACATGCTGAAACATTCATATTTCAAGGTTGCAGCATAAAGACAGGGATATTTTGAGAAACTGTATGTCAGCCAGATAGAGAACACAAAGGAAAAAGAAATAAAAGGGAATAAAAGCCACAGAATTAAAAGGATACTACACATGATTTAATATTGCACTAAAGTGTGTGGAGGTTTATAAGAGCTCACTGGGATCAATGAGATAATCCCAAAGCTCGCATTAATACAAATGTACAAAGCTCAGTTGAGCTTGTTGGATTCATTTAACTTCCACAAAATGAACAAATAAGTAGCATCAACCACACTGTGTTAAGGTTTGATTCAAGTGATGGTAAAAAACACACATTCAGGAGCTGAGATGAGTAATACAATTAATAAAGAAAATAAATAGAAACATGTGGGTGTACTGTATATAAAAGGCATAACATAATATTATTCTGAGAGTTTTCCGTTGGTCAACAACTGGGCTGGGCATTTGGCTCTGAATACTGCTTGGAACCAGTATTACAAGTGTGCATCAAGTGTGGGTTAAGCGTACCACGTGTCAGCATTTTTCCAACAGGATCCAGTGTCTCAAGCTTAAAGTGAGGTAACCCTGATAAAACCATCACCACTTCTCAGGCGGGCTGAGCCCTTTAGTCCCTCTAAACATAAAGTGCATCCTGTACTTAACGGCTTCGATGTCCCAAACTTGGGTTTCCTGGAGATGTGACGCAGTTGTACAGCCTATATTGTTTAAATTCAAATGTAAAGAAGCCAAACCCACCCGTACCCCGTCAGGACCTTTAAGTTGCACTCAGCAGGTCTGTCAGTGTGAGTGTTATCATGTTTTAGTTGCTGTCCCACCTCAGTTAAGCAGAAATTCTTTATCAACAGTAAGTTTATCCAGCTGGGCAGGGACAATGTGTGGGAGCTACCACAGATAACACGCCGCTTCTACAGTTGAACAAGAGGCGTGGTAATCAATGCAGCTGCATTTTGTACAATAATTACAGATCTCATTGGACAGAAAGAAAGAGAGATGCAAATACTGCAGATGGATGATATAATAATGTGGACACACGGGTTCAGCTAGTACACACAGGAAGTCATAATTGTTCAATTTTAGATCTCAGACTTTATTTTTGCATATGTGAAATGGGGATTTAGGTGCTGTTGTCTTAGAGTTGAGGTGCTATCGCAGTCAGCGATAAAGCATTTCAGTGCCAGTTATTAAAATACATCCGCTGTTCTCTAGGATGTGGAAAAATCTGTTTTATCTTAAGGGAATTTGAATGTCGGTTATGCCTAATCATGAGGTCATTTTACTAGTCAGCAGCAGTGACAATGCTTTTTAACTTCCTGTTCCATAGCTGATATGTGGGAAAAATATGTTTTTATTGCAGAGGCCTAGCATATCATTTTGTATTGAATTTAAGGACAAGAGGAAGTGTCATCTATTTTCAGTTTCTCAGTCACAGTAGACACAGCTGTTGTTACTTTTTAAGGCAGTAATCCAACAATTTATCAACATTATTTTACTTACATAAAACTGAGATGTTTATGAAACACTCATTTAAAAAAAAATGTTCAAAGTTAATGCAACAAGGCTGAGATAACCTGAGTTTTAGTCTCTATTATCAAGCTCCAGAAACACTCCATCTTATATCTCCCATAATGCTCATTTTCATTACATCATCCCCGATTGATTCAGAGTTCCATGTTGAATTTCTGTCATTGATATCACCACCACAACACTAGACAGGTGTATGTGATTGGGTCTTATTGTGCTTTAACAACAGTATACATTCTTTATATTCTTTCATTTGCTTTGTGGCATAGAGCAATGGTGGGAGGGTTTACCTTGTTTCATCAATTAATAGGAATAAAATACTGATGCCATTGCAACGTTTACGTCCTTTCACTGTGATAGAGAGCAGCAACTGTGGTGAGCAGAAGTTTTACAGTGGAGATGGTTTTGCTAAATGTGGGTTAGTGAAAAGGAAATGATCACTGAGTCTTTCTTCAGATGGCTTCATGTTGTCTTTACTCTCAAAACCATCATCAGAAACTTGTAGAAGAAAACACAAGCAAGCACAGTTCTTGTGGTCTCCATGTGACACCTCTGTAGCTGTAACATTTTTGTTTTTGTGTTTTTCCTGTTTGCTCTATCCTCACTGAGCATATTATATCATTTATTTACTCGCTATATACTTGACTAATTAACTTTACTCCACATAGGGGTAATGTCAGTCTTTCTATCCACCAACAAACAACAAAGACAACACGTATTCATACTGAATATAGACAGCACAGCACACATTTACATGGCTTGATTTCAGGCGGATTGGCAAAATGTAATAAAATGATTGTTCCTGCACCTTCACAAACAGATGTTGTGTAGTTCAGCTATTTCAGTTTGATTCACAAACAACTTCGGAGCAATAAAACACAGTCACTGACTAAGTATTGCTATTGCAGCCACATGAAGGATCAGCTAACAGTGATCTCAGTTATGGGACACTATAACTGATTTAAATCATGTGTGAAAAAAGCCACAAGCCTGGAGGAGTTCTCCCAAACCCCCAAACCCTCAAACCCACCTTCCCAACCCCCAGCCATTCCCCTCCGCTTGGACCCCTAACGTGAATGCAGAGAGGCGAGGACCACCCGGTGGGGGTCCTTAATACTCAACACAGGCATTCTATTGGCCACCTATTGAAAGACAAACTGCGCATTTTAATGCACTTCCAAGACGTCTCTAAATGTGAGTGCTACTCAGCAAACCTATCAGGCTTCAGCTGCAGGGACACTAGGGTGTAGGGATGGGTGAAGCACAGGAATGTAGAGAATGGAGTGATGAGCTCTTAAGAGGGAGCTTGTCTCTACTGAGGGACATTCCTGTGAGATACAAGCCCTCTGCAAAAAATGTTGGAGCCCAAACATCAAGTATCCATCTGTTTGGGTTCACTTTGACCTGGTTTTACCTGTATCATTTGATATGAGTTAAGCTCAGCTGGAACCAGAACTGACCTGAAATCTGTCACCACACGACGGATGTGTCAGAGGTTATCTACAGGGTGACTGTGTGTGTGTGTGTGTGTGTGAGTGTGCCAGGGGTCATGAGAGCAGAGACTGAGTGAGAAGTTAACAGCCATGCCTGGGTTATGTGAAAAGTTTTGCCTTGTCTTCATCAAACCCCAACAGTTGTGAGTGTGTTGTTTGTTTTGATGTTATTACATCTTTACTTTGGGTTCATTATTACAGTGTCAGTGCATATTAATCAACATATATTTAACTGCCACAGACTATACACAGGCAGACACAACATATAAAGCACATGGGGGCAAAATTCACCTGTCCACTGGTCAACAAAGGCATATGTCCCAAAAAGGCCATTAGGTTTTTGGGGGACAAGCCCAGTTTTCAAAGTGGGAACAAGCTGAAGTGATTGTCAGATTATCCATTTGAAGCAGATTCCACTGATTCTGTTTCAGATGCTATTTGATATTTTAACAAACATTTTAACATTTTGTTTAAAGCATACTGACGCTTTGGATTTGAAATGATGGTGCTATGGCAGCAGTACGGTGGGGGGAAAGGGACCAACTGCATGTAGACTTGGTTTGGCAGTAATCCAACTATTGCAGCACATGTTTATGTGTCATTTGATTACTTGCCTGATTCCTAAATAATATGGTCTCATAGCCATGGTGTGTCCTAAAGTGTTAGCATAATGCTGCTATGACTCAAATCAGTGTATACTGAAGTCTTAGCATGGAGCACATGAGCCAGCAATGTGTGTGGAGGAATTGATTACAGGTTGTATGGTGTCTTTACTTAACAACTAAGTTGATCATTAGATCGACCAAAGTTTCCAGAGTGGATTTCAGAAGCATGTGCGCAAAGTCAATGTGATACACGAGTGTGATCCCAAACCGAGCACTTTGAATACACCAGTTGTTATTGTGCTTCTAGTATGTTCTGCTTTAAGCCCTGAGGTTATAGCTGTCCTCATGTTCAACCTCCATGCTGTCTGTAGAACCAAATCACAGCCACATGGCAGAAAGCTTCCACTCATCTGAAACCCCCCCAATTCCCACCCCCTGTAGTTAACTCTTAAACGCCATTGGCCCTCGATTGTTTGGCAGCTTAAACTGTTTTGTCTGAGTCCTGCTACCCCGTGGAGGATCTTTCCTCTGCAGCCTAGTGAGCTGAAACTAAGTGAGGTGGAAGATAACTTCAAACTTAATTGCAGTATTGATGCTGTTGAATCCAATCAGAGGGATCCAACCCGTTTTAACCAGATTATCTGGGCAGATGTGTGCAGGAAGAATAAAAACACAGATAGTGGTTTCTTTAAAGAGGAAGCTCAACAAGATTGCTTTACTCAAAGAAAGAAAACTATTTGCATTAGGTTAGATTGTTTTAATAGGTTTTTACTGTTTGATGGAAACCTGAATGCAAATATTCTGTGACAATGTTCTGATTTAACAATTTCAAAGGGTGCCTTGGTGAAGATTTAAGAGTTTCTTGTTGGAACTGAAAAGTGTAAGGGAAATAAATCTGTGACTGAAACCCTGGTTTCTCACATTATCAATGCTTTTTTCATGGAGTTTTCAAACCAGTTGTTTTGGTCCACACTCAAGTATGATTGCTGCATTCAGATCTACCCAAACGAATCGTATCAAGGAGGAAAACCAACCAGAGTCTAATTCAACTGGACTAAACTATGAAGATTTGAAACCAACCTTAACCCCATTGGGCTGTTATATGGGATTGCATTAGAATGTGTTTGTGTAACTGTGTCTACTCACTGTAAATAGTAACTGGCACTTTTCCACAAGTGTCTAATTACTATTACTAACTAAGAAAGTTACCATTGGTTAGATGTGTCTCAGAGCCAGATTGAGAACATAAACATAGGAAGAACGTCCATTAGCCACATCCCAGCATGCAAAGTTTAGCTATTTAGCCATTTAGCTCAAACTTGCAGAGTATGCCTTGTAGTTGGATCAGATCAATGCTGGAACATCTTCCCACCACAAACAAACCACTTCTTCTAAAGGGTCTCAGTGCTGTTGTTTTGGTCTGCACATGAGTAAGATTGCTGTGCTCAGATCTGCCCAAGCGAATAGCACTGAGGAGGAGAACCAACCAGAGTCTGATTCAAGTGGACCAAACAACGCAGGTTTGAAAATGCCCTTTGAAACTGACAGAGATCTTGTGGTCCGGCAGTCTCACAGCAGTTGTCTTGTCTGCATCAGAGTTCAAATGACTGCATTCTCTGTTTTCAAACCTATGTTGTTTAGTATGGTTAAGTGGGACTATGGTTGGTTTTCCTCCTTGGTGTGATTCATTTGGGCAGATCTGAACAGAGCAATTGTAATAGGGAGTGAATCAAAACGACTATACTAAGGCTCTTTAGAGGAGGTAGTCCCAGGCCAGTGACAAACAAACTCCTGAGCAGTTTGTTTGTGGTGGGAAGGTGGTCAGACCTCGATCTGACCCGACTACAAGGTGTACCTTGCAAGTCTGCACTAAACGGCTCCTGTAGCCAGGTGTGCTTTGCAGAGAATGAATCAAGCAAGCAAGCAACCAATCAACCAAATGCATCAGTCTGTTTAAGCACCAAACAGGTTAGGTAACAAAGCCTCAGGGTGCTTTCACATCTAACTATTTAGTGTATTCTGTTACTGTGCTGTGTCAAGGCATGAGTTTCATGCATGTTGTCTGGCTGTGTGTGAAACATCACAGAAATAGTAAGCAGTCACAAGAATCACTGACAAGTCAGGACTGACAGTACATGAAAATGAACTGCTTCTCCACCCATTTTCTTAATTTGCATTTGCCTCCTTAGCTCCATCTGAGCAAGCAATGAGAGTTTTGAGGGGACTATCACTGTCCACACACACGCACACACACACACACACATTATGCAAACAGTGCCACACTCACACACTGTCTTGACAATTTGCATTTAGGGAAGTAGTGTTTAGCTCGAAGGTGTAACGCTCTCCAGTTCTAACTGACGTGTCGGCTAAAGTAAACAGTCCACATCCACACCCAGCAGGCAGCTGCTCTCAGTGTAAAACTACACACTGAACATTACTCTATCAGAGCTGCTAATCTGGCAGGAATCACAAGATGATCATAATCAAGGTTTAGGATTGCAGCAGTGTTGTTTTTAGTAAATAAAGTCTTGGGGCATCCTTGTGGGCAAACTATTTAATATAATATCCATGTTGCTGGTGTGTGTCCAGGTACTTTTTTTTCCAGGTGTCATGCTCTCTCCTTTTATGTTTCCTGTTGCTCTCTGCCTTGAACTTTCTAATAAAATCAGCAATGCTGAAAAAAAATCCAAACAATAAAAATGTTTGACAAATATGATTTTATATAGTAAAGTTTTTCAGGTTATTGCTGTGGTGACAGAAACTTACTCCACCATGACTTCAGAAACCAGTAGCTCCAGAAATCCCACCATGCTGTAACTGCACAAAAAAGCAACATTCCTGGATGTGCTGTTTTTATGCTTTGTTGAGGTTTTCTTGTAGAAAGTTGTTCTCTAAAGCCGTCACATCCTTATGCCAGGTGGATCTGGGTGGTGAGTGGTATAAAAAGGTTTTGCTTTGTCCTCTGCTGCAGTAATTTCCAGTAAGGCCTGAGCTCCCTGCCAAAGACTCGGCTACTTTACAGGGACACTTAAGTGAGACAATGCAGCTGACCTTTCAGAACTGGTCACAAGCAAAAGTTACATTTAAAAAAACAAGATGGAAGTTAAAATGTTCAACATTCAAAGTAGAGACAAGGCACCACTGGTGATTTGTCTGGATTGTTTGATACATTTTGAGTTATTTTGCCTTAGAAATGAATATACATAAGTTATATTGAGCACAGGGGCAAACTTTACCATTAGGCAAAGTAGGCAACTGCCTGGCGCAACCAACCAAAAGGGGCTCCAAACAGCTATAGATTTATTATGATGTTTAGACATGAAACAAATAAGATGGTGTTACTACTCTGACTCACTAAAGCCCGAGATTATGTACAAAAGGGACCAAAAACATTAAAGACCGCCCCATGCTCTACAGATTAATGAACTATTCCTTCACTGGAGGAGCTGCTGTGACCGCAGTGCACCTCTCCACCATAGTCTGTAAAAAATAATGGACATATCTACTGTGATGTCACCCAATGGTTTGTGGACTCCTGTTTTGAAGCCTTGAGTTTGCATTTTGACTGTCTCCTTCTTGGATTTTTTTAGCCAGAAGTGACCAAATTTGGATGAGAGGATGGAGCTGACATTAACGCTAGCTGCTAGCTTGGTTAGCACACTGCATTTACAGTCTATGGTTAACTGTGATAATGCTAATGTTAATTTTTGCTAGCGAAAACCACGTTTAAAATCATTAAAACAAAATCTACTGGAAAAACAGAACATCCAACTCCAATAGAACTTGAGTTACAATATTGTAACTTTTGTTACGTTACCTAACCAGCTTTGTTGCCATGACTTGCCTGTGACAGCACCCACCTGTCACTCCAAGCAGCCACACCCTTAATTATGCACAACTTTAAGCCTTAATAAAATTTAAACAGGTGAGTTATATAAAAATTCACCCTCCATACAGTTGTCATGAACAGTGAAATTGGCTATATACACCAAAACCGTTTTTTGTACAAGGCCGTAAACATATTTATTTCTGTTGTAAAGTTGGGCATTTTGACATGGGGGTTTTGCCATGGACTGTAAAAAATATGGACGTAGCCATCGTGATGTCACCCATTAGTTTCTGAAGAGCAATTTTGAAGCTCAAAGTGGGCTCTGACCATCGCCATCTTGGCAGTGCCTGACTCTGCCTCACTCCTGGCTCCTGGCTCAAGTGGCCATTCGAGGAACTGAACTTTTTGGCACGACCTCATTGGCTTCATTTTTCAGCCCTGGAGGTTGCTGCTTGCTCTCCACTCATGTTGATGGGGACGCAGAAACTCCTTGAGGTAACGTGCAATCCAACACAACATCAAACAGTGAAATAGAGTTGTCACAGAGCACATTTCAAAATGTGAAGAAAAACCTAAGAGGAAAAGTGAAGCAATCATTGTAAAAACTGTTGCTTCCCCTGACACAACTAGCAGGAGCATGACGACATTATTATAACTTCTTTAAAGGGATATACATTATACAAGGGTGTAGGTTTGGTTTCAAAAGTGGGGGGAACACAATTAAGCCAAAAGTTCTTCAACTAAAAAAAACAGTAGAAGAACAAAGAAGAAAGAAAGAAATGTAAATGCTGTGTGTTCGGCTTAGTTTCCTTAATGGAGACCTGATCACCTAAAGGCTTTTCTCATCTGGATTCTTGAGGACAGTAAAGCCAGAAAGAGACTGTTTGGATTAAACCCAAAATTAATCGGCAACTAATTTTCAAATTGAGCTGATCTGCCAGATCATTTGTCGTTTGAGGTTCAGTTTGTGTCACAACACCTGAGTAACTGCTAGAAGGATCAATAATCTGGGTCAGAAATTTTGGTCAACTGTCTGCAGCTTGTCTTCTATCAAAGTATGTTTTTACAACCTTAGTGAGCTTGTTTTAATATTATCGGAGCAGTATTTCACACATTGTGGCTAAAACTGTAGTATTGACTGAGACTGTACTATGTTAAAAAAAAAAAAAAAAGGACAGCTGCAGAACAGATGCACCATATACTGTCTTCCATACATTGTCACTTGACAAAACTGACTGTGAGTTTCATGCTTATTTTCAGTATGAACACCCACGTCAGATTATCTATACAATGTGAGCATAAAAGAAGTTCTGGCTGTGCAGAAAGGAAGATTAAGATGTGTAGTGTGAGTTAACACAACATTATAACAACAATGTTCAGAGAGATTTTTAAATCAAGAAGTACACAAAGAATTCATTTTGGTTCAGTCTCTTTAGAGCTCTGCTGGGAGCTCTAAGATCAGTCATTAAAAAAGTTAAACTATGTCGTGATCTTGGATATTCTATATATACTCAACTTAACAATGCATGTGTAACCCCTATACTGCTGCAAGGATGTGGGGCTTAAAAGAATCTAAAATTGTAGACACTACAGAACAGAGCTATACAATGTTTCCTGGGGGTTCAGAGATTTGCTCCCATTCCAACAACTGAGAGAGACATGTACTGCATAGAAGGTGAAATGATCCGACTTTGGAGTCATCTAATCAAAACAGGAGATGATTCAATAAATAAGAAGGTGTTTATGTGGAGCAAATCACACAGATCTCTGTGAGTAAAACAGCGTTACTTATGTTTGAAGAGGTGCATGTGCTGTACATCTACAGGACTCATTTGTGTCGTAATGTTAATTTTATTAAAGGTAAGCTTTTATTGATGTTTGAAGAAAAATGGTTTGAAGATATCTTGTCAAAGCCAAAATTAGGGACATTTGTGCATATCAAACAAAATTTGCCCTGAGACATATGTTTTATGTTGCTTATGTAGAAGCTAAAGAGTTTAAGTTGCACAGTTGAGAGCTGGTCTTCCTCTGGACGTTGAGGTTTGGCGATTAAAAAAAAATGAAATGGCTCAACAAAATGCTGAAATATTCTGGTATTCAGATGATGAATGGCTGTTTAATTATTAATGTGTTTACATTTGCTGAGTTTGTGTCAAAAGTTAGTTTCTTCTTTATTGTCAGACTTTTTCTGTTGTTTGGGTTTGGAATTGTATATTCAGCACTTTGGTCCTGACTTGTATGAATTTGTGGTGTCTCATACATCCATGTGGGCTGGGCATGGTTATATACATGACACAATAAAATAGATAAATCGAAGTTCATTAATTAATAAAAATGTAAATCAAAAAGAAAAAAATTAAAGGTTTGGGTGGTGCATACTCCCTCATCTACATCACCACTCTGCTGTCTGGTGGGTGATGTATCTGGCTTCCAATACAGTCTGTATTTCCTGATTTCCAGTAACCCTCTCTCCAAGGAGTCTGTACAATGGAGAGTTGTTTCCAGTGTTGTTAGTCATTGGCAATGGAGGCTTGCATAGGTGATGCATCGGAGCAAAAATAACTGATGAAAGACAGTAACTGGGTTACTCAACCATTGCTGTTGTTCTTATGTAAATTAAAAAAAAGAATGAATCTTGACTCCACAAGCAAGTATTTTTTTTCCCTTACTGTTTTAATATGGTGTGTACTTCTCTTATATACTCTATACATAACTGTCCATTTTAATTCTGTAGTCACATCCTCACACACACACACACACACACACTCACAACCTCACACAGTACGCTGCCCTCTTTCACTCTCAGCTGTTAAGTATAAATTCATTGCTGACATGTGTGCAGTTTCCTTTGGATAATGGATACTTACAAAGTGGATATCTGAACACAAATGCGTACACACACATGCACACACACACACAGCAGCAGCAGCAGCAGCTGGAACGCTGCTGTAAAAAGGATATATTGAAAAAGAAGACCCACCATGACAAACTCTGTACATTGGCAGGAGATCATTGGGAGTGGGACAGTGTCCTCTCTGATACTGCCTTAGTTCTTTCCTTGTTCTCATCATCATTTCCATGTTTCCATAGTAACCTTTCAAATGAATAAACTAGTTGCAGTACACAATAAGCTTTTTTAGGCACTGCTATTTCCTGATCACAATACGACTTAACTGGAATTTTGTTGAGCCGTTATCACATTAAATGCATCAACCCAAAAGGAGACTGATGGAGCCGCTGAGGTAACAGGGGACTTCTCTCAGGAAGCAGTGAAGCATTAGCCAAAATGTGCATGTCAGCACACACAGTCCCTGTCAGATCAGTGTCACCACTGTTTTTCTGCTCTGATACTCTGAGTCAGTTTATTGTATTTCCTTAAAAAAAAGCCACTATGGCCATTATATGTTAATATAACATATAGGCTCCAGAGGTGATTTTGACTGAACCTGCTGATATTTGATAGTGCTATTCAAAGTCAATTTGACCATTTTCATGCCAGTTGATGCCTACTTGCAAATCACAGGTTAAACACTTTGTGTATGAACAACAGGTGTAATATCAGTCAAGTCTACAATAAATATATGAAGACGAAAAATATATGTGATAGAAAAGGTAGATGACAGAGTTTGGATCAGATCGTATTTTTAATAAAAGGCCAAACAAATGAATAAAGTATAATAATGTCAGCTGTGATGTTGTCAAAACTCAAAGCTATATCAACTATATCTGGCCCTTTAGGGAGCAGACATGAAGACCTAGCAGCTGCCTTCTTGTGTCAGTCTGAATTAGGTATAAGAGAGTGAAAGTTGATTTGTTTGCTTTGTTGTTAGGCATGTATAAATGTGAATCTACTTCCTGTAAAGTTAAATTACCTACAGTTATTATGAATACTTGCTCATAGCCTTCCAGGTCCTCCAAGGGAGGTCGATTTATTTCAGAAATTTCTAAATAAAAACTGGAAGCAGTTGATTTTCTCCATTTTATTCTTTTTAAGTACAGTTTTGAGATCCTTATTTACATGGGTATTTCCATTTTATACTTTACATTTCTACTCCACTATATCGCTGAAGAGAAATATCTTTTTATTCCACTACTTTCAAATTAAGATTTTACATCTGAAATGTGATCAGTTTGTAACATACACCCACCAACCACTTTATTAGGAGGACCTGTGCAATCTAACGCAATCCAATACAACAGCTCTGCCATTAATTCTACAATTATGACGCTTATATATTTTCAGTTTTTGCTGACATTGTCAGAAAGGTGATAGATCTACTTTATGCTTGAGGTCGTAGTGGGTGGTTGTGTACCAGAGTGCATTATATTGAATGGTGTTCCTGATATTTTGTCCACTCCATCAACATACATAAGGGGGGCAAAATATCAGGAACACTTTTCAATATAATGGTCAGTGCTCTGTCTGTCAGTCTGGTTTCCAACTGCATTTACTGCTTCATTAAATGAACAAGTTCCAAATTTTTGGAACATTTTTCACTGGAGAACTGTATACTCTCCCCTGACTTTGCCCTGTGGTGAATGCAACCTCGCAAAATTCAAAGACCCTCAAGAAATTCCTTGACCAGTGAGAAGCCTGTTTAACGATATGGGGGGCAGAGAGGAGAGAAGAAAAGGACAGAGAAAAAAGTCAGAGCCCTCTTTTGACAGTGAAGGAGAGAGAGAATTGAAAAAAGACAAGGAGGAGGAGGAGGAGGAGGAGGATTAAGGCTGCGGTGCCGGCCAGCCCCTTAGAGGTCATTCTGCCCTGCTATGGTCTCATTAAAGACCACAAGACCCCCTAACCCGAGTGAATGGACCCAGTTCAAGTGCAGGCACCCTTCCCCAATAGGGCACACACACACACACACATACACACACACAGAAACACACACACACATTTTGCCCCCAATGTCCAGTCATCACTTTCATGTGCTGACATGGGTTGTTGGGCGGCCTTTCAGAGACCTTTCAGTGTGCATGGGGTAATAGGCTCCCTAGCTGAATAAACTTGTTCCATTCACAACACTGTGGCTCCAGAGGATGCTGGGAGGGTGGAGGAGGGGGAGGTGAGGAGGCCACCATGAGAGTCTGGTCACTCCACACATCCATACACTCAAACTTTAAAGATCCCCTCCGGACATCGTTGTAAGATATATAAAAAATACTCTGCTTGGAATAATAATAATGTGTCTAATATGTTTTTCCTCAAAAAACGCACAATTACCTAATTAAAAACCTTTAAAATTCCATATGTTCCTTCTCCCTCATTGAAAAATCCAGAACTGATGAATATGCAAATATTGTTCATTTCTAGAGTTTAACTGCTGGACACAAGATGTCCCCTACTTCACTGTAAAGTCCATTCTCACTGCATGTGACCTGGAGGCTTCAATTTTCCACATCACACTTGTGGTTGTTGCATACTATACCACGACTGGCACCAACTGTGATGTTACAAATCCTGTTTATAAGCCTGCACCTTAAAATCAGATCTTCAGTGAGCACAGAGAAACTTCTCCTTTAGCAGATGAAGGTGAAAACAAACTCTGAACATACAGCATTCTGCACATTCCCACAGTAGAAAGATTAGACATTAGTCTGTAGCATAATGTAAATTTTGTCCCAGAGTATTTCACGCTATCCAGTGTAAATTCCATTTTACAGCTTGCCCAAGTAACAATTTAGCTAGTTTAGCTGCTCACACTTGCAATTGTTATCAATGTCCCAGGAGAGGTAAGGATTCCAAAAATTCATTTAGGATGATGAGATTGGCTAGATGGCTTAGCTAACTTAGCTAGCTCCTCTCTTGGTTTAACAGGAGCTACCTGTGCCCATCACTGTTGTTGAACTAAAAGAAATGAGCCAGTAGGGAGGTTAGCTGGTTAGCTAGGTTACCCTCATATTAGCCACATTCAGTTATACATGGATAAATATACTCATTAGCCAACTGACCTTTGAATGATCACTAATCAATAAAAACACATCTGTGTTTTTCTGTCAACATCTTATCATAATTCATTTGTTGCCATATGAGGTACTAGCCACCTGGTTCTTTAGCTTTGTCAACTGAGATTATTTTGCCCTCTATTGCAGCAATTTGCAATAGCTGCAATTTGTAAATTGTAAAGTACAGCATCAGTGTGGCCAGTATTGGATCAGAAACCCACAAGCCAGTTAGGAGGGGTTGAGGAGGAAGGCTCTGTGTATCACAGAGGAACCTTCACATCCTCTGTTTTCCAGATTTGAGAAACTAATAGCTTCTGGCAGGTGCTACAGTATCCCTCTGGCTACAAAGAATGAATATACAAAGTCATTTAATTCTTGCTCAGTTCTTTGAGACTTAATTTAAGCCTTTTTTTTCCTTAAGGTGCTTTTCTTAAATTTTGTGTATATGTATATTTTGATGTTTAAGTGAACTGCTAGGTGGATCAAAGACAATTTTACACCTTTGAGGACAATAATGTTGTATTTTGTTCTATTCTAAAAGAGCTAATCTTTTACATTTTGGAGTATGTAAAAGATTGGCTGGACAGTTTTTAAAGGACTACCCCTTGCTGTCATTTTTGGCCCCCAACAAGCAAAGATGGCTAGTGCAGCTATAACAAGTTTAAAATTGACATATTGCATTTATGCATATCCCTTTTTCCTTGTTGAGTCATCCAGCATTCATGCTGAGTTCATACTACGAGATTGTAGCCCTGATCTACCACTCGCCGACAGTTGCCAAAAGCCCCAAGATCAGAGGCAAATCGGTGTTTGCTCAGCACTCGCAAAACGGTGCTTGACCCCTATTTGGGAACTGTTCAAAGACGCCTCCTGAGAGCTCGCCGATATGTTGCAGATACCTGAAAGAAATCAAGCAGGCTAAATATCTGGTTCTGTCGGGGAGCCATGCAACGAGCTACAGCCAATGAGACGCTGAAAGGAGTAGACCCTCCTCCTCACACGCACACACCACCAACACCGTACACATTCCATACCAACATTACACCTCCACCACCAATACAGTCCCATCCTAAGTACATGCCACATCAGGGTTCTTGACCTGAAAGCTTTTTGCAAAGACTGCAAAACTGTGATCCAAATGAAATCATGAAAAACTACGATTCTTCAATTTTGTACTATATGTGGATTGTCGTTTATTTTTCCATTGTAGTGAAATTTGGGTTGTGTGAACACAAGATTGTGTTGTTCTGTTGTTCATAATGTTATTTTATGTACCTTTTCAATAAATGTGTGAAACATAGCTTACAGAAGTAGTCCGTCTGAAAATGCAATTGAAACAATTATATCACAAAGTATATGTAACTTGTATATACTGTATCTTGAAACCAGCGATGTAAGTAACTAAGACACTTGTTAGGTGGAAACATGAGTGTCCAATCAGGAATTACTTTTAATGCCTTGTTCATTAATGTCCAGCCCACATAAAACCCCCCTCTGGTCCACCAGCATTCTTTAAGCTAAATAAAGCTTTCAAGTCAGATCCACGCTCATCAATTTTACAGCCTACATTTGCTCATATTGCTTTATAACTCTTGACTAATTTGTGCTTTTCTGTCTGTGCTTACTCTACCAGGAAAAATCATAAATAAATAAAAAGTAACTAAGAAAGTAACAACTTTGAGGTACTTGTGCTTAAATTGTGTATTTCTATTTGATGCTACCTTATACTTCTACTCCACTACATTTATTTAACAGCTTTAGTTACTTTTCAGATGATGATTGACACAATGGATAAAACAACAAGCTTTTAAAATACAACACATTGTTAAGGATTAAACCAGTGGTTTCCAACCTTTTTGGCTTTTAAAGCAGTGTGTAATCAGGGACACATTTCATGGTATTGCGTCATTTCTCATGTGTGCTTTTGTGACAAAACGTAGTTTGGAAACCAGACGGACTCATCAGGGATTCCTCCTGGTGAAAGATCTTGTAATGCGTAACCCTGTTGCCCAATCAGTCATGTAGTGTGAATGACTTCAAGATTCCCAATTACAAGACAGAAAGTTGTGTAGTGTGAACACCACAGCAATCTGACAACTTTGAAAGTCATGTAGTGTGACCAAGGCATTAAGTTCCTGATACAAATGTCCTTGCTCCTAGGGTGGAGCAGTCAGGACTTCCTGTCTGTCTCTGACCACCATGGGACAACATACAGCCCCCACCACTGGACTGGGTTAAACAGCTATTTATAGCCTTGTCATATAGAACCATGACAACATGTACACTTCCGCACCCTCAGTAACTTGGGAATTGAAATATAACATTCACATGACATAAATGGTACCAGTGTCATTTGCAGTAAAATTCACAGGGCAGGGATTATCCAAACTTCTATGAAACCAAAAAGCAATTAAGAGGAAATGGGACACAGCGGAACCTCAAAAGCAGATTTAACAGATTTAATTGCTACAGGCTGATTTTCTCAGTTGAATTTTTTTTTTATTTCAAAATTTCAAAGAGTAAAACCTTTCAACTGTGACTTACAACTAAAACTAAATCAGTGTATATACATTTAATGTACTTGCCAAAAATAATAGTGTTTTTTTCTGATGTTCCAGAACAATGTGTAGTCAATCAAGTATATTTGGAATATATATTTATATGTAGTAAATATTATATGAATATATGGAAGTATAGTGTGATAACTGAGTGTTAAAAATTCTAAAAAGTTTACTTACGTTAGTACAGCTGTTTTAAATGTAATATCCGAATAAAATATTCTTTTTTGTTAGGGTAGGTATGCTCAGTAACGTGTTAAGACACTTTAGTATGAAAGAGACTAAGAAACTGATAATGATAATGTTAATCAAATTAATACTAAGCTTACTTCATGGTTGCTGTTATGAGTGGAGTCATGCTTTAATGACCATGCATTTCTCACTGATTCTTCCAATCTCTTTTTGCATTTCAAAAGGTATATCTTACTATTTTGCATGACAATAACACTATTCAACACCAAATCTTCAATGTTAACCTTCAACCCCACTTTTTCAGTGTCGTCTACATGAAACAACTTTGGTGTTGGTTGTCTATTGTTTACAGCAGTGCTTTGCTAATGACGGCCCCAGTGGAGACAGAAACAGGGACCCTGGAACCACCCACTTCCTGGCTGTTTTCACTGCTGAAGGTTCCTGCAGGTTCCTGTTGAAAAGGGCTATTTGGGACACACACACACACGCACATACAGTGAGAGTCGCGTGGCGACTAGACGCCGACTTCTAAAGGAAGTCAGATCAGTGTGTCGTCTGTGACAATAAATACAGGGAGGCCTGTATTCCTCAACATCCCCTGCTATTCTTCTTCAGAGGCAGAAATCAGTAGGCAGGGAAGTAAGACACAATGCTTTTCCTGTGACACGAAAGACCTTGAGCATTGTGATCATCTAGTCAGATACTAAAGATGCATTCATGTTGGTCTTTCCTCTCCTTACTCACAAGCACTTGGGTGCTACCAGACAGTGACTTGGAAGAAGCCAGGAAAAGAAGGGAGGAAAGTGAAGGAGACGGAAGTGAACAGTAGAGAGACAGTGGTTTGTTTTTATCCTCATTAAAGTCTTCACAATTGAAATGGCTCTATTATAAACTTAACTCATGAGTCATATGTTCTCTAGGTTCAAAGAATTATTGGTTGCTGCAATCATTCCAGCCATGTTGCTGAAGCTAAAATGAAGCTTCAGCAGTCTGAGTCAGACAAATCCAATGGATCTTCCAAATTTACACTCTTTTCAGCACAAAATTTCTTCTTTGTGTTTCCGCAAACATTGTTTCCTTGATGCTAGATAGATTTGTCTTTTATTGTTTATTTTACCTACATCTACATACAACTACCAGGACAAAAATACCAACTTGGTTTGTCTTACTTATACTCCTAAAGCCTCATATTAGCCTTGGCTAAACTTTGCAGGACTGAGGATTTTCTCCCACATTTCTCACAGTATATTTGCCAGGAAGGGATCTCCTCACACACAGGAGAGGTGATCAAGGGGAATTTATAGTTGTGTAAGAAGAGGTTACTTATGATGTAGCCACAGAGTCTGTTGTCATCATCTCTGTGCTGTAGTCTATGCCCTTACTAATGTGCACCTCTTTAAAATGTGCCCATATGTAGGGGCTACAGCGGCTATGGAGATAACATTTGGAGAAATTGTGATTGATTGGTCACCTTAGGTTTCACTGGTGGTAGCACTGTGCTGGAGTTCTCAGCTAAGTTAGTAACCATTAATGCATTTCAGACCCCAATGCGGACAGTCCAAGCAGACTCTTACACACATGGGCAGATGATGAAATATATGTCATGTGTACCTTCACAGATTGCGAACGCAGAAAATTCTCATTTGTGTTTAATGGGACAAATCAAACCTTCTCACTATGGCTCAATGCTTGAATCTCAGCAAGTATCATGGTTCTGCCGAGTGAGAGGAGCTCAGTCAACCTCATCTCTGGTTTCTATAGCGTTTGATGCTGCATTTTATTACATGTGCACATTTGAATGATCATAGTTTTGATCTCTCTTTCAACATCAGAAAAGTCACAGGTTACTGCTAATAGCCACAGCCTTGTGTGATAGGAGTCAAGTGTTTCCCCTGCTAGTTGTTTAACTTCTCTGAATTTGTAAGTCTCATAGGCTATGTTCATTTTAGGGGAAAACTACTCGCTCAGTTTGTCTTTTGCGCAAAAGCATTGCACGTTTTCTTGTGTCATCCTTTATGTCTAGAGCAGTTATGAAGTTTTCAAAGCACTGTGACCACTTGTTCCAACAGACAGATGAGTTCTGATCTTCATTGATATCAAAAGCAGGGAATGACAGCAATGCAACAGCCATGTTTGGAGAAAAAAGACAAACTCCAACACAGCACAAAGTAGAATTTGAATTCTTGAGTGAGTTTATTGAACTTCAGTGGTACATGTCTCTCTCTCCGCTACCACAAGCATATCTAATAGTCTTGTGTTTTTTTTGCATATAAACCATACAGTGAATACAGTTAAAGCAGGATATGCCCTGATCACTATGCAATACTTTAGTTGTTGTGATGCTGCTCTCAATGGGTGAAATTCAGTTTTAAGCTTTAATCCAAAACGGTGCAGTAGGTATCTATGGTGGGATTACCATTAAGTCCTTGTGACAAGTATGAATCCAGCTTCACAACAACCAAGAACTCTTTTACTGTACAGGTATGTTAGTATTGTATTTTGGAAGAAATACGAACATATCCTATTGGTCCAATCTTCAATAAAGAGTTACTTAAATTCTCTTATTTTATTTAAGATTTTTCCTGATAGAGTAACTGAAAGCACAAATTAGTCAAGAGTTATAAAGCAATATGAGCAAATGTAGGCTGTAAAATTGATGAGCGTGGATCTGACTTGAAAGCTTTATTTAGCTTAAAGAATGCTGGTGGACCAGAGGGGGGTTTTATGTGGGCTGGACATTAATGAACAAGGCATTCAAAATAATTCCTGATTGGACACTCATGTTTCCACCTAACAAGTGTCTTAGTTACTTACATCACTGGTTTCAAGATACAGTATATACAAGTTACATATACTTTGTGATATAATTGTTTCAACTGCATTTTCACACATTTATTGAAAAATGTATGTAATGTATTTTTCCATCTAATAAGCTTCCTGCAAGAAGATGTTCATGCTGCCTCATTCACTTCCTACAGTATCAGGGCAACTGTCAACCTGACAGACACAAATACACTTGCACACATTACAGGATTTGCAACCACACACACACACACACACACACACACACACACACACACACATACACACACACACACAAACACTCCCTGCAGTTCCCAAATGAGGTTCACAGGCGTCTGTTAAACACTGCTGTTACTGTACGTCTGCCCTGAAGGTGTGGAAGTTAGTCCTGAGGTATCAAGTTCAACACTTCCTCCTGGCTTCCTCCGTGGCTCCATGCTAGCTAGTAAATCCCAAGACGCATTCACCTGAGCTGATCCTGATGACTGACACACTGAACACTTGTAATGTTAGTTGCTTTGATCTAATAAATATTACAGAGATTGAACAGCCTTCTTCCAACAGACAGTCCCTCATTTGGTGTTACAATGCTGGTGGTGGAGAGTGCTGGCTAACACGTTGCACCTCAGTCTCCCATAGGTGTTCAGCTGGTGACTGAAGACCATAGAATATGATTTACATCATGTTCATACTCATCAAACCATTCGGTGAACCCTCGTAAACTGTACAGAAGCATCCATTATGTTTCTTCATTCATTTTAGTTTTATTGTATAGTTTAATCCTTGACATTCCTAGCATACCTGGACTCTTTAGTGCCTTATTACAACCCATCTAATTAACACACTATAAATTAAAGTTCACAAGTTCCCTATTCATCAAACTATTTGTTTTTTTAAATTTATTTTTATCAATTTCTCTTGTCAGAGGGCCCATTTGTTGAAAATCATTGTTTTTTGAAAGTAATTCTCTAAAAAGTCTGCAGGTTCTTTAGAGACTCAAAAGTTAACTTTTCCTTCATGACAACCAGGAAGCAGGTACTGTTGTGTTTTCCCATTTGACTCAGTGATATAGAAGTAACTTTATGTTGGCTGACTGTCACAGTAACACGATGGTGCAGAGCTGGTGGCATTTTATGTGATACTGGAGAGTTTTGATGACAGCAACTTTCAAAAAAATGAAGATGTACCTGAAGCAACTAATGATGAGATCATATTTTGGTGCCAAGTGATCAGTCAGATATGTTATAAGCAGTTTTGGGGCATGACCTTGTTAGCTCTGACATCATGAGCTTCACAGCCAAATAGCTGACATCTGTGTACAGTGTGCACAACCATGTTTTAATGACCACAGGACTGTTGCTACTGTGCTGACTAATTTGTGTTAGATAAGTGCCTGTGTAATACCTATAAAAAAACTTAATTCTATATTCTATGTTCTGAAAAGTTTACAGGTAACTAAATCAGTGACAGGTCTCTGAAGATCTGAGGTATGAAGGAATTTTGGGCAAAATATCCACATTTTTCAGGGTTAAGGAGCCAAACAAAAAAAGAATACTAATTACAAATGTTACACTAACTCAACCATTACATCATACAGTACTACAAACATACAACTTCAACATATAACACAAAAATAAAGAATGGGGCAGCAGAATATCATAAGGAGAACTCATTAATTCAACAAAACAAAAGAATCACTAAAATTTACACATTTCATTGTAAACTTAGTTACCAATACAGTTTTAAAATGTTTATTTTCTTAGTAGAACCTCTATCAAATCTGTTATCAAAAACAGTCCAAAAAGTCCTAGTCAGCATCAGTCTTCCAAAAGCAGTGCAAGCAAGCAAGTTATGACAGTTGAATTATCCTGTAGATCCAGTTGATGTTTTGTTGCACTGGAAACTGTAAAAGGGGTTTTTAGAGAAGCAGATCTTCAGGAAGTAGGAGTTTAATAAACAAAAATATTAATGAGCCAGAGGCAAAAATGCACCCTGGGAATTCATAATTTAAAACATAAAGAGACTAGTGAAAAGGAAGGAAGGCAGCCTGAACACATCCTATCTGGATTGACCACATTCATGGAGACTAATTAAACCTCTTGTTGTCACCCACTGGTGTAAGTCCACAACTGTTGTTCTGTAAACATTACTGTCACACAAAGGAATTACAAAGAACATCATGACATATTTACCAGAGTCAAATTTCAGTTTCAGCTCCTGAACACAGTTGGTCGCTGGCCAGGAAAAGGGTTGAGGTTGGATTGACCACCAACATGGGTTTAACCTGTTATTCAGTGTGTTTACATGCACCTAATTAAACTGGTTTCTGTAATCGCGGTAGGAGATTTGAGGAACTTCTCTGCCATGTATACGTGTAACCAGGTTTTAAATCTGCCTTCTACAAGTACACATGTGCAGGACAAAGACATGGAAAGCATTTCTGGAACAGCAGAGCAGTTCAGCTCTGACACACAAACACACACACACAAAAGTCAGAAAGCACCATCTTCTATCACTAATAGTTAAAATCAGTGAGTCATACTTTCAAAATAAGGTCCGGGGTAGATGATAAATCTGGTTACTGATCTGCTGCATGTATATGTGAACTTACAGTAAACAGGTAACTACTGTGCATGTAGACAAGTTCTCTGATAACAAATGTAACCTGGTTTCTCTAAGACTGCGTCGACATTAAACTGGCTAAATTAAAACGTTTGTGTATAATCAACATGCGTCCACAGCAGGAGCTTCAAGTCTCCTCCTACTGAGAACGTGCAGAGGACAGATGAGCAAGTCAGCCACAGAAAATCAGTGAAGAAGAAATAGTATACTATTTCCGTTTCCGCGGCGGCCTCTTGACATTTTGTTTATTGCAAGCAAATTATAGCAGTTTCAGTGAGAGAAAGATGGCAGATACTTCTGTTTAACTCTAAACAAGCTATCAAAGTAGACAATGAAGAGGACACCAATCGCATGAGGCCGTTTGCCATTGTTGCTGGTGTGTTTCTTCTTCTTCCTCTTCCAATGAAAAACAATGACACACTGCACGACTGCCACCATCTGTTTTGTTACCAGTCTGACAGCGTTTCTACAAAGCTCCGTTTTCCTCGTACATACTACAAGCTGATGTTTTCACAGTTACATACTCTGGAGGAGGATTTGGAGAAGCTCTGTTTTCGGGGCAGAAAAATACTGTTTTAGTCTGGATGGAGGGGCGAAACAGAGTTAAAAAGATGTGTTTACGAATTTAGCCAGCTTAGTGTGGACATGGTCTAAAGTAACCTGCATGTAAACGTTCTCACCGTGACAGTGTGAAAGGGTCATTAATGACACCTCTAGAATAAACTGACTGCATCCACACCTCTCTACCTGCAGACAGCCACAGTGATGTGATGGTGCTGCCAAATGGCCAGTCAGCATGCAGTCTGTCCTGTATGTCGGAACGATGGTGTCAATGTTAATCACCACTAGTTGCTTATTTATTCTTCAAAGGTTTCCACCATAGCAAAACAATTGCTTGAATGTCTGTATTTGTTGGTTCAGAGTGTCAAGTCACAGATTTGTTTTTTGGCAAAGTTTTTTTTATTCTTCTTAGAATGAGACAAAGTTATCTCATCATGGATTTCTGTTTTATATCTCTGTACATTTTGCATGTAAATTTAATGAGAGGATTACCTTTTTTAACCTTATTTGCTGAATCTTAGTGCTGCCTCTACATCTGTGGGTTCAGGAGCAGCTCAAGGTAAAGAAGTTAACTCTAAAGTATCACAATTTATTCCAGCCTTTAAAGATTGTAGAAATAAAGAGATAATCTGTAAGGACAGAGGAATACTCACATGTCTATGTAAATGAATGTGAATGCCTTTTAACCTTGACAAGTGCAATCTGCATTGCAGATCTTCGTCAGGCCTGTATGAATGAACTGATACCGCTTGCGTGTTTGTAATTCCTCGAGAGGTTTTGGCACCAGACCAAAGTTGGACAAAAGCAGCGGGGATTGTCTTGTGTCAGTCACACAGCTCTCTCTTTCGACAGTTAAAAGGCCTGGAAGAGAGGGAGGATGGCTGTGAGAATGGGTGTGAGGTAATGATCAGCTCTCAATGCTGAGGAGGAAGCAAGAACAGAATTTCAACTTGATAAATGAGCAGTTTAATTTCACAGAGATCTTTGTTGGGCTGTCTCAGGCAAAAACTAACTGATTGGACAATAAACATGTTGTTTTTCTGATGAATCATTGCTTCACACCTGCAAATATTTGCCAGGCTGGAGGAACTGCAACAAAATCAGACCATTTTGATGCATCCACGTTACACTCACTGCCTTCACACGCTTTCAGAGGCCTGCTGTAGAGAAACATCCCCACAGCAGGACGCTGCCTCCAGCAGGCTTCATAGTGAGGATGGTCTGCTGATAGGCAGCATTTGGTGAACATCAAACTACGTCCACTTTAAGTTTTTGAGCGAAAACAATATGTGTCCACAGCAGGAGTTTCAAGTCGTTTCTGCAAATACCTTACATCCACATTAAAACGCTGAAACAGTTAAGTCTCCTCTTACTGGGAATGCACCGATGTTTAGTGTATTACGGTCAGATTACAACAATTTCAGCGAGCGAAAGGTGGTAGATAGCTACGTTTAACTCTCTAAGGCTTTCAAAGTAGACAATAAAGAGAACGACACTCGCAAGAAGCCGTCCGCCATTGTTGGTATTGTCCTTGTGTTTTTTCTTCTTCTTCTTCCAATGAAAAGCTGCACTACTGCCACCATCTGTTCTGTCACTGATATGACAGCATTTCTACAAAGCTCTATTTTCCCCGTACACACTACAACACCAAGCAGGTGTTTTCACATTTAGACACCTTGGAGGTCATTTTGGTAAAACTCCTTCTGAGGGAGAAAAACACTGTTTTTGTCTGGACAGAGAGCCAAAACGGAAGATACGCTTACGAATTTTGCCGACTTAGTGTGTTGTCGGCTTAGTGTGTTTGCTCTCATCAGACTATACTTTGTTTCAGAGTCTCCCACATTTCTGTTAAGAAATCATGTGATACAAGCCATAAAACTGTGACTGGTGAAGCATCTCACGAGCATAGTTGATGATTACTGTACCCTGCATACTTTTTAGAGGCCTGGAAATATTCTTGAATCATCCTATTGATTGATAGTTACCCTCTAACCGGACAATGGCTGCTATCCAAAGGTTCTAAGCTGTGGTTTAAGCTGCTAGAGCTCCATGTCAGCAAGAAAATTTTAAGGACATGATGCAGAATTCCTGCAAGGTGATGGCAGTTAACTCATGGTCTCCTTGTGATGTGTGTGGAGGAGGAAATGAAGGTGAGTTTATGCTTGTTGCTGTTTATGAGAAACTTTCAGGTTTAATTCTTGAGGTTTTAATGATATCAATGCCAAAATTTATTGTAGTAAAATACAGTGAATCTGTGGCGAGCCTGTCAGGTATTGTAGTCCCAGTTTAGATTGCTTACATGGATGGATTTACACATTTTTACATTAAGATCTGCAAATAAAGTAACTGGTTTTAAAATAGACCCCAATGCTGCAGAGCAACATCATACTTTAGAAAGACTTATATGATTATATGAGCATATTAAATGTAATGTGTGTGAAAGTGTTGATGTGAGTGTGTGGGTTTTAATGTCAGGGCACGCATTAACACCAGGGTTTGTTGTCATATTTACCGTGTCGGGCCTCTCCTAGAAGCGACACACCTGTTTCACACACACACACACGCACACATACAGTGCAGTGCAGGTACACATAATGGATTGTGGGACTTGCGGGGGAGTAGTGTGGAATGAATGGTAACACATACCAACACGGTGAGAAAGATCAGGTAGCTGCACTGTGTGTGTGTGTGTATGTGTGTCTGCCACCCCATCACCAAACAATGCATTGAGGATTGTACAAAGTAAGCCTTGCATGCCGCTCACACCCACAGTGTCTGACCTATTTCTGTATGTTTAACCATCGACAGTCACACTAAAGCCACTGCTCCATGTAGAGCTGCTGAGGACCAAGTGTCATCCTAAACCAGGCGCTGATCTAAACAACTATCAGCGTATCACTGATTGCGATAACACTGTCATAACATATCTAAAAAGTCGTTTGTGTGGCATTTTGAAATCAATTAATTATAATTACTGTAATAACCAAGAAGACATGAGACTTTGGTTCCTTTGAATGTGACATAACCTGTAGATGTTATATTGACAGCTCATAAGGCACCTGTATATTCATGCATTTGGCATGTTTCCAAATTTCCACTGTGGATACTTATTGGAACCCCCGAGGCCAGTTTTATATTACTCAGACAAACAAACAGAAAATGCATACACATTGTTTTTTTCATCAGATTTATAAAGCCGTGCACATGTGTGGTTCTGTACAGTTAGCCATAAATTGACATAGAAAGGCCTTAATCAACTGTTGGCTTATCAATACTTCTGCCTGCTCCATCAGTGTTTAGATCTGTCAGTGACAAGAAAGGCAAAAAGTACGATTTCACCAATTGTGTTCCATCGCTAGAGGAGTCATCAGTGCATGCAAACATTACGCATTTAGCCAGCAGCTATTTGTAGCCACGATATCATTAAATCATCACATGTACCTGTAAGCCATCATCAGCAATGATGTCTCAGTCATCTTTATTAAACATCAGAAAGATGATCAATGATTTAGTTTACAGCGCTCAAACTTCATAAAGTGCTTTACAATAAAGAATCAAACAAAACAATTATTAAAAAGGGAAATAAAATGATGCCTCTGATGTAATACATTCGAGAGGTAATGAATGAAAAGTTTATAAAAGCGTCTTTGATGGACGTTTTACATCAAATCACGGAATGATCAGTGAAGCTGGCGAACAACCTAAACAAAGCAGATGCTGTCTCTTGTCTTATCTCACTATCTCTACCATAACACATCACCCAATGATCACGCTAGAGAATTGTGTGTGAATGTGCAGGCACAGAAACATGCATACACCATTTCCCGCACACGAGCTGGTATTTATGAAAGAATGTAAAGAGAGAATGTGCGCACCGATACCAGCATGGTTTTCTAGAGGCTGCAGATGGATAAGTAGGAATTCAACTTTATGGTTAGAGATCTCATATCTCTCTCACATCATGTCCATTCTTATATATATATATTCTTTTAGGTTGTAAGTGGATGGCCTTTTTGTGATTATTTAAAACTGTAAAGTACTTTTTAAAACTAATAATACAAAGGCAAGAAGCTTTGATCATTCATAAGAATCTCTGACTGACTGGCTGCATGTGTGATGAATTGATGGGATCTATGAATACTGTTGCCACATTTGCTGATATTGATGTTCTTTTCATTTAGAGGTCTATAGACTGGTGAAGCAATGGATTTATAAAACAGAACCATATGTATGATGAACTGTGAGCGCTTCAAAATCTGCCTTTATGTGTATAAAGAGGTTTCATTTTGACTTTCTTACATCTAGACGCTCCTCTGTTGGCTTAGTGGAGCTCGTGGCAGCTGGAAGAAGTCACAGTGTGAGCAAACATGACTCACACATTCTGTAAAACACGTAAAGACAGACTGATCATAACTCTGCGGAGGTAAAGCAAAACTATGCAGTGCACAACCACTTATATGACACTGGTGGGCAGGTGATGGTGTGAACAGTATTTGCACTGTGATAAAAACATGCAGGCCCCTCATTCATGTAAATCATTACATTGAAGAAGAAAAAAAAACACAGGATAATCCATCAAAAAGTTTGAACTTGGCTCAACTTTTGCCGGAACTCAGCGCAGCGTCATACAGCAAACTGCACTAATACATGTAAGTACACATTCCTGGTAGGTTCCCTTCTAACTTGAATGGTGTTGTGTGTTATGTTGGTTTTGTAGCTATAGATGAGACAAAAGATAAAATGATTGTCACTCTGATAAATTTCCTGAGATTTCCATTTCACAAAACATTTGCAAGCACCGCTTCCGTGTAGATCATAAATCATAACAATGTCACATTTCACAAATGACACAATATCTGGAACATGTAACAACACCCCCGCAAAAACAACATGTCAGAATCTTTTAGCTTTCTCTCACTTGGTTTGACAACTTCTACACAGTGATCTGTGATGGTGACCAACAGGGTGCTCTTCAGTGCACAACAAGGAATCTGTAACCATTTGACACACTGAGAGGTCAGGAGCATTGTACTAAACTAATCACACCAGAGACCAACACATTACCCTCTGCACACATGTATGCTGCTCATTTTGAACTCAGCGCTGACATGATTTGGAGGATGAGAACTTCTTTTGTCCTTCATGGACTGCATCACTGACGGGTTTTAAAACTCCACTGACACATTTTTGCATCAATTTCATCGTTTGAGAGTGAATTCTGCTATAAAGTCTGACACACACAATCATTTAATGACAGGACGCTCAGTTTGGATTTATGTTTAATTCCTGTTTGTCAAACATGTGTTTTATGGTTTATTGAACTGATTTTACTTCTTACCGCATAAGAGATGAAGATGGAGATAATACATGTATCACAGTGATCATCTCAAAAGACAAAAATAACTTGTGGTTGGCTCCTGGCATTGGGCAAAATTTTCAACAAGTTCAACAGGCCTGACTGCACAGACTGCACAAATTAAAGCAACCCTACTCTGCTTATTGACGTTACATGTTCAGGTTAATACTGCTCTTATTTTTGTCAGTTAGGTTACTGTGTGGTCATGCAGTTCAGAATCTGCTGTGGTGCTTAAAGATACTGAATACTGACACAAAACTCCATTATTTTAGTGGAATACTACCAGCTTCTGCTCCCGCTTAGCTTCTATACAATCAGACATTCATTACAAAACTGATAAGAGGAATCATTGATGAAAGATCATTTTCTGGCCAGTAACAGCTCAGAAATGTACCAGGTCAGTGTGATTGTGTTGGGATTGTCAGGGTGTATGATTAGAAATCAGCTGTTCACAGCAGCAGAGGAGTTCCTCCACAGTTCATGAAAAATATGAGAGGTTAAATAAATTGTAAAACTCCACAAAACCAGACTGCCGTCCTCTGATGAGTGGAGTGGAATGATTGCTTTTGAAAGTAAGGCTTGTGTG
Organism: Thunnus thynnus; assembly: GCF_963924715.1. Lineage (NCBI taxonomy): Eukaryota > Metazoa > Chordata > Actinopteri > Scombriformes > Scombridae > Thunnus > Thunnus thynnus. The sequence continues at coordinate 36,991,705 of NC_089517.1, read as the reverse complement.
TGTGTGTGTGTGTGTGTGTGGGTGTATGTGTGTGTGTGTGTGTGTGCAAGTGTGTGGGGCCAGTGCAAACAAAAGTTCTGAATAGCCTGGCTTTCTCCCTCGAAATAAAAGACAGCGAGCGAGCGAAGGAGGGATGAATAGGAGAAAGCAAAGTGAGAGAGGAGGCTGTGTGCTGCTCCGGCATGCAGCCTGTGAATTACCACAGCAGATGGTGTGTGTGTGTGTATGTGTGTGTGTGTGTGTTTGAAACACAAAGGGCCCAGGAAGTGGCGGATGAGTGGCGTGCCGAGGCGCGAGCCACAAGACCTCTTGTCAATCACGACGTTTTACTGCCTGTCTCACTGACCGGCTGGACAGACTGTCTGCTGCCGTCACTCACAGGGTTTTACTGCCTGTCTCACTGCCATCAGTCACCCACACAGATCTTCCCTGACTGTCTTACTGCCCGCTCTGATGCAACAACCGTCGTTTTTTGGACTCCCAACAAGTGTGATTTAAAAATGTCTTCATGTTGATTTTAACAAAAAGATCATTGTAGTGCTTGATGTGTTTCTTTAGTCAGACATGCTGCCCATCTGCAGGTCTACTGTACAGCAGGCCTCACACTTGTGTCCGCTGTCTTTGTCTCTGCCACTGACAGAGCTCCATTTATAAACCTGCACACTCTCCCAGCATGGCTTTCAATTGGTCATGCTACCAACACTCAGCAGCCTGTTAATGGAGCCTGTTTATCAGTGTCTGACACAGAGGTAAAACTCCACAGCATCTGCTGATCTGCTGACTGTAAAGAGGCCTACTGCTATGTTTTTAGTCTCTTGTGTCAGTAGGAGTGGACAAAATTGATAAAATCCTGTTGTTACATTAGATATTTAAAAAAAAAGGTTCACTTAATTGCTTTTTCGAGCCCTTTTGACCACATCAAAGTTTTCATGAGTCAGAAGGAGTTTGCTCAGTTGCCATATTGGTTGAAGAAGTGGACAATGTGTTTATTTTATCAATGTGCATTGTCAAGGTATTATTTTGTTACATGATATATGTTATTTTATATTGTATTATTGACATGTCTCCCATTATAGTAAATTGTCTGGAACATTTGCTGCAGGAATATTTGTCTCTATATTCATGAAACAAAATGAAATTCTTGACATGTCATATAAAAATCCACGTGGCTGCATTTCATTTTTCCGCCCCTGCATTTTGTTGATTCTCTGACGCACCTAGTGAAGCATTATTTCCATAAGCAGCCATTTAACTCACACAAGTCTCCTGCTGTCTCTTATGGACTTATTAACCAGCCCCTAGTTTCATTATGAACATATCTGTGTCACTATGGGTTATTAAAGCTCTAGTGAGCAGGGAAAGTTCAGTGCATGTAAAAAGTGAATGAATTACTATAAACCAGGCCCTCTTCTTCCTGTGTCCTTCATCATGGAGCCTACTTGAAAACCTTTTTTTTTGTCCATTAAGTTTCTGACGTTCCTCAGCCTGCAGGGTCAAGACTGTTTGTCTGGCTGCTGCAAACTAACAAAACAAAAAAGATAAGATTCTTCTTTTCATTGCATGTACAACTGGACTCGATATGTGACATTCCTGAAGAAGATTCCTGAAGATTGCTCTAGAGCACACTGAAGACGTACCTAGAGCACTCCATGAATAACATACATCATTATTATTATTATTATACATCACATAACATATGCAGATCAGACAGGAGTATAATGACCAAAAGTTCTATTTTTTAATTTGAAAGCAGTTTCCACCTTGTTATCATCTTTAACTCTTCCTCTGCCTTCACAGATACTTCACAAAATATTTTTTCCTTATCAGGGAGGAAGAGCCTGCCTGTGCAGGTGAGGTATTCACCATTCTCATGTGTTCTCACACAGTGAAGCCATGACTTATCACCTACCACTCATGGCATTGCAACTATTCACCCAGAAATATGCTGTACGTGTAATATTATGCCGTACGTCTATGTTGTGTTCCTGGAAATAAAAGTATCCACTTACAAGTATCCGTTATTCCAGATATAATACTGAATTAGCAGCACAAGCGTTTGTTCACATGTACACTAAAAGAGTTAGTTGCTGTAATCATTTCTCAATGTCATTCTTTTGTCTCTACGTCAATGGAGATGGAGCCAGGAGGCTATTAGCTTAGCTTAGAATAGACTGGAAGCAGGATGAAACATTTAGCCTGGCACTGTCCAGAGATATATATCCACCAACACACAGCTCACTAACTAAAACATATCTCATTACAATCATAAATATTAAAACAATTTGGTTTACTTCCTGTGGACCCTCGCGGCTACACAGATATCAAGCATCATTTGAGTTTAAGAAAGTTTTTTTGTGTGTGTTTACATTGTGTTGCTTGAATCGAGGGACAAAATCCACAGTGGAAAAATGCATTCTTCTCTCGCAGCTAATATGAGTCTCAGCCGTCTGAGTCAACCAAAACATATTTCTATCTTTGTTGTGGCAAGTAGGATTATTGTCGCCGTTGTGTCCCAATAACAAACCCAAATTAGACCAGAGGCATTCCTCCACTGTGGAAACACAAAAAGGTAATTTTGCATAAACACTGTTAATTTGGAAAAGTAGATTGATTTGGCTAACTCGACTGCCTCATTATCGGCCATGTGAACATGTGTATTTGAAAGTCACACAGCACATGGAGAGACTAGTCCACATTCATGTAAAAGCTCATACATGTCAAAGGCATGTCCAGGTCACACACAGACACAGATAAGATTGAGCAATCCAGAGTGAAGCAACCCGGCTGTGACAGTTAAGGCAGGAAGTGTATGCTAGCTGGATGGTAGTTAGCACAACAAATCGCTTGAGGCCTTTTTGGTTCACCTCAAAGGGATGTGGTGTGGCCCTAAGACGTTCAGGAAGGAAAAAAGGAGGGAAAAAAAGGAAAGGTACACTGAAGTCCCCTGACCCAAAGTTAAGCACAATTTTCTCTGAAGGTCCAACAAACCAGAACTGAACAACTGCAGCCTGTAATCCAGTCCTAATCCAGCAAACCATGATGTTCACATGCATGGCTCTGAGCTTCTTCATGTGTTCGGATATGAAAACATCCCATTTCAATGACATCAATCACACAGTACCATTCTGCAATGCACTTTATACAGTTTACTGGTTGTTTTCTCTTAAACAAACAAATACAGAACAGGGTGAGTTTGAAACTTGAAGCCTCTTTCACTACAGACTAATTCCTCTTGACCTTGAGGCAAAGAGGTGCTCCAGAAGAGAAAAAAGTGGAAATGCAGGTAGGCCTACACATGATGTTTATTGTTATGATTACTATTTTCTTGAGATATTGAGATAAGTAGAAAGCTCTCTCTGCATGTGCATACAGTACCCCCAGAGAGGCTGCACAATTCTCTGACAGATGTGCATAGGATCTGGCTGCATTGCAATACGGCTTTGTCTCTGACAACAAAATAATTTTTTGTTGTGTGTTTGTTGTTAGAGAGAAGCAAGGGAAGAAGACAGCCTGTTAGTCTCCTCTTGCTCTCTGTGATCATATTTACGGTGTTTTAATGTGGTCGAATTTACAGTATTGTTGTTTTCATTTACATATTTTTCTGTTTTTGTTGTCAGATAACGGAATGGGTATGAAATTTAATCATGACTCATAAATTATATGTTGACCAGCAGTCATTACCAAGCAGCTGACTCATTATTTATGACTAAAGAGGCGAATGAGCCGGAGCACAGCTGGAATGCGATGCGGCCGGATGCTGTGTACATCCAGCGTAACACCTCACAGTGTATGAAATCATTAAGAAAAAGCTGGACCCGCATGTGGCTAAGGAAAAAAACTGATATCCTTGTGTTCATAACACTTATGTTGGGATCTTTACAACCTCTGTGTGCTAGCCGAACCTTAGCTTGTTCAGACCTGAAACACACAATCATAATCCAAAGAAGTTTTCTTTTACGGTTTAATTTGAAACGCTTAATAAACATTCTTAGCCTGCTCTGTCAGCTCCCCATGTGATTTCTCTGCTCATCTTTCTATAGCCATCATATCACACTTTTTTATAACCATGCACTGCTTGAAGCAGTGTTGTCTTTATAGTTATGTGGCCTTGTTGGATCATATTTCCTTATCATCACTATCTCTCATCGCTGTACTTTTACTGCTTTTACTGTACATGCAGTGGTTCACACCCCTGGGTGATGATTTTCTTTAGTTTTGCAACATACAATAATTATAAACAGAAATATAATGAGTCAGTTTGTACATAATGCTTTCTCACAGATACTTAGACTGTCACTCTCCTATTATCAGTATGTCTCTATCTCTCGGTTTGTCTCAGCCCTCCCATATGTGGTACATGCTCCTCCCAGTGTGTGTGGACTAGGCGCTTATCAGATGGATGACTGACACACATGACATGCTGGTGTACACTGTGAGTGTACCATGTTTCTTGGATGGCATATCATGGCCTTCTTGGGTGGCAAACCCTCCTACATAACAGCCGGCCATGCTTGCCTCCAACAGAGCCAGTGGGCAGATTAGCAAAACAACTCAGTGAGTCCTGCTAGACAAAACAGTCGATGCACAATGTTAATGTGCGACTACAGCTGGTAGTTTGGACCAATCATGTGCCATCAAGCCCCACAGATCTGCAGGCTTTCATTCCAACCAAAATCTGATTTCACTGATGAACCCAAAACTTCAGCTATTAGTCATAGAAAAACAAAGTAGATGCTTGTGTTTTCCCCCAGCGGCGTACCACCTTGTAGAGCTCCCTTCGGCTCTAAATGAACATAATTGAAAGGTCATCTGGTGTGTCATTATAGCAATATAACTTCATGCTTGTACATCTGTCTCTAAATAAACAGAGACCTAATTTCCTAGCATGGACACATCCTCCCTGTACTAATATGACTGGAATGTCAACAGCCATTTTTGCATATAGTCTCATCATGTTCCTTCAAGTCTCTGCTCTGCTCTCCTCCCTCTTTACGTCTTTTCAAAGCCTTTTATCCCTCCGCTCACGCTGTGCCAATATTCCTACTGTACTCAGGTATTAGGTATTAGGCGGCACACCTTGAAAACAATCCAGGTGTGAAATCTTCAGTACAACAGTATCTCACTTTGACAAATATTGTGACACACAAATTCATATTTTTTTTTATAGCTCAGTCATCAAGATTTATCAGTGGCAAGAGGGAAACAAGGAGAATTTTTGTCACACCACAGTGATTGGATGTAATTGATGGAATTTCCCAATCATCAAAAATAAATAAATAAATAAATCAGATTATTATTGTTAATAAAAAACAGGGCTGTAAAGAATACAGAAGTATGATGGTAAGTTGCTGTGAAACATCCGGAGGAATGGTACGAGTTAGCAAACCTCCTGAGATAAATACAGTTCATCAATCTTCATCTTCCTGACAAGCCGGTTCTCTTTAGAGCTTCATTTTCTTTCAATCAAATGACTATGTGTAACGTAAAGACATTTCTTGTGTAACAGGTGTGTAACTGCATACATGCTAAAATCTACATTTAAAAACTGATTTATTATGCAAGAGCTTAAAGAAAACACAAATTAAAAAGATTTTAGACTATTTAAAACAGTGTCTGTATAAAACAGTGGACATTTAAATTACTGTGCAAAATTTTGTATGTAACTTTTGCAGTTATTTATTGTGTATTTTAAAATATTTTTAGCAGATTGTGCTCTAATATTGGAATGACATGATATGTTTTGTTGTTCACAAGAATAATATACTTAAGTTGAATTGAATTTAGTAAAATACCTCAGTTTGGATAAAATTATGCAAACAAGAGGATTGCCCCTTTAACTGCACTTTGGCTGGCCTGGGCGCAGCTGCAGTCCAAACAAAAAAAGGGGCTCTTTCCCAAACTCATGCATCAAGGTGTTTTATGTAATATGGTGTACTTCCTGGTTACCCCAAATCCTGCACAACCAGGGGAAAAGCAAAGAGTATCAATATAGGATAGCGCCACCACCACAACCAGTTTTCCTCAGCTCTATGGAGCTTTTTAGCATCTTTCAGCTCATTGTTTTGTGTTCTTGGGCCTGCAACATAACTTGGTTGGTGAAGTCTTATCGTTCTCATGGACTAGGTTTCCAGCAGCAGCAGCAGGCAGTTTTCAGTTAAAAAGCTCTAAAAACCCACTGTACACTACCTACCCAGCACCAAACAGCAGACAGACTAGGTTAGCACCTAGCTGGTGAACATAGTGGAGTACTAGGCCAACCAATAAAACCAGTAATAATTACCACACTGGTACTTACACAGTTTGACTAAAAAATAGTACAGCTAATGAGGTTTTACAGGAGCAGAAGAGTCTTTTGGCTGCAGCTCAGTGAAAAATGGACATACCTGGAAGATTTTTGGCAGGCAGTTAAAGGCTTGAGAGCTCCAAGGCACACATATCATTTCATCTGTTTTTATAGAAAATGGATATGTTGCTTTAGTAACATATCACTATTACTTTGACCCTGTCTCTATGCTTGTGTGTATGCACTGTTACTGTAATAGTCTCTAATGAATTGCACAGCAATACCAGTTTATTATTCATTATTTTGTTGAATATATGGTAGGTTTGGTAATTGTGTAGTTGTATCAGGCATTAGGGTCCACAAACACCACTTTGACATTATTGTAGCTCCCTACAGCCTGCTATGGCTGTGTTTTGATCTTTACAGTGACGTAACGATATCAGTGGCACTTGTAAACAACAGTGTTTGGCTGTTGTCGGCGCACCACGGTCAGAGAGGCATAACTCTGCCAGTTCCTACTCATCATGATCTCTCCAAATATTTACTCATGCATCACCTCAGGCACTTACTGGGAGGAGGGGAAAAACCAAAAGTGGCAAATTACAAAGCAGCAGCATGCCTTCTTTCTGTTGCAGTGGGCTGGGAAGGGTGGAGTGTGTGTGTGTGTGTGTGTGTGTGTGTGTGTACGTGTGTGCATGTGTGTATGTGTGTGGGGGCATGCCTTGATGACTGAGAAAATGTCTGAACATACACATGGAGTAGTTTGTGGTGGGTTTGTTCCGAGGAACAGTGAAAAAAATACACAATGGCCACATCTGAGTAAAAAGTGTTGATTTTTTAAAATGATGATATGTTGTTATTGTGATTCCATCACCATGTATTATATAAATATATAAATAGAATGAGTGAATAAAAATGAACTGACAACAAATATAATTAACACCATCCACTGAAACACCATCTACTGTAGATCACAGGATGTAAATACTGTCACACATAGCACCAGCCAGTGAATCACATTTTCCTCCTTCCACATCTGCTGCTATGTTTAAAGGAAAATTACATTTTTCTATAACTTGTTTCATTTTTGTAAAACAAGTTCTATGGTCATTTTATCATATCAGACTGTAGACATTTGTGAAGATAAAAGCCACTGCTGTAGCCTGCAACAGGTAAACAAGACTAAGGGTCTACAGCTAGCAGCCCTGTGAGGCTGTACTTGAGCTAAATGCTAACATGCTTACAATAATGTTGCTAGATATGATGCTAGCAAGTTGATGCTTAGAAGGAATAATATGTACTATGTTAACTGTGTTGGTCTCTGTGTTTTAGCATGGAATATGCTAATTAGCACTAAACACAAAGTGCAGCTGAGGCTGATGAGAATGCCATTAGTTTTACAGGTATGTGGTCATAAATCCAAGCATTGGACAACATAAAATTTTGACCAGATGATGGATGAAATGATAGATGAAAAGTCAGATCAAAGTTATCACCATTCATTCGTCCGGGGACTATGAATGTGAGCACCAAATTTCACCAGAAGGTCTACCATCTACTATGATTCACAAATGTCAACTTCATGGTGCCACTTGAGGTAAAGTCAGAGGATCACCAAAATTTCTTGACAATCCATTCAATAGTAGAGATATAGAGATATATGTAGAGATATTTCAGTCTGGACCTACAGTGGACCTACCAACATACTGATATTGCCGTACCTGGATCCATGCCGCTAGTGTGGCTAAAAACAACATTTAGATTTTACCTAAAGTTGTTGTAGGTAGCATTATGTAACTAAGATGTAAGATAAGATCACAAATGGGGCTAAAAATGATTTGAATGCATTAAAAATTCATACATATCTTTATAAAACCACTATCAAAAACCCATTATGTAACTGGTCCTCTGTGTGCTTGTGTATGTGTGTGTGTGTGTGTATGTGTGTGTGTGTGTGTGTGTGTGCCTGGTCATGAAGTGTTGAGATCTCCATTATTATATTATTTCTGGGTTCATAGGTAAAGGACGCAGGCATCAACCAGCTATTTTCATGTGCACATAACTCACTGCACCCTGCAGATCTGTCACAAAACAGTGAAGGCTGTACTAACCCAGAACCCTCCACTGCTTCTGCCACACATGTCTTTATAATGCAGCTTTCTTAAAATTTTAGATGAATGATGTTTGAACCTTGCAAACAGTGTTATCTTATTGTGTTATGATCCAGAAATCAGATCAGGAAGCAGATACATCTGGCAGCACTTTCTGTCCACATACATTTCATTAATTCATTATCTTCAAAAGTTATTGTTGTTCAAACACTGCAAACTTTGTCTCAAGTGCAGACCCATAGAGTTGATAGTTTGTTTGGTGCTGAGCCAGCAGACATAAATGAAACAGGTTGCATAATGTTAGCCCCCGAGCCCTTCTTTGTTTATCAAATTTCCATAATTTTTGCATGATTTGCATAATATTTGCATGCTGACCCTTGCTTGTCCTCTGCTGCATGGTACAGTTGTGCTAGGGAAAGCCCACTGTCTGTTACTCATTACACAACCAGGAAGCAACAACAGCAGCTGGCCAAGAGCCTCCAGCTACAGGGAGGGTAACCATACCAGGGAGGTTTCCCACCAGGCAGCTGAACTGAAATGAACAGCTGAATTCACAGTAACTGAATTGTGCTTAAATGTGAACTCAAACTTCTTCTTCTTCTTCTTCTTCTTCTTCTTCTTCTTCTTCTTCTTCTTCTTCTTCTCTGTGCTCCAGTACAGTTCAGTTCAGTAAATACATGTACTGTACATGCAGTTAATAAACCAGAGTAGTCAGAGACAACTTGTTATCAGAGAATGTGCTGACATGCACTGGTAACCTGGTTACTGTAAATCAGTCTTAATGATCTCTACTTTCATCCAGCTGCTCTGCTGAAGTCTCCATGCAAACTTGTAAAAAGCTGATTAGTTACCCGTATACATGGCAGAGAAAGCTGTGTTCTCCTGTAGAAAGCTAGCTGGCAAATCAGGTTTCTTAATCTTTTCCTTCGCTTACAGACACCAGATTTCTCGTTAACATGAGTTGTAAGAAATTAGTTTACTGGAGAAAGTTACTTATCTAATCTAAAAGGGAGGAACCACAGAGCAAAGCTTTGATTTGTTTTGTAACCTAGGAAGTAACATCAGACAATATAAATGGTGCAAGAACTCACTAAAAACTCACTAAAATCAGTGCTATGTAACTGCATCTGTAGCAGGACAGTATGTTATTTGTTTTCTTGCCTTTCATTCATTCAAGCAGAGAACAGTTTAACTGAACAGACAGAGGTAGTTTATGTTTCACATAAATATATATCTAATCATTACAAATTTCATGCATCCTTTAGTACAAAGCTGCACTAACCAGAACAGTGACTGCTACTCCTACTGCGTATGTCAAAGAGATTGACATAAGGCTGTTATGTCAAAAGAATGTGGTCCCTTCTGTAACAGCTTCCAGGATATGACAAAATCGAGTTAAACGCCAAATTCCAAACTTTTCAGCAACAGCACCGCATTAACCTGCTGACCCACACTGCAAGCAGATAAAAACAAAGGAGACAATGCAGACATACATGGTGTAACATATGCATCTCCTCGTGTGCACAGTCTGATAAGATAGCATTCATTTCTCTTGTGCTACGCTTGTTCCGTCTGTGTGGGAAAACTAAAAGGAATGTGCTATCACTTCCCATAGAGCGAAAGACAGGCAACTTGTTAGCTAGTTCATTCCTGCCCATACAGGCACATTAGAAGGCTTGGCCTACTAAACTCTAACTCCGGCATTTGGGAAAGGTTACATTTAAAAGCTGCTGGGGCAAACGGTTCAGGACCATTTCTGATGACAAACGCAGGCTGGATTAGCAAGGCTGTTTCTCTAAACAAAGACACTTTAACACCATGATAAGGCACTGCTAAAAGTCTTTAAAGCTTGGGCAGCATAGGTCACTGTCAGCCGAGGAATGCCTTTAATACAGTTTTATTGTTTTTAGGAAATACAGACACTTTATTCTCCACCCAAAATCTATCTTTTGATTATGAAGCACTCACTTCCTCTAGACTTGAAAAGTGGCTGTCAGTAAAGTAAAAGCACACTGTTGCTATCTAAAGTTTGCTAACATTAGCTTGCATCCGCTAGTACTGGTCATACCAGACCAATTAAAGGCCAATTTATGGTTTTTCCATGTCTCCATGTCTATTGATTTCTGAATGAATGGATATTTGGTGTTATTTTTGGCATTAAAAAAATATTTGGCCTGGCGAGGGTTCTGGTAGGCCTGGCGAGGGTTCTGGTTGGCCTGGCGGCCCACCAGGCCTGTGCAATTATAGGGAAAACACTGGTGTTGTGTTGTCCACAAGCCCATACTAAATAGTTTTCATGGTCTGTAATTGCTGTAGGAACAGCTGTACCTAACTGGGTAGGTGAGTGAGTGGTTGAGTGAGAGAGCAAGCTGCAGAAAAGTGATGTGAATGTGAGTGGAGCAGAGGAAAAGGTTAGTAGTAAGTTGTCGATCTCACACTAAATGTACAGTACAGACTACAGTGTGTCAGTTAATAAATGCTGCAGCTTCTCAAGACCAAGAAAAGTCATGTCTGTCGTTTCCCCAACTGCTGGAAAAGTGAAGGTGGTTAGCTCCGAAGTTAGCAACAATGGGTTAGCCTAAGAGAGAACACCTCTGCACTTGATGAACTGGAGGTAGAGGAAAAAAAAAATCTGCTTCTATGCAATCTATTAATCAAACTCTATGCATTGCCTCTGTGCACTGCCGGGTGGCATTTACATCCTACTGGACAAAAACTTAGCTTTATGGCACTTGTGTTGTATAAGCTCTCAGATGTACGTCGCTTTGGATAAAAGCATCTGCTAAATGAAAAATTGTAATTGTAATTGTAATCTAACTAAAGCAAATGAGCAAATTTTCTCTGACCCCTTTACCTCAAAGACAGGCAACTTGTTAGCTAGTTCATTCCTGCCTGTACAGGCACATTAGAAGGCTCAGCCTACTAAACTTTAACTCTGGCATGTGGGAAAGGTTACATTTAAAAGCTGCTGGGGCAAACATGGTGTCAGTCAAAACAGGTTCAGGACCATTTTGGATGACAAACGCAGGCTGGATTTGCAAGGCTTTTTCTCTAAACAAAGACACTTTTAACACCATGATAAGGCACTGCTAAAAGTCTTTAAAGCTTGGGCAGCATAGGTCACTGTCAGCGGAGGAATGCCTTTAATATTTTATTGTTCTTAGAAAATACAGACGCTTTATTCTCCACCCAAAATCTATCTTTTCAGTATGAAACATTCACTTCCTCTAGACTTGAAAGGTGGCTGTCAGTAAAATGAACTAAAGTAAAAGCACACTATTTCAATAATCACTTCCACAGCAATATTTATCTAAAGTTGGCTAACATTAGCTAGCATCAGCCAGCACTTGTCATACCAGACCAAGTAAGGCTGTAGCAGCACAACCACAGAGTGTACCAAATTGAGCAAGGGTTTGTTTGCTTAATTCAACTTTTCATTTGTAGGAGCAAGACTGTTATTTCTTCTTTCTAAAGGTACATAGTCCCACGTCAAGGCTTATTTCTGTGATAGTATAGTGTTGTATTGTCCACAAGCCCATACTAAATACTTTTCATGGTCTCTAATTGCTGTAGGAACGGCTGTATCTAACTAAAGCAAATGAGCAAATACAATTTTCCACCCCCCTTACCCTAACCTTTTATCCTCCAAACACATGACATCATGCTACATACGTTGCTTTCATTCCATTGCTTAAAAAATAGCCACATCCTAACAAGTTTATTGATCACAAGGAGGTTATTGTCTGTTATGCTGCACTGTTCAAAGCTGAGGAGAATATTCAGGAAATAAATATGACAGTGTGAAGAAAATACCCACTTCAAACACCATGCTTACTTCAAATAAAATTACAGCTTTTTTCTATTGTAGCTATTGAAAAAAAGTTCCAGACATACAGTACATGTGTTAAGTGTAGTATGACCTGGCTCTAAATAATCATTCTCTGCTGTGCTCAGTTGGCAAGTGTAGTTGGTGCAGAGCATATGCTGATAGTGTAATGAGTTAAACCTTTTACACCATGAAGAAATGGAAGTTTAATTGCAACTTACTTTTGATACATACTGGTATTATGTGTTTTGTGCACAAATTAAAGACCATTTTTCATGTTTTTAAGGCCATCGACTTCTTAAATGATGCCAAGACTAGGTTCTCTCTTAAACAAATCGATACGCCTACTTACCATGCCACTTAGACCTATCTTTGTAAAGCAGTTTAAAAAAAAAATGTGTAAAAAGATTAAATTGAAAATAATTATTCTACACATTTGACAGACCACGTCCTCATAAT